>NW_027507785.1:11554351-12121427 GCF_037356315.1 Lithobates pipiens | reverse complement strand
TATATAGCTTATCCCCCCAACAAAAAAATACTGAAAATTAGGGCCCCTCCCACAACACTCACAGTTCTCAGAAAGGTGGTGCTCCCCTTACATATACTATAGCTACACCCCCCCCAAAAAAAAAAATTACTGAAACCCCCCTACCAAAAGAAATATTGAAAAAAATACCCCCCCCCCCCAACACTCACAGTTCCCATGAATGTGGTGCCCCCCTTGAATATACTATAGCCCCCTCAACAAAAAAAAATACCAAAATTAACCCCCCCCCCCCCTTCAACATTTACAGTTCTCATAAAAGTGGTGCCCCCCCCTCTTGCATATACTATAGCTACCCCCCTCCCCAAAAAAATACTGAAAAAAATTAGCCCCCCCCCCTAAAACACAGTTCCCATAAATGTGGTACCCCCTTGCATAGCATATACTATTGCTACCCCCCTCTAAATAAATATTGAAAAATTAACCCCCCATCAAAATTTACAGTTCCCATAAAAGTGGTGCCCCTCCTTACATATACTATAGCTACCCCCCACCCCACCACCAAAAAAAAAAAGGGAAAAATGAAACCCCAACACTCACAGTTCTCATAAAAGTGGTGCACCCCCTGCATATACTATAGCTACCCCATCCCCCCAAAAATACTGAAAAAAATTAGGCCCCTCCCACAACACTCTCAGTTCCCAGAAAGGTGGTGCTCCCCTTGCATATACTATAGCTACCCCCCCCCCAAAAAAAATAAAATAAATTACTGAAACCCCCCTACCAAAAGAAATATTGAAAAAATTACCCCCCCCCCAACACTCACAGCTCCCATAAATGTGGTGCCCCCCCCTTGAATATACTATAGCCCCTCAAAAAAAAAAAAAAATACCAAAATTAACCCCCCCCTTCAACATTTACAGTTCTCATAAAAGTGGTGCCCCCCCCCCCCTTACATATACTAAAGCTGCTCCCTTCACCCCCCCAAAAAAAAATACTGAAAAAATTAACCAACAACACCCCCCTCCCCCTTTGCATATACTATAGCTACCCCCCCCCCCCCCCGAAAAAATAAATATTGAAAAATCAACCCCCCTTCAACATTCACAGTTCCCTTAACACAGTGCCTCCTCTTGCATATATTATAACTACCCCCCTCCCCCCCCAAAAATAAATAAATAACATGATGCCAATAAGGGTGTCACACCCCCCACATACTATGACTTTACCTCCCTCCAAAAAATACATGGGGCAAGGTGCTTTGGGTTGGGGGGTGTAGCAGAGCACACATTTATCATTTACCACCCCCACCATGATTCCAATGATGGATCCTCACTTCCTGCACTAGATGCCTCTGATAGCATCTCTGATGACTCCTCCCCATAGAGACCTAATAATGGGGACCCTGCTGACCATTTACATTTTTATGGTCGTGTATGATTTTCAGCGCCCTGGCTCTGCCACCTGGCTCTGCGTCCTGGCTCTGCCATCTGACTCTGCGTCCTGGCTCTGCACCCTGACTCTGACATCTGACTCTGACATCTGACTCTGCACCCTGACTCTGCACCCTGGCTCTGCCATCTGACTCTGCGCCCTGGCTCTGCACACTGGCTCTGCCATCTGACTCTGCGTCCTGGCTCCTGCACCCTGACTCTGACATCTGACTCTGCACCCTGACTCTGCACCCTGGCTCTGCCATCTGACTCTGCACCCTGGCTCTGCCATCTGACTCTGCGTCCTGGCTCTGCACCCTGACTCTGCACCCTGACTCTGCACCCGACTCTGCACCCTGGCTCTGCACCCTGGCTCTGCCATCTGACTCTGCACCCTGACTCTGCACCCTGGCTCTGCCATCTGACTCTGCACCCTGGCTCTGCCATCGACTCTGCACCCTGGCTCTGCCATCTGACTCTGCATCCTGGCTCTGCAATCTGACTGTGCGCCCTGTCTCTGCGATCTGACTCTTCGATCTGCTTTGTGTATCCACAGTGGATGGAGCACCGCATGCCCTCTTCCCCGGATTTCACCATGAAGGTCCTATTGTCCAGCAATCATCCAGAGTTGTGCCCACCCCCTGGGGTGGGGAGGATATGGCAGCGTTCAGGAAGATGTCAGGGATCTCCCCGGGCAGGTAAGTAGGAGATGACGGAGTATGCAGAATTCCTGGATTATGTACTGACTGACCTGTGTCTGTCTGTCTGGCCCACAGAGGCGGTTTATCCCCTGTACACCCGAAGAGCGGAGAGATGGGAGACCATCGAGCCAACGCCGGTCCCACTTCTACGCCCCAACACCGGTGAGTGTTCTGCCTGCAGTATGGGGGTCACATTCCTGGTCACATCTTCAGCAGCCCCCCCACCCCCAGGGTAATAAAATATAAGGGCAATTCTTTTTAGTGTATTATGAAAGATTGAATATGCAAAAGATCCCTCCGGGGTAATGGGGGAATGTGGGAGGTCAACTCCTCCTAGAAGTAGAGGGGTTCTCTCCCCTCTGGAGTAATAGATTTGGGGAGTTCTCTTTCTCTGGTGTAATAGAATGGAAGGCTTCTCTCCCTCTGGGGTAATAGAATTGGGGGGGGGGGTTCTCTCCCTCTGGGGTATTAGAATTGGGGGAATAGGTTGGCAGGGGGTCCTCCTCAGGGTAATGTAGTTGGAAGGGGGTCCTTCCCCCCCCCCCCAGGGGTAATGTAGTTGGAAGAGGATCCTTCCCCCCGGGGGTAATGTAGTTGGAAGGGGGTCCTTCCCCCTCGGGGTCATGGAGTTGGAAGGCGCTCCTCCCCCCTCGCGGGTAATGGAGTTGGAAGGGGCTCTTCCCCCCTCGGGGGTAATGGAGTTGGAAGGGGCTCCTCCCCCTCGGGGGTAATGGAGTTGGAAGGGGCTCCTTCCCCCCTCGGGGGTAATGGAGTTGAAGGGGCTCCTTCCCCCCTCGGGGGTAATGGAGTTGGAAGGGCTCCGTCCCCCCTCGGGGGTAATGGAGTTGGAAGGGGCTCCGTCCCCCCTCGGGGGTAATGGACTTGGAAGGGGCTCCTTCCCCCCTCGGGGGTAATGGACTTGGGAAGGGGCTCCTTCCCCCTCGGGGGTAATGGACTTGGAAGGGGCTCTTCCCCCCTCGGGGGTAATGGACTTGGAAAGGGGCTCCTTCCCCCCTCGGGGGTAACAGAATTGGAGGGGTTCTCTCCAGCTGGGTATTAGAATTGGGGGAATTGGTTGAAAGGGGTCCTTCCCTCTCAAGGAAATGGAGTGCGAAGGGGGGGGTCCTTTCCCTTGGGGTAATGGACTTGGAGGGGTTCTTCCCCCTCGGGGTATGGCAGTTGAAAAGGGGTCCTAATTAATTCTGAAGACTCTATACACTTTTTGGTAATTTAAAGTGATAATAAAGTCTTGTCATACTTGCCTGCTCTGTGTAATGGTTTTGCACAGAGCCCCACCGGCGCTCCTGGCTCCTCCCTCCTGCTGAGTGCCCCTTGATAAGGGGGCACCCCGAGCAGGCGTGTGTCTATTGACACCCTGAGCTGTGGCTTTGCCCCCCCCCGTGTCTCCCTGATTGGCTCACTGGCTGTGATTGACAGCAGTAGGAGCCAATGGTGCCTGCTGCTACCAAAAGCCAATCAGGAGTGCAAGTCCCAGAAGAGGCAAGGCTCTCCTGGACACTGCTGAATCGAGAGGGGGGCTCAGGTAGGTATTGTGGGGGGGGGGGGGGCTTTTTACCTTCAGGCATAGAAGGCCTTTACAACCCTTTAAGATCCGGACATCATGTGACCCGTGTGTCTTTATTTTCCAGATTGCGGCTTCTCACCGGTGATGGGAATCTGACCTGATCCATAAAAGGTGAAGAAAGCGGAAAACACCAACCCCAGAATTGCCGGAGTGTCCCTCAATTTCAGCAAGCAGGTCAGAGCCCCCGCCCCCCTATTCTATCACATGCAGGGCTGGACTTACCATTGGGCTTGACTGGGCTCAAGCCCATGGCCCCGCCCAATAGGGGGCCCCGCCTGTTTACGTTTTAAATACTGTATCTTCTTACGTTTTAAACACTAGGCTTCCGCACTATAGCCGAAAGACGGCTGCAGCGTGGACTCCAATTGCCGGGAGGACGTCCCTGGACGTTCTCTCGTTTACTTCCTCCAATGCGTGTCCCTTGGATACAGCCAATCACAGATTGTGCTAAATGGCCAATTACAGCGGCCATTTAGCACTCGATCACAGTGGCCAATGGTAGATGATCTCATATGTAAACATATGAGATCATCTCTAATCGCCAGCTCTCCCTCCTCACACAGAGACAGAGTGTGAGGAGGGAGAGCGAACGGCTGCAGCGTCAAGGTAAAAAAAAAAGGAGGGGAAATAAAGTGCTCACAGTGCCACCTGTCCCCAGTGCCACGTATAAGTGCCATCTGTCATCAGTGTCATGTGTCATCTATTAGTGTCAGTGTCACGTATTAGTGCCACATATTAGTGTCATCTGTCATCAGTGTCACGTGTCATAAGTGCCACCTATTAGTGTCAGTGTCACATATTAGTGCCACATATTAGTTTAATGTGTCACGTATTAGTGCCATCTGCCATCAGCGCCACGTATTAGTGCCATCTGTCATCAGTGCCACGAATCAGTGTCATCTGTCATCAGTGCCCCATCAGTGTCACGTGTCATTGTCCTGGTGCTCCAGGGCCTTCAAAAGTGTAATAGGTAGTCAAGAAGTTAGATGTGTAATTTATGCTCCCAGAACACGTGTTGGCGCTCCCTGCATGTTGGGCCTCTCTAAGTGGCTAGGTAATGAAAAAGTCCCACACATGTGGTATCGTAATACTCAGGAGGAGGAGCAGATTGTATTTTGGGGTGTCATTTGTGGTATACACATGCCATGTGAGAGAAATAAGAGTTAATTACAATGAAAATAATTGAGATTACTTTAACATTTTTAATAGACTTCAGGAATTAACATAAATTATGTAATTTTGTTTCGTTGTTTGTTCAGAATCGTGATCTCTATTTTTATTCTAAGTTTATCCTGAATTGTGTAGCTCTAATACATAGCTTATGTATGTATCATTTTGTTCTATTTAAAGTAATCTATAGAAGGTAGGGCCAGAAAGTGACTCAAGCCCAGGGGCCCCCACCCCCCTAAGTCCTGCCTTGATCACATGACATCGGGGGAACTATGTGTCCATTCTCCTCTGCAGTCTACAACAGACCATCCAGTCCATCAGTGTGTGCTCCGCCCACCCGCCAATTTTTTTTTTTTTTTTTTTTTTTTTTTTTTTTTTTTTTTTTTAGTCTGTAAATTAAATAAAAAAATAATGCACATTTCACTCTGTAGTGCTCTGTGTTGGTAGAGCTGAGTTTCGGCACACCCTTCAATTTTGTTTGTGTTTTTATTTTTTTTATTTTTTATTTTTTTTTTTTTTTTTTATTTTTTTTAAGATCACTTTTATTCCGGTGAATGTAAATATCCCTTGCGACAGCAATAGGCAGTGACAAGTACTCTTTATGGAGAGATCTGGGGTCTGATGTGCGGCACTCAGGGCCGCTGATAGGCCAGTACAACTGGCCCTCCTATACCGGGCCCGGCCAGCAGAGGGACCCGCAACCTGAACAGATATGTCATTTAAAAAAAAAAAAAACCTCCAGCGAAACACCGAGGCAGGAGGGGAGGAACTATTTCTTGTATTTCGGGTGCGGAAGAGTGCCTCTTCCTTGCCCGCTACTCGTGCTGGCTTAAGTCCCGGCCAGTGCATCCTCTGTAGTGCCTTCCCCCTGGCGCCGCGGAGTGATTCCTTCCTGTCTCTTCGCGTGAGAAGTAGCAGTAAGGCGACACAGGCGAGCAGCGGCAGCAGAGGATATCAGCATCACCATCTGCACATGGTGATTAGAGGTGTTACAACACCCATTGTAATAGAATCATCCACATCCTCACAGTGCCTTATGATTCTCAGCATAGGATAATCATTGGCACAGGAGGTGCTCTATGGCTCTGTCAGAGTGTGTCACCTGCTGTTGTGTGCTGACTTTGTTACTTTATGGCTGTACTGTGTGTTACAGATTGTACCACTGTCTCTACAGCCATAGCAAAGTCAGCACCGAACAACATGTGACACACTTTGAAAGTGCCATAGAGCACCTACTGTGCAGTGTGAATGATTATCCTAATGCTATATAAGGCCTCATGCACACAGGATGCTTTAAAAACGATCCTCCTCTTGGCAGCAGTCTCTTGCCAGAAAAAATGCCTGACGCTTGTAAAAGTGCCTAAGCGTTTACAGGCATAAAACACTTGGGCATTCATTTGATTGGCCAAAATAATAAGTTATTCTGGTCAATGAAATGAATTATCGCTCAAGCAGTAAACGTGCCTAATGATAACATGCGTTTAGGAGCATTTGCATTTGTCAAGCATTTTTTTGGTCAAAAAAACTGCTGCTCCTGGATGCACTGGCCATGTTTTTCTTTTTTTTTTCCTGCTTGTAAACACCCCTGCCACAAAAAATTAAAAAATTCTATGTGTGCATAGACACATAGGATAACAGGAAGAGGTGCTTGGAAGCAGTAAAAAAATGTGTGCATGAGGCCTAAAGATCACAAGGCACTGTGAGATGCTACTGTACACTTGTGTTTTTTGGAGCAGTAAAAATGCACAGCTGAGCTACATTTTTACAGCCTCCAACCATTTCCCTTTAACCATAAATATCCCTTGCGACAGCAATAGGCAGTGACAGGTACTCTTTATGGAGAGATCTGGGGGTCTGATATGTGGCGCTGATGGGCGGTGATATGCGGCGCTGATGGGCGGTGATATGCGGCGCTGATTAGGCTGCGCTGATGGGGGCTGATTAGGCGGCGCTGATGGGGGGCTGATTAGGCGGCGCTGATGGGGGGGCTGATTAGGCGGCGCTGATGGGGGGGCTGATTAGGCGGCACTGATGGGGGGGGCTGATTAGGCGGCGCTGATGGGGGGGCTGATTAGGCGGCGCTGATGGGGGGGCTGATTAGGCGGCACTGATGGGGGGGCTGATTAGGCGGCGCTGATGGGGGGGGCTGATTAGGCGGCGCTGATGGGGGGGGGCTGATTAGGCGGCGCTGATGGGGGGGCTGATTAGGCGGCGCTGATGGGGGGGCTGATTAGGCGGCGCTGATGGGGGGGCTGATTAGGCGGCGCTGATGGGGGGGGGCTGATTAGGCGGCGCTGATGGGGGGGGCTGATTAGGCGGCGCTGATGGGGGGGGCTGATTAGGCGGCGCTGATGGGGGGGGGGCTGATTAGGCGGCGCTGATGGGGGGGGCTGATTAGGCGGCGCTGATGGGGGGGCTGATTAGGCGGCGCTGATGGGGGGGCTGATTAGGCGGCGCTGATGGGGGGGATTGATTAGGCGACGCTGATGGGGGGGCTGATGGGTGGGCTGATTAGGCGACGCTGATGGGGGGGCTGATTAGGTGGCGCTGATGGGGGGCTGATTAGGCGGCGCTGATGGGGGGGGCTGATTAGGCGGCGCTGATGGGGGGGCTGATTAGGCGGCGCTGATGGGGGGGGCTGATTAGGCGGCGCTGATGGGGGGCTGATTAGGCGGCGCTGATGGGGGGGGGCTGATTAGGCGGCGCTGATGGGGGGGGGGCTGATTAGGCGGCGCTGATGGGGGGGGCTGATTAGGCGGCGCTGATGGGGGGGGGGCTGATTAGGCGGCGCTGATGGGGGGGGCTGATTAGGCGGCGCTGATGGGGGGGCTGATTAGGCGGCGCTGATGGGGGGGCTGATTAGGCGGCGCTGATGGGGGGGATTGATTAGGCGACGCTGATGGGGGGGCTGATGGGTGGGCTGATTAGGCGACGCTGATGGGGGGGCTGATTAGGTGGCGCTGATGGGGGGCTGATTAGGCGGCGCTGATGGGGGCTGATAGGCTGCGCTGATGGGCGCTGATTAGGCTGCACTGATGAGGCAGCACTGGTGGGCACTGATGAGGAAAGGAATGCCGATAACTAGCTTCTGTTTACATTTGTGATCAGCTGTGATTGGACACAGCTGATCACGTGGTAAAGAGCCGCTGATTGGCTCTTTACCTCAATCTGTGATCAGCAGCGTCCTCCGGACACTGCTTTCACAGAGCGCGCTGCCCGCGCCCCTCAGTGTGGTAGGGGGGGGGGGGGGGCGAGGTGCGCGATCCCAGAACTAGCCAGTTGCGCTGTAGCCGCCATTTGGCTATAGCGAGGTCGGCAAGTGGTTAATAAAGGACTTGTCAACATCTGTCTGCTGTCTTTATTCACACCAGTCATGTTTTAGTGAATGAGTAGGGGCACCCCATAATCGTTAACCTGGGGGGGTGCATCTAGGGGCCCTCTTGTTGAAGGGGGTGCTTCCAATTTTACGATGACTGGGCCAGGGTTGTGGGGTAGAGGCCCTTGTCCTCGTTGACATGTGGATGCAACCCCTCCTCCGAACCATACCAACCAAGATGCCTGGGGGGAGGTGCACCCACATGTTGAGGGGGCACGCTATATACTTGTTTTTCTCAGCTCTGTCACTTACTGGAGTTTTCCTTTT
Organism: Lithobates pipiens; assembly: GCF_037356315.1. Lineage (NCBI taxonomy): Eukaryota > Metazoa > Chordata > Amphibia > Anura > Ranidae > Lithobates > Lithobates pipiens. The sequence continues at coordinate 12,112,919 of NW_027507785.1, read as the reverse complement.
TATTAACCAGAAATGATTCTGTTTTCCAGCTCGGCAGGTTCTGCTGGGATCAGAGCGGCATCGCTTTCCAGAGTATGGGACGTCTGCTGGAGCCGCACCTCTACCTGGGAGAGAACGTACTGAGGGTGACTGTCTAAACCTTGTTGCAATGTTATTGGGGGGACTTGTCTTATTACACAGCTGAATGAGCATTTTTTAAAATCCTGTCTCGGTTTGCGAGTGTCTTGCAAAACGAGCAGGATTCAAGCCTCTGCAGTGTGCAGTACCGCATTTGGCCGGGGGGGGGGGGGGGGGCAGGGACACTCTGAGCTGTTTCGGAAATACTCTGTTTCCGAGTGCATCCGAGCGGTCTCCTGAGTATTTCCGTGTCTCTCTCCGGCGCCCCCACCTCTGGCCACATGCGGTATTGCATGCAATAGAAGTCAATGTGGAACAAATTATCTTTGTTTCCATTGAATTCTATGGGGAAACTCGCTTTGATATGAAAATGCTTTGGATTGCAAGCATTCTCCTGGAACAGATTATGCTCATAATCCAAGGTTCCACTGTATTAGTGTCACTGGTCCCTACAAAATGTCAGTTCATGTCCGATTGGCTGCCACAATATCGCAGTCCTGCTTATTGGGATATTTTTATACCAAAAATATGTAGCAGAATACATATAGCGCACAAAACATGATCACCGCAGGGGTGATCAATAACCACCAAAAAGTTCTATTTGTGGGGGGGAATGACACCTGTAAAGGCTTTTAAAGTGCCGCCTATGGCGATGTAGTTTGTCGCCATTCCACAAGCATACTTGGGTTTTAAAGCAAGACATGCTAGGTATCTATCTATTAGTCATATTTCACATTCTACCAAAAAACTGGAATATTGTAATAGAAATAAGCACGACAGGTCCTCTTTAACCACCTCGCGCCCGCCCTATAGCCGAATGATGGCCGTAGAGCAGGGTGGCCGTCCCTGGACGTCCTGTTGTTTACTTCCGCAATGCGTGCCGCCGCGGGCGTGCATCGGGGAAGTTCTGTGTTTGCCATGTCTCCCGGAGACAGGCAAACACAGATCGCTGTAAACGGCCAATCACAGCGGCCGTTTACAGCGCGATCAGCGTGTCTAATGTGAGATGATCTCATATGTAAACATATGAGATCATCTCTCAGCGCCGCTCTCCCTCCTCACACAGACAGCGTGTGAGAGGGGAGAGATGAACGGCTGCAGCGCCGTAAGTGTAAAAAAAAAAAGTGCCATCCTGCCCCAGTGCTATCTGTCCCCAGTGCCACCTGTTAGTGCTATATGTCCCCAGTGCCACCTGTTGTCAGTGCCACATAGTGCCATCTGTCATCAGTGCCACATAGTGCCATCTGTCATCAGTGCCACGTATCAGTGCCATCTGTTGTCAGTGTCACGTTTCATCAATGACACTTATCAGTGCCATCTGTCATCAGTGTCACGCGTCATCGGTGCCACGTATTAGTGCCATCTGTCATCAGTGCCACGTATCAGTGTCATCAGTGCCACGTATCAGTGCCATCTGTCATCAGTGTCACGTGTCATTGTCCTGGTGCTCCAGGGCTTTCAAAAGTGTAATAAATAGTCAACAAGTTAGGATGTGTAATTTATGCTCCTAGAACACATGATGGCACTCCCTGCATGTTGGGCCTCTATGTGGCCAGGCTGTGAAAAAGTCCCACACATGTGGTATTGTAATACTCAGGAGGAGTAGCAGAATTTTTTTTGGGGGTGTCATTTGTGGTATACACATGCCATGTGAGAGAAATAACCTATTACAATGACAATTTTGTGGAAAAAAAATAAAAAAAATGGAAAATCTTCATTTTGCAAAGAATTGTGGGAAAAAAATGACAACATCAAAAACCTCACCATGCCTCTTACTAAATACCTTGGAATGTCTACTTTCCAAAAAGGGGTCATTTGGGGGGTATTTGTACTTTCCTGACTTGTTCGGGTCACAAGAAGTGAGATCGGCCACCAGTACATCAGATGTGATCAATTTTGTGCGATTCGCACCACAGCTTGTAGACTCTCTAACTTTCACAAAGACCAAATAATATGCACTAATTTGGGTTATTTTTACCAAAGATATGTAGCAGTATAAATTGTGGCCAAAATTTATGAAGAAAAATTAATAATTTGCATAATTCTGTTACAGAAACAAAGAAATATGTGTTTTTTTTTCAAAATTTTCGGTCTTTTTTCATTTATAGCACAAAAAATAAAAACCCCAGAGGTGATCAAATACCACCAAAAGAAAGCTCTATTTGTGGGAAAAAAAGGACAAAAAATTCATTTGGGTACAGTGTTGCATGACTGAGTAATTGTCATTCAAAATGTGAGAGCACCAAAAGCTGAAAATTGGTCTGGGCAGGAAGGGTGTTTAAGTGCCCAGTAAGCAAGTGGTTAATGTGAGATCTGGGTTCAAAAAGACTTCAGATTTCATATTTACACTTCAACCGGTTCCCAACCGGCGCACGCCGATGTACGTCGGCATAATGGCACGAGCAGGCAAATGGGCGTACCTGTACGTCCCTTTAAATTTGCCGCCCGGCGGCGCGCTCGCGTGCTGGTCGGGACCCCCGTGAGTCCGGTCGCGGGACCCGCAGACTCGATCGCCGCGGGGATACCCGCGATCGTCTCACGGGGCGGCTGAACGAGGAGATGCCGTTGTAAACAGCATCTCCCCGTTCTGCCTAGCAACTAGTGACGCTGATCTCTGCTCCATGTGATTGGAGCAGAGATCAGTGTTCACTAAATTAAAGCCCAACCCCCCCACAGTTAGTAACACACCCCTAGGAACACTTAACCCCTACACTGCCACCCACTGGTTAACCCCTTCCCTGCCAGTGTCGTTTACACAGGAATCAATGCATTTGTATAGCAGTGATTGCTGTATAAATGACAATGGTCCCAAAAATGTGTCAAAAATGTCCCATGTGTCCGCCACAATGTCGCAGTCACAATAAAAATCGCTGATCGCCGCCATTACTAGTAAAAAAATAAATAATAAAAATGCCATAAAACTATCCCCTATTTTGTAAACACTATAACTTTTGCGCAAACCAATCAATAATCGCTTATTTTATTTTTTTACCAAAAATATGTAGAAGAATACGTATCGGCCTAAACTGAGGGAAAAATGTTTTTTTATATATTTTTGGGGGATATTTATTATAACAAAAAGTGAAAAATAATGCGTTTTTTTTTTTTCAAAATTGTCGCTCTATTTTTGTTTATAGCGCAAAAAATAAAAACTGCAGAGGTGATCAAATACCACCAAAAGAAAGCTCTATTTGTGGGAAAAAAAGGACGTCAATTTTGTTTGGGAGCCACGTCGCACGACCGCGCAATTGTCAGTTAAAGCGACGCAGTGCCGAATCGCAAAAAGTGGTCTGGTCTTTGACCAGCAAAAGGGTCCGGGGCTGAAGTGGTTAAAAGCAATAAAAATAAAAAATACTTTTTTTTTTTTTAATTGTTTTTGTTACACAAAAAAGAAGAAAAAATGGGCTCTTTAACCACTTCAATACAGGGCACTTTCACCCCCTTCCTTCCCAGCCCAATTTTCAGCTTTCAGCGCTCTAGCGCTTTCAGTGACAATTGCGCGGTCATGCTACACTGTACCCAAATGAAATTGTTATCATTTTGTTCGCACAAATAGAGCTTTATTTTGGTGTTATTTATTCACGACTCCGTTTTTTTTTTTTTTTGCGATATAAGCGCAAAAATAGCGGAAATTTGGAAAAAAAACAATATTTTCTTTTTTCTATTTGAAAAGAAATCCAATAAAATCAAATTTTGTCATAAATTTAAGCCAAAATGTTTTTGGTAAAAAAAATTCCGTTAAGTGTATAATAATTGGTTTGTGTGATCACGGACATATGTACGCAAATGATCATGTACATATGTGTGCAGATAATCATTGGGACATGTGATTTTAGTGGGACATATGTGGGGGACATGTTTTTATTATTAGGGACATGTGTTTTTATTATTTGGGGACATGTGTGTTTTGGGGACATATGTGGGGACTGTGTTTGTACTGTGTGGTGTGTTGTGTGTTGACACTAGACTGATGATCAGTGAGTAAAAAGCTGTAAAAAAACAGCTCATACTCACTGATCATCAGCCGGCTGCAGCGTTCTGCTCTCCTCTCCTCAGCGGTGACTTCCGTGTGAGGAGAGGAGAGCCGATTGCCTAGCAACCGGCTGTTTGTTTACATCACATGACGGCCGTGATTGGACACGGCCGTCATGTGATCAGGAGGGCCAATCACAGAGCCCTCCTGCCGATCTGAGATGTGCCGTGTCCGGGTGACACGAGCACATCGGGATCGCGCCGCTGCGCGGGCGCGCGCGATCCCGCTACTCCTGAAGGACGTTCCTGAACGTCCTATCAGGAGTAGACGGCTCCCACCCGGCGTATATATGCATTGGCCGGGTGGGAAGTGGTTAAGGCTGGGGGGGCGGAAGTGACGTTTTGACGTCATTCCAGTCCTCCAAGGGCAAGATGGCCTGCCCATCCATCCCGGGGATCGGATGGTTTCCGTCGCTTCTGATCTCTCTGGGAAGCTGCAGGGGTTTTATTAAACATGCATAAAAAAGGGGGGGAGAAAAAGGAAGCAAAAATATCTGACAGCGAAAGGGTTAAATCATAAAATATACCGATAATTATTAGAATTTGAATCTTACCGAACCAGAATGTCTTTGTTTTCTTCTTCTTCTTCTGGATTAACGTGCATTTCCATTTGTCTCCTGTAGGGGAAAGTCAGAAAAGACCAAACTAAAATGACAGCTGTGCTGCAGGGTCTACAGAACGTGCCGTACCATGAGTAAGTCCGGCCTCCCATGATATTTTACTGCCATTTGTTTCGTCAGATTTGACGACCCGTCAAAATGTGTAACGGAAGTGACGTTCCGTCACCGCCATCTTGCTACACCCAGCACTCCTCCATAGTACGGATACACTGAGAAGGGGGGAAAAGCGGACATCTTGTTACACCCACCGGCGTTTTGCATTTTACACTTTTTTTTAACAGTAAAGTGCGTTTATATAGTGAAGTGCAGTACTTAGAACTCCGTCTGACTGGTTACCGTATATACTCGAGTATAAGCCGAGATTTTCAGCCTCTTTTTTGAGGCTGAAAGTGCCCCCTCGGCTTATACTCGAGTCACCGCTGTCTGACTGCTCGATCAGCGTATCGAGCAGACAGACGGCGGACATTAAAATTCAAAAGCCGCGCCTCCTTCTCCGCCTCCGCCTGTGATAGGCGGAACACTGAATTTCCCAGCAGTCAGTGTTCCGCCTATCACGGACATCCGCTCATTCTCATACTACGGACGAGTATGAGAGGATGTCCGTGATAGGCGGAACACAGGCTGCTGGGAAATTGAGTGTTCCGCCTATCACAGGCGGAGGCGGAATTTTGAATTGTAGAATGGCCGCCGAGAAGAGCGGCGATCCATCGGCACGGCACGGGACGGAGGAGGCACGGGACGGAGGAGGCACGGCACGGGACGGAGGAGGCACGGCACGGGACGGAGGAGGCACGGCACGGGACGGAGGAGGCACGGGACGGAGGAGGCACGGCACGGGACGGAGGAGGCTCGGGACGACGGCGGCTCGGGACGGAGGCTTGGGACACAGGTAGGCTGGACACACACACAAGGCTGCACGGACACACACACACACACACACACACACACACACACACACACACAGGGATGGATGGATGGATGGATGGATACACACACACACACACACACACACACACACACACACAGGGATGGATGGATGGATGGATACACACACACACACACACACACACACACACACACAGGGATGGATGGATGGATGAATACACACACACACACACACACACACACACACACACACACACACACACACACACACACACACACACACAGGGATGGATGGATGGATGGATACACACACAGGGATGGATGGACGGACACACACACAGGGATGGATGGATGGATGGACACACACACAGGGATGGATGGACGGACACACACACAGGGATGGACGGACACACAGGGATGGACAGCCATGTCTCACCCTCGGCTTATACACGAGTCAATAAGTTTTCCAGTTTTTTGGGGGTAAATTGGGGGCCTCGGCTTATATTCGGGTCGGCCTATACTCGAGTATATACGGTAGATGTTGAATTTTAAAAGCAGCGGCGAGCCCGCTCATCTCACAGGTTTGCTAATCTGACAGAACACCGCTGCTTTTTAACCACTTCAGCCGCCTGAAGAATTTAACCCCCCCCCCCCCTTCCTGACCGGAGCACTTTTTGCGATTCGGCACTGCGTCGCTTTAACTGACAATTGTGCAGTCGTGCGACGTGACTCCCAAACAAAATTTACATCCTTTTTTTTTTTTTCCTCCACAAATAGAGCTTTCTGTTGGTGGTATTTGATCACCTCTGCGGTTTTTATTTTTTGCGCTATAAACAAAAAAAGAGCGACAATTTTGAAAAAAACATTTTTTTTACATTTTGTTATAATAAATATCCCCCAAAAATATATAAAAAAAACACATTTTTTTTCCTCCGATACGTATTCTTCTAGATATTTTTGATTAAAAAAAAAATCGCAATAAGCGATTATTGATTGGTTTGCACAAAAGTTATAGCGTTTACAAAATAGGGGATAGTTTTATGGCTTTTTTTTTTACTAGTAATGGCAGCAATCTGCTTTTTTTTTTTTTTTTTTTTTTTATCGTGACTGCGACATTATGGCGGACACATCGGACATTTTTGACACATTATTTGGGACCATTGTCATTTATACAGAAATCAGTGCTATACAAATGCATTGCTTCCTGTGTAAATTACACTGGCAGTGAAGGGGTTAACCACTAGTTGGCAGTGTAGGGGTTAAGTGTGTCCTGGGGAGTGTTTCTAACTGTGGGGGAGGGGCACGGCTGTGTGTGACATGTCGCCGATCTCTTCTCCCGATCACATGGAGCAGAGATCAGTGTCACTGTCACTAGGCAGAACGGGGAGATGCTAATGTAAACAAGCATCCCCCCGTTCTGCCTAGGGACAGTGTCACCGATCTCTGCTCCATGTGATCGGGAGAAGAGATCGGTGACATGTCACACACAGCCACGCCCCCCCACAGTTAGAAACACTCTATCGTCTCTCCGTGAGACGTTCGCGGGACCCGTGACCCAACTCGCGGTGCAGGCCACCTTTTTAAAGGGCAACGTACAGGTACGTTAGTTTGCCTGTACGCGCCCTTCTGCCGCAGTACATCTGTGTGAGTCGGTCGGCTAGCAGTTAAAATTCCACATCTAGCCAGTCAGACGGCGTTCTAAGTATTGTATTTCCCTATATAAACTGACTTTACTGTTAGAAATAAGTGTAAAATGCAAAACGCCGGTGGGTGTAACAAGATGTCCGCTTTCCCCCTTCTCAGTGTATCCGTACTATGGAGGAGTGCTGGGTGTAGCAAGATGGCGGCGACGGAACGCCGCTTCCGTTACACATTCTGACGGGTCGCCTAATCTGACGAAACGCAATTTTTATCTCTCCATCTTCTACATGGGCCAGTGTAGATGGCATTTGTGATTTTGCTCCTGGCATGTGTAGAGATGTAAAATTTTGGGATAATTTGAAGCCGTGGGGGGAAAACAAAAAAAAAAATAAGAAAGTTTCCCAATGATCAGGATCAACCAGGTGTGCTTCACTCAACACAAAACAAAGGCTTCCGTGGCTTTGTCATTATGAACGCTCTGTTATATAGCACGTCATGAGAGTTGTTCATAATCTGGGTTTAATGACACTTTAACGACACCTTCGCGAAAACGAAGGTTTAACCGCTTGCCGACCGCCCGCCGTCAATTGACGGTATCAGAATGGCACTCCTGCGTGAATCGCCGTAGCTGTACGGTCGGGCGCTTTAAGGAGTATAGGGTGCGCACGCGCGGCCCCTGCGTGACACAGGAGCCCGCACGTGTGTGTGGCCAATGGCCACGAGGGCCGTCGTCTACCCGCGATTTGTTTCTGAGAAGGAGAGAACGGAGATATGTCAATGTAAACAGACAGATCTCTGTTCTGTCAGGGGTGAGGAGAGCAATCTGTTGTTCCTACTGCTTAGGAACAGCGATCGGTCTCCTCCTCCCCCCAGGCAGTCCTATCCCTCCACAGTTAGAATCACTCCCTACGACACACATTCAACCCCTTGATCGCCCCCTTAACCCCTTCCCTGCCAGTGACATTTATACAGTAATCAATGATCGCTGTATAAATGACTGGTCCCAAAATAGTGTGAAAAGTGTCCGCCGCAATGCCGCAGTCACCATAAAAATCGCAGATCGCCGCCATTACTAGTAAAAAAATAAATAATAATAATAAAAATGCCATAAATCTATCCTCTATTTTGTAGAAGCTATAACTTAGACGTAGATGCATGTAGACGCAAACCAATCATCTTACGCTTAGTGCGATTTTTTTTTTCTTTTTTTTCTTCAATATGTAGAAGAATAGATATCAGACTAAACTGGTGAAGAATTTTTATATATATATATTTATTTATTATATTTTTATTATTATAAATATATTATTATTTATAATAATTATTATAAATTATTATATTTATTTATTATAGTAAAAAATATTGCTGTGTTTTCAAAATAGTTTTTTTTTTTTATGTAGAAGAATACATATCAGACTAAACTGATGAAGAATATATATATATATATATATATATATATATATATATATATATATATATATATATATATATATATATATATATATATATATATATATATTATTATAATAATAAATATATTTATTTATTATAGTAAAAAATATTGCTGTGTTTTCAAAATAGTCTTTTTTTATTTATTTCTTTTTATGTAGAAGAATACATTATCAGCCTAAACTGATGAAGAAATTATTATTATTATTATTTTTTTTAATGTCTTATTTTTTGGGGGATATTTATTATAGTAAAAAATATTGCTGTTTTTATTTTTTTTTTTTTTTTTTGTTTATAGCGCAGAAAATAACCACACAGGTGATCAAATACCGCCAAAAAAAAGCTCTATTTGTGGGAAAAACAGGACGTCCATTTTGTTTTTGTACAGTGTAGCACGACTGCGCGTTTTGTCAGTTAAAGCAACGCAGTGCCGTATTGCAAAAAAATGGCCTGGTCAGGAAGGGGGGGGGGGGGGTAAATCCTTCCGGGGCTGAAGTGGTTAAATGCCAACAAATTTTATTTAATAAAATAACTTTTTTCGCTACATGTCAGGGCTGCTTTAACTGACATCCTACGGAGATCAAAGTCCATCCCTTCTGCAGATAAAAGAAACAAAATAGATACAGTGCCTTGCAAAAGTATTCACCCCCCCTTGGCGTTCTTCCTGTTTTGTTGCCTCACAACCTGGAATTACCATGGATAGTTTGAGGATTTTCATCATTTTAATTTACAGAACGTGCCCACAACTTTGAAGATTTTTTTTTATTTTTTTTTATTGTGAAGCAAACAACAAATAGGACAAAATAACAGAAAAGGTCAATGTGCAAAACTATTCACCCCCCTAAAGTCAATACTTTTGCGGGCTATCACAGCTCCAAGTCGCTTTGGATAAGTCTCTATGAGTCTTGCCACATCTCACCACTGGGGTTTTTGCCCCATTCCTCCTCCTTGCAAAACTGCTCCAGCTCCTTCAAGTTGGACGGTTTGCACTTGTGAACAGCAATCTTTAAGTCTGACCACAGATTTTCTATTGGATTGAGGTCTGGGCTTCGACTAGGCCATTCCAACACATTTACATGTCTCCTTTTAAACCACTCAAATGTTGCTTTAGCAGTGTGTTTGGGGTCATTGTGCTGCTGGAAGGTGAACCTCCGACCTAGCCTCAAATCACACACAGAGTGGTGCAGGTATTGCTCAAGAATATCCCTGTATTTAGCACCATTCATCTTTCCCTCAACTCTGACCAGTTTCCCAGTCCCAACTGCCGAAAAACATCCCCACAGCATGATGCTGCCACCACCATGTTTCACAGTGGGGATGGTGTTCTTTGGGTGATGTGATGTGTTGGGTTTGCTCCAGACATAGCGTTTTCTTTGATGGCCAAAAAGTAAAATTTTAGTATCATCAGACCAGAGCACCTTCCTCCATACATCAGCCCAGATCACCTTCCTCCATACATCAGCCCAGATCACCTTCCTCCATACATCAGACCAGAGCACCTTCCTCCATACATCAGAGCAGATCACCTTCCTCCATACATGAGACCAGATCACCTTCCTCCATACATCAGAGCAGATCACCTTCCTCCATACATCAGACCAGAGCACCTTCCTCCATACATCAGAGCAGAGCACCTTCCTCCATACATCAGAGCAGATCACCTTCCTCCATACATCAGACCAGATCACCTTCCTCCATACATCAGACCAGATCACCTTCCTCCATACATCAGAGCAGATCACCTTCCTCCATACATCAGACCAGATCACCTTCTCCCATACATCAGACCAGATCACCTTCCTCCATACATCAGACCAGATCACCTTCCTCCATACATCAGAGCAGATCACCTTCCTCCATACATCAGACCAGATCACCTTCCTCCATACATCAGACCAGATCACCTTCTCCCATACATCAGACCAGATCACCTTCCTCCATACATCAGAGCAGATCACCTTCCTCCATACATCAGACCAGATCACCTTCCTCCATACATCAGACCAGATCACCTTCCTCCATACATCAGAGCAGAGCACCTTCCTCCATACATCAGAGCAGATCACCTTCCTCCATACATCAGAGCAGATCACCTTCCTCCATACATCAGAGCAGAGCACCTTCCTCCATACATCAGAGCAGATCACCTTCCTCCATACATCAGAGCAGATCACCTTCCTCCATACATCAGAGCAGATCACCTTCCTCCATACATCAGAGCAGATCACCTTCCTCCATACATCAGACCAGATCACCTTCCTCCATACATCAGAGCAGATCACCTTCCTCCATACATCAGAGCAGATCACCTTCCTCCATACATCAGAGCAGATCACCTTCCTCCATACATCAGAGCAGAGCACCTTCCTCCATACATCAGACCAGATCACCTTCCTCCATACATCAGAGCAGATCACCTTCCTCCATACATCAGAGCAGATCACCTTCCTCCATACATCAGAGCAGATCACCTTCCTCCATACATCAGACCAGATCACCTTCCTCCATACATCAGAGCAGATCACCTTCCTCCATACATCAGACCAGATCACCTTCCTCCATACATCAGACCAGATCACCTTCCTCCATACATCAGACCAGATCACCTTCCTCCATACATCAGACCAGATCACCTTCCTCCATACATCAGACCAGATCACCTTCCTCCATACATCAGAGCAGATCACCTTCCTCCATACATCAGACCAGATCACCTTCCTCCATACATCAGAGCAGATCACCTTCCTCCATACATCAGAGCAGAGCACCTTCCTCCATACATCAGACCAGATCACCTTCCTCCATACATCAGACCAGAGCACCTTCCTCCATACATCAGACCAGATCACCTTCCTCCGTACATCAGACCAGAGCACCTTCCTCCATACTTATTGGGAGTCTCCCACATGACTTTTCGCAAACTTGCCGTTTGTGTTTTTTGCTGAAAGTAATGTCTTTCTTCTGGCCGCTCTGCCATAAAGCCCAACTCTATGGAGCGTACGGCTTATTGTCCTCCTATGTACAGATACTCCAGTCTCTGCTGTGGAACTCTGCAGCTCCTCTAGAGTTACCTTGGGTCTCTGTGCTCCTCTCTGATTAATGCCCTCCTTGCCCGCTCCGTGAGTTTTGGTGTGCGGCCGTCTCTTGGCAGGTTTGCTGTTGTGCCATGTTCTTTCCATTTGGTTATGATAGATTTGATGGAGCTCCTAGAGATCATCAAAGATTTAGATATTTTTATATAACCTAACCCTGACTTGTACTTCTCAACAACATTGTCCCTTACTTGTTTGGAGAGTTCCTTGGTCTTCATGGCAGTGTTTGGTTAGTGGTGCCTCTTGCTTAGGTGTTGCCGCCTCTGGGGCCTTTCAGAAAGGTGTGTATATGTAATGACAAATCATGTAACACGTTGCACACATGTGGACATCATTTCACTAATCATGTGACTTCTGAAGGTAATTGGTAGACCCAGAGCTTTTTATGGGCTTCATAACAAAGGGGGTGAATACATACCCACATGCCAATTATCATTTTTTTATTTCTTGCATCTCCAGGTATCCTACAGGTTGGAATCCTTTAGGAATGTTTTTCATCTTGTATCTGTGTATACCTTTGGGGAAGGAGCAGTCCATGGACTTATCTATTACACAATTAAAGTCTCCACATAGTAGTAGAGCGCCTCTACTGTGTTTTTGTATCCACTGGTAGAAACTGGTGTTGCATACACACGGTCGGACAAAGTTGTCAGAAAATCGGATCGTACGTAACGTGATGATGTTATTTCGTTACGACGGGACTACGTTCAGGCTAGTAGCCAATAGCTTTGGTCTAGGAATTTGATCTGAGCATGCGTGGCACTTTGTCCGATCGGAATTCTCTACACATGATCGGACAAAGTCCGATCGGATCATGTTGTCGGAAAATTTTATAGCCCAGCTCCAAAACTTTGTCGGTCGGATATTCCGACGGAAACATTCCGATGGAGCCCACACAAAGTCGGATTATCCGACAACGCGGTCCGATCGGACATTGTCCATCAGAATGTCCGACTGTGTGTACAAGGGCTAAGACCTGGTTCACATCTAATGTGTTTTTTTTTTTGGTTCTTTTTGCAGAAACGCACTACAGTTCATTTACATGGTTTCCTATGGGACAAGTTCACATCTGTGCTTTTTTCAGCTGCTGCGTATTTTATAAAGAGTCAGGGACTTTTTTTTTTTTAAATGCAAAACAGTACTTTTTTGGCTCAATATACTTCAATGGAGAGGCTGCAGAAAGGCATGTAATGCGTTTTTTTGCAGCAATTTGTGTTTTTTAATCTGCCCAACAAATTGGCCAAAAAAAACGTAAACCGCAGCAAAATCACATGCGCAAAAATCAAAAGGCACAGCAACAAGCACTGCAGAAACAGATCAAAAGCAAACTGCATAGGTGTGTACCGAGCCTTATGCTGGCCACACTGATCAATTGTCAGACGAGAATATTCATACGAAAAAATCTTTGTACATTCGCTGAAAGAATGTTGTTTGACATTTTCACTTGTTTTTAACATTCTGTTTTTAAAATGAATGTCATTTCTGAACGAAAACCACATTGTCTGAAAATTCCTTTTGACCAAGAAGTTTTCTATTTCCCCAAAAAATTTTTCTATTATTTCCTGTTACTCTGGTTGAAAATGAACGTCGATTTGGCCTCACTAACGATTAGAAAATCCAACAAACGTTCTTAACTGGTTCCCGACCAGCGCACGCCGATGTACGTTGGCAGAATGGCACGGGCAGGCAAATGGGCATACATGTACGTCCCTTTAAATTTGTCACCCTGCCATTGTGAGCGTGCCGCCGGCGCTCGCGTGCCGGTCGGGACCCCCGTGACTCCGGTCGCGGGTCCCATGGACTCAGTCACTGCGGGCATACCCGCGATCGTCTCACGGGGCGGCTGAATGGAGAAATGCCATTGGAAACAGCATTTCCCCATTCTGCCTAGCAACTAGTGACGCTGATCTCTGCTCCATGTGATTGGAGCAGAGATCAGTGTTCACTAAATGAAAGCCCAACCCCCCCACAGTTAGTAACACACCCCTAGGAACACTTAACCCCTACACTGCCACCCCCTGGTTAACCCCTTCACTGCCAGTGTCATTTACACAGGAATCACTGCATTTATATAACACTGATTGCTGTATAAATGACAATGGTCCCAAAAATGTGTCAAAAATGTCCGATGTGTCTGCCACAATGTCGCAGTCACAATAAAAATCGCTGATCGCCGCCATTACTAGTAAAAAAAATAATAATTATTAATAAAAATGCCATAAAACTATCCTTATTTTGTAAACGCTATAACTTTTGCGCAAACCAATCAATCGCTTACTGCGAAGAATACGTATCGGCCTAAACTGAGGGAAATTTTTTATTTTTTTTTTATATATATATTTTTGGGGGATATTTATTATAACAAAAAATAAAAAATGTTGTCGCTCTATTTTTGTTTATAGCGCAAAAAATAAAAACCGCAGGGGTGATCAAATACCACCAAAAGAAAGCTCTATTTGTGGGGGAAAAAAAGGACGTCAATTTTGTTTGGGAGCCATGTCGCACGACCGCGCAATTGTCAGTTAAAGTGACGCAGTGCCGAATCGCAAAAAGTGGTCTGGTCTTTGACCAGCAAAATGGTCCGGTCTGTAAGTGGTTAAAATGGCTTTTTTTTTTTTTTTAAATAATAAAAAAAAAAGATCTGAGTCTGAGTCTGATATTTACTAGATTCACCCTTTAATAGTATACACAGTATATATCCTAATAGCATATACAGTGCATATATAGTATATACAGTATATATATATATGCTGTCTGTTATTCTCAGAGTGGATAAGATATTTTGCTCCCTAACCATATAGTTGGTTTATATTTACCACTGCATAGAGATATTTAACCACTTGCTTACTGGGCACTTAAACACCCTTCCTGCCCAGACCAATTTTCAGCTTTCGGTGCTCTCACATTTTGAATGACAATTACTCAGTCATGCAACACTGTACCCAAATGAATTTTGTGTCCTTTTTTTCCCACAAATAGCTTTCTTTTGGTGGTATTTGATCACCTCTGGGGTTTTTATTTTTTGCGCTATAAATGGAAAAAGACCGAAATTTTGGAAAAAAAAACGCATACTTCTTTGTTTCTCTGACAGAATTATGCAAATTATTAATTTTTCTTCATAAATTTTGGCCACAATTTATACGGCTACATATCTTTGGTAAAAATAACCCAAATTAGTGGATATTATTTGGTCTTTGTGAAAGTTAGAGAGTCTACAAGCTGTGGTGCGAATCGCACAAAATTGATCACATCTGATGTACTGGTGGCCGATCTCATTTCTTGTGACCCGAACAAGTCAGGAAAGTACAAATACCCCCCAAATGACCCCATTTTGGAAAGTAGACATTCCAAGGTATTTAGTAAGAGGCATGGTGAGCTTTTTGATGTTGTCATTTTTTTCCCACAATTCTTTGCAAAATTAACATTTTTTTTATTTTTTTTTATTTTTTTCCACAAAATTGTCATTGTAATAGGTTATTTCTCTCACGTGGCATGTGTATACCACAAATGACACCCCCAAAAAAATTCCGCTACTCCTCCTGAGTATTACAATACCACATGTGTGGGACTTTTTCACAGCCTGGCCACATAGAGAGGCCCAACATGCAGGGAGCGCCATCACGTGTTCTAGGAGTATAAATTACACATCTAACTTGTTGACTATTTATTACACTTTTTAAGGCCCTGGAGCACCAGGACAATGACACGTGACACTGATGACAGATGGCACTGATACGTGGCAATGATGACAGATGGCACTAATACGTGGCACTGATGACACGTGGCACTAATACGTGACACTGATGACAGGTGGCACTGATAAGTGGCATTGATGACACGTGACACTGACAACAGATGGCACGTGACACTGACAGGTGGCACTGATGACAAATGGCACTGATACATGGCACTGATGATAGATGGCACTAATATGTGGCACTGACAGATGGCACTATGTGGCACTGATGACATGTGGCACTGACAGATGGCACTTATACGTGGCACTGGGGACAGGTGGCACTGGGGACATATAGCACTAACAGGTGGCACTGGGGGTGGATGGCACTGGGGCGGATGGCACTGCAGCTGTTCATCTCTCCCTCCTCACACGCTGTCTGTGTGAGGAGGGAGAGCGGCGCTGAGAGATGATCTCATATGTTTACATATGAGATCATCTCACATTGGACACGCAGATCGCGCTGTAAACGACCGCTGTGATTGGCCGTTTACAGCGATCTGTGTTTGCCTGTCCCCGGGGGACACGACAAACACAAAACTTCCCCGTTGCGCGCCCGCGGCGGCGCGCATTGCGGAAGTAAACACCAGGACATCCAGGGACGCCCTCTCGGACGAGAGCGTCCGCTCTATAGCCGTCGTTCGGCTATAGGGCGGGCGGGAAGCAGTTAAGAATAAATTGCCTTTTTTTAAAAAAACTTTACATATTAACTAAATTATACACCACACTTTTTTTTTTTTTTTAAGGTTATTAATCGATTAATCGAAACAATAATCGGCCAACTAATCGATTATGAAAATAATCGTTAGTTGCAGCCCTAGAGTCCAGTATGACTCCGTGCTGGGTGACTGCTACATTTTTATGTACTGCGATTAGTGTGCCCCCTTTTCTTGGCTGTGGCGCATGCCTGAAACATAGGTGGATAAGATTTTTGAGACATTTGGGTTGGTTATTTCTGAAAAAGTGGGTCTCCCGAGCACACAGTACGTCTCCTCTTCTTTTTTTTTTTTCTTTTTTTTTGCTTCTTGCCATAGTGCTCTCCTTTTTGAATGGGCTGTTTAACCCATTTGCGTTAAGGCCCTTTTCACACGGACGGATAGAACGTTGCTTTTAGCTGGTGGATTTTCTCGTTTTCTACCGCAGCTAAAAGCACACAATGCTTTCCTATGGCCCCGTTCACACACAGCGTTTAGCTGCAATTTTCGTTAAGTGCGGTTTCGGTGGGAATAGAAAAAATAGAATTGAATGCGTCCGGGTGCGATGTAGTGCAGGTATATGCACATAACCGCAGGTAATCGCAGTCTTTTGTGTCAACTGTGGATAGCAGCGTGAGAAGGGATTCAAGGGACCAAAAAAAAAGGGGTTGCTATGGGAACGACTATATTAGATAACTGCAGATAATGTGGATAATGACAGAACTCTGGACGGCCGCACTCCAATGCTAAAACGATGCTTTATTCAAATAATATTTGGGATACAGCAAATTACATCACAGCTAAAGATGCTAATATCTGACGCGTTTCGCACTAAGGCTAGTGCTTACTCACAGCTGGTATATATATATTAGATAACTGCAGCTGAACGCAACTGCACAGAAACGCACATAAACGCAGGTAATTGCATTGCACAAATGCAGCCGATCGCTGTGCCTGGAGTCTTGAATTTCACAGAAAAAAAAAATAAACATGCTAAACTGCGGCAGAGCAGCCGTCCGTGTGAAAGGGGCCTAATAGAGATTAATTTAAAGTGGTTGTAAACCCTTACAAACCACTTTGACCTACAGGTAAGCCTAGATTAAGGCTTACCTGTAGGTCCAAGAAATATCTCCTAAACCTACACGGTTTAGGAGATGTTTACAAAAAGACAGGCAACGCTGTCTATGGCGCATGCACCGTAGACTGCGGCGCGCAGGCGCACTGAGCACGCCACAGATCGCGGAGACATGCCGCTCGCGTCTGCTCTCGTGCACATGCGTGGGAGTGATGTCATCGCGGCTCCAGCGAATCACAGCGCCGGAACAGCGAGACCCAGAAGTCAGTCTAAGATACATGGCAGCGGTGAAGATGGAGGAGGACCGATTCGGGGGCTTCGTTCTCAGGCATGTTATTCATAATGAGCTAGTATGCTATGCATGTATCATATGTTAGGCTTTTATTTTTTTCCCCCCTTTTTTTTTTTTTTGGGCCGATATGTTAGGCCGATTATTTATTTATTTATTATTTTATTTTTTTCCCTTCATCTCATAAAATCTAAGTTAGACACCTTTCACACACGGGCGTTTTTCAGGCGCTTTTTGGGCTAAAAATACCGCCTATAAATTGCCTTCAAAACGGCTCCCCTGCAGTCTGTGAGGAAGCCCCGAGTGCTTTCACAATGAGGCGGTGCGCTGGCAGGACGTTAAAATCCTTCAAGCAGCATCTTTGGAGCGGTGTAAACCCCTCCTCCACCACTCCTGCCCATTGAAATGAATGGGCACCACTGCTGAAGCGCATGCAATGCGATTTGGCACAAGCGCATTTAACCCCTTCCTCGGCCACTAGCTAGGTTATAAGTGCCCTGCTAGCAGCCGAATAGCGCCGCTAAAATGACGGTAAAGCGCCGCTAGGACTAGCAGCGTTTTACCGTCAACGCCTGCCCGCTCCAGTGTGAAAACAGCCTTTAGTAATGCGATACAGAAAATTTCTTACATTTTAAACATTTATTAAACAAAAGAAACCTCCAATCAGTTCACTTGTATGTATAATTTAGATAAAAAAAAAAAAAATTTATATATATATATATATATATATATATATATATATATATATATATATATATATATAATTTAAATACACAAAAACTGTGTTTTAGTTAAAAAAAATTGTGTATTTAACCATTTTCAGACCGGACCAATTTGCTGGTCAAAGACCAGACCACTTTTTGCGATTCGGCACTGCGTCGCTTTAACTAACAATTGCGCGGTTGTGCGACGTGGCTCCCAAACAAAATTGACGTCCTTTTTTTCCCACAAACAGAGCTTTCTTTTGGTGGTATTTGATCACCCCTGCGGTTTTTATTTTTTGCGCTATAAACAAAAATAGAGCGACAATTTTGAAAAAAAGCATTCTTTTTTACTTTTTGTTATAATAAATATCCCCCAAAAATATATAAAAAAACATTTTTTTCCCTCAGTTTAGGCCAATACGTATTCTTCTACATATTTTTGGTAAAAAAAATCGCAATAAGGGATTATTGATTGGTTTGCGCAAAAGTTATAGCGTTTACAAAATAGGGGATAGTTTTATGACATTTTTATTAATACATTTTTATTATTTTTTTTTTTTACTAGTAATGGCGGCGATCGGCGATTTTTATTGTGACTGCGACATTGTGGGGGACCCATCGGACATTTTTGACACATTTTTGGGACCATTGTCATTTATACAGCAATCACTGCTATACAAATGCAGTGATTCCTGTGTAAATGACACCGGCAGTGAAGGGGTTAACCAGTGGGTGGCAGTGTAGGGGTTAAGTGTTCCTAGGGGTGTGTTACTAACTGTGGGGGGGTTGGGCTTTCATTTAGTGAACACTGATCTCTGCTCCAATCACATGGAGCAGAGATCAGCATCACTAGTTGCTAGGCAGAATGGAGAAATGTTGTTTACAACGGCACTACTCCATTCGGCCGCTCCGTGAGACGATCGCGGGTATGCCCGCGGCGATCGAGTCCGCGGGTCCCGCGACCGGACTCACGGGGGTCCCCACCAGCGCGGGAGCGCGCCGCCGGCGGCGCGCTCCCGATGGCAGGGCGGCAAATTTAAAGGGACGTACATGTACGCCCATTTGCCTGCCCGTGCCATTCTGTCGACGTACATCGTCGTGCGCTGGTCAGCAAGTGGTTAAATATATATATATATATATTTTTTTTTTTTTTTTTTTTTTTTTTTTTTTAATCGGTGTATTTTTTCCTAAAAAATTGCGTTTGAAAGACCTCTGCGCAAATAACGCGTCACATAAAATATTGCAACAACCGCTATTTTATTCCCTCGAGTCTCTGCTAAAAAATATATATATAATTTTGGGGGGTTCTAAGTGATTTTCTGGCAGAAAATACAGGATTTTTACTTGTAAGCAACAAGTGTCAGAAAAGATTTAGTCTTTTTAAAGCGGACCTCCATCCTAAAGTGGAAGGTCCGCTCATTGGAACCCTCCCCCCCCCCTCCTCTGGTGCCACAATTGGCACCTTTTCGGGGGGGGGAGGGGGTGCAGATACCTGTATAATCCAGGTATCTGCACCCACTTCTGGGAAAAGCTAGCCGCAGTTCCCCCGGGGATGATGCCTGGTACCGGCTGTCTTTATCTGAGGTCCGTTCGCCGCGGCCTCGTCGCCATCTTTGGACCCACGAGCTTCCAGGCTGAAGAAATCTGTCACCTTTTTTTTGTCTCCCTCCCGGTTTTTTCTTTTGTACATTTTGCCGGCTGAGGTCAGCTGGGGTGGTGGGTAGCCGGAATCTTCTCACAGTGCCGTCTGGCGTTGCTTACAGGCGCTGGATTGCACCGGATACTCCGGGAGCTCTCTCCTCTCCTCGCACCGCCATCACCTCGGCCGCCGGCCACGCCACTCCAGTTTATTTCTGAAAAACAGTTTTATGTATATATTTTTCTAATTTTTCTTCACCAACTTAGATTATTGTGTTTTCTGATCCATCACATATAATTCAGATTAAAAAAACTTTGAACTAATGGCTGTAACAAAATAGGTAAGAAGCCGGGGGGGTGGAATACTTTTGCAAGGCACTGTACAAGCGTAACAATGTTACTTTGTATTGCTCTATTTCCCGTCTGATCAATGTTTATAAACAATGTTACTTTGTATCTTTCCATCTCCCGTCTGATCAATGCTTATAAACAATGTTACTTTGTATCTCTCTATCTCCCGTCTGATCAATATTTATAAACAATATTACTTTGTATCGCTCTCTCTATCTCCCGTCTGATCAATGTTTATAAACCCTATCAGATGGTCCTGCAGCAGTAAATAATGCTGCAGGACCATCTGTCATGGCAGTTTGGCTGTCATTTTAACAGCTGGGATTTGCTGGCACAGCAGCGGGGTAGGGCAGGACATAATTTGCATGCCCTGTGTACTTCCATGAAGTTTATTTGCCCGTGTACGGTACGTTCAGTGTTCACAACTAATTTAAGATCTATTCTCTCCCACAGATGTCCCTTCCCGTACAGCAGCTACCCCATACGAGCCCTCTCCTTCCTCACTGGCGATTGGCTGCAGGATGTGCCGCCCGCATTGCTGGCTCAGCTGATCGACGATGGCATGGCCGATGAATGGAAGCAGCTGCAATTCCAGGAGTCTCTGACAGGGGGCGCTCTGTCCTGGGCGCCATACCCGGGTGGTTCTGGAGGTTGCCTCATCTACCCTCGTGGGGCAGCTATGAACCAGCTCCGTATCCTTTTCTGGCTTGTTGATGTCTGTGCGCCAGTCCCACCGACGCACTGTAACTGCACCCTGAGATTTATAATGAAATCAATTCCATGGATCAAAAATTAAAGTGTGCATCATAAAAAATTTTTTTTTTTTTTTGTTTTTTTTTTAGTCTTTGGCTAGATCAGGAAAGGGTTAAAACCTCTGTCAGTTGGCGTTAGATCGTAGGCAATGCTAGTCCATTATCATGGAATGATGTGTGAATCCTGGAGCTCCGTGTCTTATTTAGGCAGTTCATGTACACCATAGGATGGGAGCACTCCATCAAAAGTCAAAATGTAAAAAGCACAAAGTTTAGGGCAAAACTAACAGCAGCAGAGTCCTAAAAATCTACAGTTTATTAGTCCCTAATTTGGAGGGAATCCAAATATTCTATCCAACGCGTTTCGCAGGTGGCAAAAGTCGCCCCTTCATCGGGGGCTGAAAGGATACAGACAGTTGAATTTTGCTAGATTTGCCCCAGTAGGGAGATTTCCATTTCCACTTCCTGTCACAGAGAGGCAGCAGGAAGTAAGAAATTCCTATAGTAGGAGAATTCCCCCCCCCCCCCCCCCCCCCCAGGGCTGACCATAGATTAAACACTTGCCGCAAAATCACTGGTATGTCATTTTGCTGAACTTGTGCTGGGGTCACCCAGGTACCGTTTTTTTAGAGCCGACGGACGGCTTTCTTGTAATAACAACTGCAGCCATTTGGCTGTTATTGCAAGCAGCGGGAGGGGACGCCCCCTCCTGCCGCTCCACCCAGGTCTCCCGAGCCGGCTGGCCAGAGTTCCAAACAAAGCTGTAACCGGCTTTGATTAGGTCTCCGATGTTTCATAGTTTCATAGTTAGTAAGGTTGAATAAAGACACCAGTCCATCCAGTTCAACCCGAGTGAGTGTCTACAATTGTCTCTGTACATTGCTACACTTACATCGGTCCCTACACCCTCAAGGAGCCCACAATCCAAGGTCCCCATTCATATACTAGGGCCAATTTTGGACAGAAGCCAATTAACCTACCTGCATGTCTTTGGATTGTGGGAGGAAACCGGAGTACCCGGAGGAAACCCACGCAGGTACAGGGAGAACATGCAAACTCCAGGCAGGTAGTGTTGTGGTTGGGATTCAAACCAGCAACCCTTCTTACTGCTAGGTGAGAGTGCTAACCACTACACCACTGTGCCGCCCTAACCCAGAAGCGACGTCCCTTCCAGTTTACTCGGCAGCCAACAGCGCCATATAATGTTTGGGGGTAATTTTCTAGCGGAAAAATACAGATTTTTAACTTGTTGGCAACGACTGTCAGAAATAGGCCTGGTCTACTGGAATAATTAAAGTGGTTGGTAAGCCACTGTAACCTGTATACACCATCAGCACTGCCTCCTATTGTATCCCCCACTCTGTGTGTGTGAATTATAAATGCAGCAAATACCTCATTTCACAGCTGAGATTGCGATCACATGACCAGCCAGCTTTCTGACAGATGTAGTAGGAGGGGCTGAGATTCCCCTGCTGACGTCAGTCTGGAGGAGAGGAGGAGACAGCTGGCCGGTCATGTGATCAGTCTCGGCTGTGAAATGAGGTACAGTGCCTTTCGAAAGTATTCGGCCCCCTTGAACTTTTCAACCTTTTGCCACATTTCAGGCTTCAAACATAAAGATATAAAATTTTTCTTTTTTGTGAAGAATCACCAACAAGTGGGACACAATTGTGAAGTGGAACGAAATCTATTGGATATTTTAAACTTTTTTAGCAAATAAAAAAATGAAAAGTGGGGCGTGCAAAATTATTCGGCCCCCTTGCGTTAATACTTTGTAGAGCCACCTTTTGCTGCGATTACAGCTGCAAGTCGCTTGGGGTATGTCTCTATCAGTTTTGCACATCCAGAGACTGAAATTCTTGCCCATTCTTCTTTGAAAAACATCTGGAGCTCAGTGAGGTTGGATGGAGAGCGTTTGTGAACAGCAGTTTTCAGCTCTTTCCACAGATTCTCGATTGGATTCAGGTCTGGACTTTGACTTGGCCATTCTAACACCTGGATACGTTTATTTGTGAACCATTCCTTTGTAGATTTTGCTGTATGTTTGGGATCATTGTCTTGTTGGAAGATAAATCTCCATCCCAGTTTCAGGTCTTTTGCAGACTCCAACAGGTTTTCATCCAGAATGGTCCTGTATTTGGCTGCATCCATCTTCCCCTCAATTTTAACCATCTTCCCTGTCCCTGCTGAAGAAAAGTCGGCCCAAACCATGATGCTGCCACCACCATGTGTGACAGTGGGGATGGTGTGTTGAGGGTGATGAGCTGTGTTGCTTTTACGCCAAACATATCGTTTTGCATTGTGGGCAAAAAGTTGGATTTTGGTTTCATCTGACCAGAGCACCTTCTTCCACATGTTTGGTGTGTCTCCCAGGTGGCTTGTGGCAAACTTTAGACGAGATTTTTTATGGATATCTTTGAGAAATGGCTTTCTTCTTGCCACTCTTCCATAAAGGCCAGATTTGTGCAGTGTACGACTGATTGTTGTCCTATGGACAGACTCTCCCACCTCAGCTGTAGTTCTCTGCAGTTCATCCAGAGTGATCATGGGCCTCTTGGCTGCATCTCTGATCAGTCTTCTCCTTGTCTGAGCTGAAAGTTTAGAGGGACGGCCAGGTCTTGGTAGATTTGCAGTGGTCTGATACTCCTTCCATTTCAAAATGATCGCTTGCACAGTGCTCCTTGGGATGTTTAAAGCTTGGGAAATCTTTTTGTATCCAAATCCGGCTTTAAACTTCTCCACAACAGTATTACGGACCTGCCTGGTGTGTTCCTTGGTCTTCATGATGCTCTCTGCGCTTTCAACAGAACCCTGAGACTATCACAGAGCAGGTGCATTTATACAGAGACTTGATTACACACAAGTGGACAGGGCTGGACTGGGACAGAAAATTGGCCCTGGACTTCATTCAGACCGGCCCACTTTAATTTTGCAAACACGCACAAAAACAGTATGTAAACTATACACAATTGCGCAAAAAAATAAGATAAAATTATTCATCAGTTACTGTGACCAGTGCCATTAAATTATTCATCAGTTACCGTGGCCAGAGCCATTAAATTATTCATCAGTTACCGTGGCCAGTGCCATTAAATTATTCATCAGTTACCGTGGCCAGAGCCATTAAATTATTCATCAGTTACCGTGGCCAGTGCCATTAAATTATTCATCAGTTACTGTGGCCAGAGCCATTAAATTATTCATCAGTTACTGTGGCCAGTGCCATTAAATTATTCATCAGTTACTGTGGCCAGTGCCATTAAATTATTCATCAGTTACTGTGGCCAGAGCCATTAAATTATTCATCAGTTACTGTGGCCAGAGCCATTAAATTATTCATCAGTTACCGTGGCCAGAGCCATTAAATTATTCATCAGTTACTGTGGCCAGAGCCATTAAATTATTCATCAGTTACTGTGGCCAGAGCCATTAAATTATTCATCAGTTACCGTGGCCAGAGCCATTAAATTATTCATCAGTTACTGTGGCCAGAGCCATTAAATTATTCATCAGTTACTGTGGCCAGTGCCATTAAATTATTCATCAGTTACTGTGGCCAGTGCCATTAAATCAATAATTGACCAGTGGCATTAAATAATAATCAGTTACCGTGACCAGTGACATTAATATTAATTTAATGGCACTGGTCAATTATTAATTTAATGTCACTGGCCACGGTAACTGATCAATAATTTAATGCCACTGCTCACGGTAATTGATGATCAGTTACCGTGGCCAGTGACATTAAATTAATAATTGACCAGTGGCATTAAATTAATATTAATGCCACTGGTCACGGTAACTGATTATTATTTAATGCCACTGGTCAATTATTCATTTAATAGCACTGGCCATGGTAACTGATGAATAATAATCAGTTACCATGACCAGTTGCAGTACATTTACCCTTCCCCCCCTCCCCCGCCATGCTGCATATTAGAGAAATCACAGACACTGACAGTAACAGCCAGACTCTCAATTTATTATTAAGCAT
Organism: Lithobates pipiens; assembly: GCF_037356315.1. Classification (NCBI taxonomy): domain Eukaryota; kingdom Metazoa; phylum Chordata; class Amphibia; order Anura; family Ranidae; genus Lithobates; species Lithobates pipiens. The sequence continues at coordinate 12,087,849 of NW_027507785.1, read as the reverse complement.
GCTGCCATGCAGCCTGCATCCCATATAGCGTCTGATTAGCTTATTATTTAGTGCTTACTTACTTACTGATCGACTTTTCTTTGTCCCCTGACCCTGTCTGTGCTGCTGTCTGGAGTGGACTTGCTGTAAGGAATTTTCAGGTTCCTCCTCGGCGGCGCTGGCTCCTCTTGGTTGCGGTCGCAAACAGCAAAGCTTGGGCAGCAGCTTACTATGCTCCGGCTCCTCCCATGTCCTCGGGCTGCCTCTGCCCTCCAGCCGTGAGTGACGTCATGGCGCCGGGACAAGGAGGCAGCCTGTAATGTAGGGTGACCACGTTTCCAAACTGTCATTCAGGGACACCCCCCCCCCCCCCCAAAAAAAAGATGATTTTTTAGCCAATTTTTGGGGCAGGGGCATATGAAATCAGCAGACCTGTGTGCAAGATCAAAAGCGGGCCCTAGGCATTAAGAACAACAACACATGTCTTAAATTGCACTAAATATTGGCTTAAAGGGGGTGTTGTTTAGGGCTGCAACTAACGATTATTTTCATAATCGATTAGTTGGTCGATTATTGTTTTGATTAATCGGTTAATAACCTTAAAAAAAAAAGTGGGTCAAATTGACGTTTAATAAATAGGGAATGCGGAGTGTATGGTGGTGAGTAATATGTACAGGAGAGGAGTGCAGAATGTATGGCGGGGGGTAATATGTACAGGAGAGGAGTGCGGAGTGTATGGCAGGGGGGTAATATGTACAGGAGAGGAGTGCAGAATGTATGGCGGGGGGTAATATGTACAGGAGAGGAGTGCAGAATGTATGGCGGGGGGTAATATGTACAGGAGAGGAGTGCGGAGTGTATGGCGGGGGGTGATATGTACAAGAGAGGAGTGTATGGCAGGGGGGTAATATGTACAGGAGAGGAGTGTATGGCAGGGGGGTAATATGTACAGGAGAGGAGTGTATGGCAGGGGGGTAATATGTACAGGGGAGGAGTGCGGAGTGTATGGCAGGAGGGTAACATGTACAGTGGAGGAGTGCGGAGTGTATGGCAGGGGGGTAACATGTACAGGGGAGGAGTGCGGAGTGTATGGCAGGGGGGTAATATGTACAGGGGAGGAGTGCGGAGTGTATGGCAGGAGGGTAACATGTACAGTGGAGGAGTGCGGAGTGTATGGCAGGAGGGTAACATGTACAGTGGAGGAGTGCGGAGTGTATGGCAGGGGGGTAACATGTACAGGGGAGGAGTGCGGAGTGTATGGCAGGGGGGTAATATGTACAGGGGAGGAGTGCGGAGTGTATGGCAGGAGGGTAACATGTACAGGGGAGGAGTGCGGAGTGTATGGCAGGAGGGTAACATGTACAGGGGAGGAGTGCGGAGTGTATGGCAGGAGGGTAACATGTACAGTGGAGGAGTGCGGAGTGTATGGCAGGAGGGTAACATGTACAGTGGAGGAGTGCGGAGTGTATGGCAGGAGGGTAACATGTACAGTGGAGGAGTGCGGAGTGTATGGCAGGAGGGTAACATGTACAGTGGAGGAGTGCGGAGTGTATGGCAGGGGGGTAACATGTACAGTGGAGGAGTGCGGAGTGTATGGCAGGAGGGTAACATGTACAGTGGAGGAGTGCGGAGTGTATGGCAGGGGGGTAACATGTACAGTGGAGGAGTGCGGAGTGTATGGCAGGAGGGTAACATGTACAGTGGAGGAGTGCGGAGTGTATGGCAGGGGGGTAACATGTACAGTGGAGGAGTGCGGAGTGTATGGCAGGAGGGTAACATGTACAGGGGAGGAGTGCGGAGTGTATGGCAGGAGGGTAACATGTACAGGGGAGGAGTGCGGAGTGTATGGCAGGGGGGTAGTTAGTGGAGAGAGGAGGAAGAGGAGTGCACCTCCTGATAGTCTGTCAAAGTTCCAAGGATACCAGACAGTATAATTATCCCCGTGATAGCAGCCAGTTTGTCTTTGAAGATGGGGAAGGGGGCAAGTTGTGAAAGAAGAATACTTGCAGTGATTTGGGGGTATAAGAGCGTGCTGTATGTTCTAGGAGGGCACACTTTGGGAGGGGAGAGAAATTGTGCAGGAAGGGGGGGGTTGAATAAAAAAATCTGACCCCCCCCCCCTCCAGCACAATTTCTCTCCTTTGCTAAAGTGCCTCCTAGCACATACAGCATGCTCTTATCCCCCAAAATCACTGCAAGTATTATTTTTTGACAACTTGCCCCATGTCTCTGTGTCTTCTTCTCCTGCAAGTGCCAAGCACAAACCTCAGATCAGCACATCCCGTCCTGTTGTGTCCATTCTCCTCCCCCTCCTTCTCCTGTCTGTGAGCCGAGGAAAAGGGGGAGGGGACTTCAGTCCATGTGTCAGTGTGAGGTGGGCAGGAGGGGGGAGGAAGGGAGAGATGCCGTGCAGTACACACTGTAATCGCAGCGTGTGGGAACAGAAATACCTCACACAAGCTGCAGCCTGCAAGCCAGTCACTGGAGCCAATTGCGGAGGTAAAAGAACCTGCAGTGACTCCCAGCAGCACTAGCGCGGAGGAGGAGGATGTAAAATCCTCCTCCGCATTCAACGCTGGGCTGTGACGTCACTGGTTGCCAGACGCAAGGCGGCTATAGCAACCAGTGATCAGGAGGAGGTGGAGGCGGAGATAGAGCCAGCGCTATGGAGGCTCGGTCCGCCCCTGTTCCCAGATTGTCAATTTCATTCCGGGACAATTTATGCCAGCATCACGAGGGGGTGGTGCTTGTGTGCCGGGTGCAGGAGCAGAGCTGCCGCCACCAGCCTTATTGTAACACAGGACAGACACGGAGAGTCCAGGGAGAGTGTAGTGATTAAAACACATAACACACTGTCTGACAACCGGCCCACTGAGCCAATCGGCCCACCGGGAAACTCCCGGTAGTCCCGATGGCCAGTACAGGCCTGCAAGTGGATTCTATTTATCACCATCAGTCATTTAGGACAACATTGGATCATTCAGAGATCCTCGCTAAACTTCTGGAGTGAGTTTGCTGCACTGAAAGTAAAGGGGCCGAATAATTTTGCACGCACCACTTTTCAGTTTTTTATTTGCTAAAAAAGTTTAAATTATCCAATAGATTTCGTTCCACTTCACAATTGTGTCCCACTTGTTGGTGATTCTTCACAAAAAAAATAAAATTTTATATCTTTATGTTTGAAGCCTGAAATGTGGCAAAAGGTTGAAAAGTTCAAGGGGGCCGAATACTTTCGCAAGGCACTGTATTTGCAGTATTTTATATTTATCCCTTTCCCGCCGAGCGTACGCACATCTGCGTACTCGGCTTCCGAGGGTTATACCGGGATGATGCCCGCACCTGCAGGCATCATCCCGGTACCGTTTTTTACAGCAGGCGATTGGCTATCCAGGCATAACAACCGATGCGGCTAAAAGCCGCTCGGCTGTTATGCCGGAGGAGCGGGAGGGGACGTCCCCCCCTCCCGCCGCCTCTCGCCGCTGTTACCGGTGCTCCCGCTCGATCGGGAGCACCGATTTGCGATCCGTCGGCTCTGGCTGCTGGGGAGGAACTGGAACGAAGCCGTAATCGGCTTCGTTCCAGTCTCCTCATCGTAAACACGGAAGCGACGTCATGACGTCACTTCCCGTTTACTCGGCTGCCAATGGCGCCGGTTTTAAAAAAATATCCGGTATTCAGAATCGCCGTTTTCGGCGATCTGAATACATTGAAGTGTAAAGGAGGGGTGGGGGGTCTTTTAGACCCCCGATCCCTCCATAAAGAGTACCTGTCACCACCTATTACTGTCACAAGGGATGTTTACATTCCTTGTGACAGCAATAAAAGTGATCAAATTTTTTTTTTTTTTTTTTAAACAATTTAGTCATTTAAAAAAAAATAAAAAAAATAAAAAAATAAAAAAAAAAATTTCAAAGCGCCCGCCGTCCCCGCGAGCTCGCGAAGCAAAGAAAACGCATACGGAAGTCGCGCCCGCGTATGTAAACGGTGTTCAAATCACACATGTGAGGTATCGCCGCGATCGTCAGAGCGAGAGCAATAATTCTAGCAGTAGACCTCCTCTGTAACGCTAACCTGGTAACCGTAAAATTTTTTTAAAGCGTCGCCTATTGAGATTTTTAGGTACCGTACTTTGTCGTCAATCTACAAGTACGCGCAATTATAAAGTGTGACATGTTTGGTATCTATTTACTCGGCGTAACATTATCTTTCACATTTCGCAAAAAAATTGGGCTAATTTTACTGTTTTGTTTTTTTTTTATTCATGAAAGTGTCCCTTTTCCCAAAAAGTTGCGTTTAAAACACCACTGCGCAAATACCGTGTGACATAAAATATTGCAACAATCGCCGTTTTATTCTCTAGAGCCTCTGCTAAAAAAATATATATAATGTTTGGGGGTTCCAAGTAATTTTCTAGCAAAAAATATGGATTTTAACTTGTAAACACCAAATTCCAAAAATAGGCTTAGTCATGAAAGGGTTATAAATCATACAGAGACTTGCACACTAGGAGGCAGTGCTGATGGTGTACACAGGTTAGTGTTATGCAAGCAGGAGGGGCGGCACTGTCACGAGGGAGCAGAAAGGGGAGGGTGGGGGGGAGGACACAGAAGCAGAGAGGATAGCAGGCTGCTGATGATAGAGGCATGTATACTGACCACGGTGTCAAGGCTCAGCAGCCATGATACACCGTGGTCAGTTTACATAGGGGAGGGCAGAAACTGTCAGGATCAGCCATATTTTTTAGGTGTTACTTATAACACGCTTTAAAGGAGCAGGATCCATTTTATTTTTTTGGTCAACAAACGCTTTAACTGTTTCCTGCCCACTGTATAGTAAAAATGACGGCTGGGCGGGAGCACTCTCGTTCAGGGAGGACGTCATGTCGTCCGATTCTCGCCACGCATATGGATCGGTGCATCACTGATCATGGTAAAGAGCCTATGACATAGTCTCTTTACCATGTGATCAGCTGTGTCCAGTCAGCACCCAATGCCGCTTATTCGTGCTGCCTATCAGTGTCCATCAGTGCAGCCTCATCAGCGCACATCAGTGAAGGAGAAAAATTACTTACAAAATGTTAAAACCGAAACCAAGAAAAAACGTTTTTCTTTCAAAATTTGCCATCTTTTTTTGTTTAGCAAAAAATAAAAAACCCAGTGGTGATTAAATTCCACCAAAAGAATGCTCTATCTGTCTCAAAAAAAGATACAAATGTAGTTTGCGCACAGCATTACATGACTGTTTATTGTAGTTTGTTGGCATTCCACAAGCATATGCAATTTTAAAGCATGACATGTTTGGTATCGATTTACTTGGTTTATCATCTTTATATATTGTGTTTATTTTTATTCTTTTTGCATTAAAATTTATTAAAGTGTATTTTTTGCATTTGAAAAACCGCTGCGCAAATACCGTGTGACATAAAGAAGTTGCAACGACCACCATTTTATTCTCTAGGGCCTCTGTTAAAAAAAAAAAAAAAATAACATAAACTATATTTGTTTTACTCGTACCTTTGCGTGATTGAATACCGCCATACTTTTGAGGACACGCCCCTCTGGGATGCTTTCCCTATAACCATACCCCACTGCGTGAGTCCTCCGTTTCTTGTAGGTGATGGACCTCGGTTTTTTTTTTCCATCTCGGAGACACCAGCTTCACTAGTTTATTTTTTATTCGTTATTTTTCTTTCTGAATCTTCAATTATCTTAGATCGGAGTAACTTTGGTAGAACCTCGGTACCCCGCACTCTGCGATGACTTGTAATGTTGCTTTGGGCACTGGATCCTGCATGGGGCACTTACTTTGGCACCTGAGTCAGCGTGTTGAGTTAGCCTTAGGGTGCTATACAGGTTCAGGGCCAAGGTCAATCACAATGGAACGCAGTCCCTAAAGATATGTCCACCATGATGAGCAAAGCCTTGACTTTACCTGTCTACGATGCAGGACTGTATATAAAGCTCAGGCTTCGCCCATCATGGTGAGCAATGCATATCAGTTGGGTTAGCCTCAGGGTCCTATACAGGTTCAGGGCCAAGATCCATCACGGTGGAATCCAGTCCCTGAAGATATGTCCACCATGACACAGAAGCCTTGACTTTACCTGTCTACAATGCAGGACTGTATATAAACCTCAGGCTTTAGCCCATCATGGTTGGCATATCTTCAGTTGAGTTTATCTCAGGGTGCTATACAGGTCCAGAGCCAAGACCCATCACAGTGGAAGTCAGTCTCTGAAGATATGCCCACCATGAAGGGTGAAACCTTGACTTTACATGTCTATGCTGCTAGACTATATATAAAGCTTTGGCTTTTGCCCATCATGGTGGGCATAGCTTCAGGGACTCGGTTCCATTGTGGTGGACCTCCATGGACCTGTATTTCTGACCATTACAGTGCGCTTGCAGGGGATGAGTTTAAAAAAAAGACGTTCCATGTAATTGATAGGTATCTTCTCAGTGTCATCCATTGTTGGTGTTTTATATCCTCGGTGTGCCAGTGATCCTTAGCAACATGTCAGACTTTCAGCAGATACTCATGAAGCCCTCCAGAGTGAAGATTAAAGGAAAGCCGGCCATGTGCGACCTCCAGCAGAGGGTCCTACAAATTGGCACTGGGGAGTTTGATGACAGTACGTATAAGATGTATCTAAAGGCAAATGTTTTATGATGTGGTGATTTATTGCACTCAGCATTGACTACAGTCCCCTCTACCATTCCATTTCACGTGTTACCATCTGACCACCTGAGATACGCAAGGAACGTGGTGACTTTTTAATTTACAAGCTCATATTCGTGCATTTTGCAAGCTTGGCTTTTAGGTGCTTTAAGTCACCTAACCAGCAGAATAGGATAGCGAGATGTGATGGGGAGAGCCCCATCAGACTGCGCCTGCATGGATAGCTGACAATTGACAGCACTAGTGTGGCCTAACTATCAGGATTACTATTAATAATTATTATTAACGATTTATATAGCGCCAACGGTTTACGCAGTGCTTTACAATGAATAGGGGGGACGACACAATTGCAGTACAATACAAAAGGTACAGGAGGGCCCGACTCGTGGAGCTTACATTCTAAATGGAGGGGGTGGTGGTACAAAAGGTAAAAGCTGCAGAGAATGATTTGATGGGGGTGGCTCGGGGACAGTTGTTAGGTGGGTGTGAGATAGGCTTCCCTGAATAAATGAGTTTTCAGGGAACTCTTAAAGGTGGACAGGGTAGGGGCTGAGCGGACAGACTGGGGCATGGAGTTCCAGAGGATGGGAGAGGCTCTGGAGAAGTCTTGAAAGCGAGCATGAGAGGAGGTAACAAGGGAGCTAGAAAGCAGGAGGTCCTCGGAGGATTTATATGATCCATGTGATTTAGAGTCCCTTGGTGTACTTTACTTTATTGCCTAGTTCTAATTTATGGCGGATGATTTATAGATGGATTTTAGGGACAAGCAGTCTGCATTAAAGCGGAGGTCCGCCCACCCCTGCAAAAATTAAAAGCCAGCAGCTACACAAACTGCAGCTGCTGACTTTTAATAATAGAAAACTTGCCTTTCCTGGAGTCCAGCGATGTCGGCACCGCAGCTGTCGGGTGCTGCTGCCGCCATTGCCGGTAAGGGAACCCGATAGTGAAGCATCATGCCGGGTCCTTACTGTGCATGCGCGAGGCACCGCTGCCCTCTCCTACTGGCCTGCTGGCCTGGAGGAGGAGGGAGCCAGGCTTCTGACGTATTTTGCCACGTCCCGGTATTTCCTGAAGTGGGGACTGGATCCGCTCTCTCCCCCCCCCCCCCCCCCCCCGCCTTCAAAATGTGCAAAATGTGGCACCTGAGTGGGGGGACAAATGAGTGGAAGTTCCACTTTTGGGTGGAACTCCGCTTTAAGTTCTAGGGACAGAGGAGACATGTACTTGGGGTTCCAGAGACAGGACAACTGGGTGCTCATGGGATTCAATGGATGGGAAGACCACTTGCTGGGTTCAAGAGACTGGAATACTGCTTGTGTGTGGGGTTCCAGGGACAGAAAGACACTGTTGTGTTCCGGTGACAAGACTGCATATGCATACCTGTGTATTGTGTGACGGACCGCCTGGCACCCCACCCTTGGTGCCTCCTGCCCTGCAATCCCTTCCTGCAGACTGATAGCTAATACCAGTCCTTTACCTCAAGCATTGGACATAGACAAGATGTTGAGGTAAAACCAAATCACTTTTTTTGAACAGAAATGCAGGTTTTTGCACACTTCAAAAATAGGAGCAGTCACCACATGAACAATGCAACCTTCAAACCGCGATCTAATGAAACCGTAATCTTAACCGCTAGGCCCCTAGACAAGTCGTATCAGTATGACTAGCAGTCACAGGAATTCCTCACCCCAGACAGTCCAGCACCCTGTTCCCCAGTATTCAGGAAGACCCAGGGCTGTCCAAATCTCATTAACGAGCTTTCTTTTTTTACATCCATCTTCTCACTAAGATTTAAGTTAGTAGAGACCATCATGGCTTCCTTGACTGTTGAATGTGGTAATACCGTTTTTCTGCAAGAGATGAGCAGACAGACAGAAACAATAGGTGACTTAATTGGCACAATTAACAATGGGAGAAAGACACTTGAAAGGCACAATATGGGAGAGACCTACTTGCAATAAACACATTATTGCAAGAGACCCCAGACAGGTGGCTTGAGCTAATGATATTAACATCTGCTATGAGTCTCACCATGTGAAGCAGTCATTGTTGGTAACTGGGCATCTAGGCCCTAAACATGGATCCCGGGCCTAGATTCCCAGAGTCTGTGTGTTTTGGGGAGACATGTACTTGAATCGGAAACAAGACCACTCCAAGGGTCCCCCAGGCATACACCTCCCAAAGAGTAGTGTTCTCTTAAAATCCAGGGCCCACAGTCAGTGGTTAAGAGGCTACCCTGCAGTCCCCTCCAAAAGCCTATGTCCTGGTTGTGTTCCATGGTCAAGGGTTCCAAGAAGTAGGCTGCGTGTTTGATTTTATTGACAGGACTGCGTGCTGGGTTCCGGGGACAAAAATTCATTTGTGTGGGGCTGCAGGAAAATGGACTGAAACAGGTTCTCTGTCAAATGGAGCAAGATGTCCCCTCCTGCTAGAGGTTTCATCTCCCCTCTTGTGTTTTCTCCAGTTTTTGTCGGTGTTCGATCTGCATATAATTTGGCCACGTGGAGTTTTTCAGCTGATGATCCACCCAGACCTCTTGGTGTTGTGAGAACAAAGACTCCCAGCACCTGCCTCAATGTCAGGTAAGGCAGAGATTGGTTCACTATCTATGTCGGTCAGCTGGGGGGGCAATGGACAGAGAGGGCCCCTGCTAGGCTGCATAATGCTGTCTGCAGGCCACCAGTATAGATAAATAAGCTGTGTGCTGTACTTTGTGTTATCTCCATTATGGCTAGTAGATATTATAGTAGTAATATAGTGTTTCCATTGTGTGTCACGTGTCTGTGTATAGAGCTTCTCCCCAGTGTGTCCTCTGAAGAGTGTCCCCTCTTGGTAATGTTGTGTCCTCTTATCTTGCAGCCCTCACCTGCCCGGTGAACTCTGTGTCTGTACGGAAAGTGGGACATTGTACCTGTGGAACTTGGAGCGGGGGTAAATATCTACAGTACTGCTGAGCTTCCTGCCTTTCTGTTGCTTTCTTCTTGCTCCTATATGACCTGGGATCACTCATTCTCAAACATTGCACTGATACCAACCAATATCCTGCTACCTTCCTCCTCATCCTCCTCATCTCTTTTCCATAATCAGCCAATACCCATGTCATTACCACCAACCTTCCCTGCCACCTTCATTATCCTTTTTAAGGGAGCCAGTGTCTCTGGCATTCTATGTTCCCCATTGACCATAGTCTGTCCTTTCTGTCTTGTCCCCCCTTCACCTGTTTCAGCAATTTGTCAAAGCTGGATACAACTTTTGTTGTTTTGATTTCCTTTAGATTTACCTTCAACTATGTAGTGTAAGGGCCTTTCTGATTGCATACCAATTGAAAGTGTTTAGGTTTGACCTTATTTTATATGGTTTTGGTAAATCTAAAGAAAAAAAAAAAATCTAAAGATAATTGTATGGTGTGTATCCAGCTTTAGCCCCAATTTTTGAGCCAGGTCAATTCCCCATTCCGTCTGCTACTATGAGCTCCTGATCTGCCTCTCCTATCTCTAGTCTACAATTGGCTCTAGTTCTGCCTCCTCTATCTCTAGTCTACAATCAGCCCCAGATCTGCCTCCTCTATCTCTAGTCTACAATCAGCCCCGGATCTGCCTCCTCTATCTCTAGTCTACAATCAGCCCCGGATCTGCCTCCTCTATCTCTAGTCTACAATCAGCCCCAGATCTGCCTCCTCTATCTCTAGTCTATAATCAGCCCCAGATCTGCCTCCTCTATCTCTAGTCTACAATCAGCCCCAGATCTGCCTCCTCTATCTCTAGTCTACAATCAGCCCCAGATCTGCCTCCTCTATCTCTAGTCTACAATCAGCCCCAGATCTGCCTCCTCTATCTCTAGTCTACAATCAGCCCCAGATCTGCCTCCTCTATCTCTAGTCTACAATCAGCCCCAGATCTGCCTCCTCTATCTCTAGTCTACAATCAGCCCCAGATCTGCCTCCTCTATCTCTAGTGTACAATCAGCCCCAGATCTGCCTCCTCTATCTCTAGTCTACAATCAGCCCCAGATCTGCCTCCTCTATCTCTAGTCTACAATCAGCTCCAGATCTGCCTCCTCTATCTCTAGTCTACAATCAGCCCCAGATCTGCCTCCTCTATCTCTAGTCTACAATCAGCCCCAGATCTGCCTCCTCTATCTCTAGTCTACAATCAGCCCCAGATCTGCCTCCTCTATCTCTAGTCTACAATCAGCCCCAGATCTGCCTCCTCTATCTCTAGTCTACAATCAGCCCCAGATCTGCCTCCTCTATCTCTAGTCTACAATCAGCTCCAGATCTGCCTCCTCTATCTCTAGTCTACAATCAGCCCCAGATCTGCCTCCTCTATCTCTAGTCTACAATCAGCCCCAGATCTGCCTCCTCTATCTCTAGTCTACAATCAGCTCCAGATCTGCCTCCTCTATCTCTAGTGTACAATCAGCCCCAGATCTGCCTCCTCTATCTCTAGTCTACAATCAGCCCCAGATCTGCCTCCTCTATCTCTAGTCTACAATCAGCCCCAGATCTGCCTCCTCTATCTCTAGTCTACAATCAGCCCCAGATCTGCCTCCTCTATCTCTAGTCTACAATCAGCCCCGGATCTGCCTCCTCTATCTCTAGTCTACAATCAGCCCCAGATCTGCCTCCTCTATCTCTAGTCTATAATCAGCCCCAGATCTGCCTCCTCTATCTCTAGTCTACAATCAGCCCCAGATCTGCCTCCTCTATCTCTAGTCTGCAATCAGCCCCAGATCTGCCTCCTCTATCTCTAGTCTACAATCAGCCCCAGATCTGCCTCCTCTATCTCTAGTCTACAATCAGCCCCAGATCTGCCTCCTCTATCTCTAGTGTACAATCAGCCCCAGATCTGCCTCCTCTATCTCTAGTCTACAATCAGCCCCAGATCTGCCTCCTCTATCTCTAGTCTACAATCAGCCCCAGATCTGCCTCCTCTATCTCTAGTCTACAATCAGCCCCAGATCTGCCTCCTCTATCTCTAGTCTACAATCAGCCCCAGATCTGCCTCCTCTATCTCTAGTCTACAATTGGCTCTAGTTCTGCCTCCTCTATCTCTAGTCTACAATCAGCCCCAGATCTGCCTCCTCTATCTCTAGTCTACAATCAGCTCCAGATCTGCCTCCTCTATCTCTAGTGTACAATCAGCCCCAGATCTGCCTCCTCTATCTCTAGTCTACAATCAGCCCCAGATCTGCCTCCTCTATCTCTAGTCTACAATCAGCTCCAGATCTGCCTCCTCTATCTCTAGTCTACAATCAGCCCCAGATCTGCCTCCTCTATCTCTAGTCTACAATCAGCCCCAGATCTGCCTCCTCTATCTCTAGTCTACAATCAGCTCCAGATCTGCCTCCTCTATCTCTAGTGTACAATCAGCCCCAGATCTGCCTCCTCTATCTCTAGTCTACAATCAGCCCCAGATCTGCCTCCTCTATCTCTAGTCTACAATCAGCTCCAGATCTGCATCTATCTCTAGTCAGGGCCGGTGCTAGACTATTTTGCACCCTAGGCAAGACCAGCTACTTGCGTCCCCCCCCCCAAAAAAAAACATACCCTGCATGACTTTGTGAAGTGTCATTAAATAATAGCACAACACACTCTTTGATCACAGATCCCAGTATGTATTGTGTGACAATCTGTCAGTTTTAATTATTTCACTGTGAACACCAGGGCCAATTGCAAGTGCGACCGTTCAGCCTGGATTACGAGCATCATGGGCCTGGTGCTGAAGATTTTGGTGGGCTCTGGATTATGAAGCCCCTTGCCCTGAATTATACATTACATTTTTCTTTACAGGCCCGCCTTAACCATCACTTGTGCCTAGGCATGCCTTTCATCACCACCCACTGCATCTGGGACCCCTTTCCTCATCATCTACTATGCTTGCAGCCTCCCTTGCTTTACCACCCACTGCACCCACAGCCCTCTTCCCTCACCACCCAACATACCTATAGCCCCCCTTTATTGCAGAAATACTACAGGAGAGGGTCACAGACTGCAAAACGTACTACAGGAGAGGGTCAGAGACTGCCGACAGGGTACAGGAGAGGGTCAGAGACTGCCGACAGGGTACAGGAGAGGGTCAGAGACTGGGGACATAGTACAAGCGTTTCCTAGGCTAGCAGTGACCAGTGTGGAAAAACATTGATCACTGCAATATGTGTAAACAGGAGTTTACAAGATATAACAATGTGCCAAAAAAACAAAAAAACTAACAGTAATTTCTCAAGTAAAGGAGGACAGTAAATGGTTAACAGGTCTGAGACACTCCCAGCCTGACCAACCTAATTCCTTCAAAGATAAATAAAAGGTCAAACAAATCATGGATGGACACATATAGCTATAGAAAAGCAGTCATTGCAGGTCTTGCAGAAGTCTAATCAGCATTCTCCTGTCCTGTGTTCAGTGTAAATAAAACCACAGATAAGAAGCAGGGTTAGAAGACAAGGGGAAGTCATCCCAATCAGTGTGATCCCTGCATATCCTACACACAGCACCAGAGAAGGAGAAAACTGATACCTGTCTGCAGCCAGCATTGTGACAGGTTTTATCTCGTACCTTCCCCATGCTCAGGTATGTCGCGTCCTCTCCATCCCGCCCTGCTCTGGCCAACATCTGCTGGTCAAATGTGGCGGGCTGGACAATATGATTGGCTAAGGAGTTAGTGGGAGGCGGAGCAACTTAGCAGTCACGCCCTCCCACTCAGAAGAGGAGCGCTATTGGCTGCCTGCCTGTTACACAGACGTCCATCTCCCTCCAGCATTGTGAAATCCTGGGAGGGAGAGGGGAGAAGCTGCACACCACAGCGCAAGGCTACCGCCCGCCCGCTGCACTGAAATCCTTGCTCTCCGGGTCCCCTGTCAGTGGCTCTGCCGGGAGCTTGGGGGTGGGGGAAGAGGAAGAAAGGGGGATGCAAGGGTCGGCTGCGCCCCTAAGCGGCAGTGCGCCCTAGGCGGCTGCCTAATCCGCCTAGTGGGTGCACCGGCCCTGTCTCTAGTCTACAATCAGCCCCAGATCTGCCTCCTCTATCTCTAGTCTACAATCAGCCCCAGATCTGCCTCCTCTATCTCTAGTCTACAATCAGCTCCAGATCTGCCTCCTCTATTTCTAGTCTACAATCATCCCCAGATCTGCCTCTTCTATCTCTAGTGTACAATCAGCCCCAGATCTGCCTCCTCTATCTCTAGTCTACAATCAGCCCCAGATCTGCCTCCTCTATCTCTGGTCTACAATCGGCCCCAGATCTGCCTCCTCTATCTCTGGTCTACAATCGGCCCCAGATCTGCCTCCTCTATCTCTGGTCTACAATCGGCCCCAGATCTGCCTCCTCTATCTCTGGTCTACAATCGGCCCCAGATCTGCCTCCTCTATCTCTAGTCTACAATCGGCCCCAGATCTGCCTCCTCTATCTCTGGTCTACAATCAGCCCCAGATCTGCCTCCTCTATCTCTAGTCTACAATCGGCCCCAGATCTGCCTCCTCTATCTCTAGTCTACAATCAGCCCCAGATCTGCCTCCTCTATCTCTGGTCTACAATCGGCCCCAGATCTGCCTCCTCTATCTCTGGTCTACAATCGGCCCCAGATCTGCCTCCTCTATCTCTGGTCTACAATCAGCCCCAGATCTGCCTCCTCTATCTCTAGTCTACAATCAGCCCCAGATCTGCCTCCTCTATCTCTGGTCTACAATCAGCCCCAGATCTGCCTCCTCTATCTCTAGTCTACAATCAGCCCCAGATCTGCCTCCTCTATCTCTGGTCTACAATCAGCCCCAGATCTGCCTCCTCTATCTCTAGTCTACAATCAGCCCCAGATCTGCCTCCTCTATCTCTAGTGTACAATCAGCCCCAGATCTGCCTCCTCTATCTCTGGTCTACAATCGGCCCCAGATCTGCCTCCTCTATCTCTAGTCTACAATCAGCCCCAGATCTGCCTCCTCTATCTCTAGTCTACAATCAGCTCCAGATCTGCCTCCTCTATCTCTGGTCTACAATCGGCCCCAGATCTGCCTCCTCTATCTCTAGTCTACAATCAGCTCCAGATCTGCCTCCTCTATCTCTGGTCTACAATCGGCCCCAGATCTGCCTCCTCTATCTCTGGTCTACAATCGGCCCCAGATCTGCCTCCTCTATCTCTGGTCTACAATCGGCCCCAGATCTGCCTCCTCTATTTCTAGTCTACAATCAGCCCCAGATCTGCCTCTTCTATCTCTAGTCTACAATCATCCCCAGATTTGCCTTCTCTATTTCTAGTCTACAATCGGCTCCAGATCTGCATCCTCTATCTCTAGTCTACAATCAGCCCCAGATCTGCCTCTTCTATCTCTAGTCTACAATCAGCTCCAGATTTGCCTTCTCTATTTATACTATACAATCGGCTCTAGTTCTGCCTCCTCTATTTCTAGTCTACAGTCAGCCCCAGATTTGCCTCCTCTATCTCTAGTCTACAATCAACTCCAGATCTGCCCTCTCTGTCTCTATTCTATATCCAGCTCCAGATCTGCCACCTCCAGCTCCTTTTTTTTTTATTTGTAATCAGAATAAAGTTTAACAACAACTTTTAACAGTACAACAAACAATGTACATTCTGAAGTATTACATTTATACAGTACCTTCGCAGAATACAAAGTAGAATAATGTTCTTGTACACAGCCAAAGCAGGTTTATAAAACAAATTGAACCTGAGATGTCGTTAGTCATTATATCTCAATGTATGGATACCTAGATCTGGTTTAGAAAGGACATTCTCATATCTTCATTACACCACCTCTCTCTCTCTCCCTCTCTCTCTCTCTCTCTCTCTCCCTCTCCCTATCTATATCTATATCTATATATCCATTATAACCTAATTTAGTATAGCCAATAAGCAAGGTTTAGGGTCAAGAGAGATGGTGTCACGTATCAGATAAGACCAGAACTGTGTGGACTGCAACAGAGGAAACCCAAACGTGTATAAGTGAAATATGATTTATTAAGTAAAGTGAATAATATAAATACAACCACACAGTGCAATAAACCAACCAACAAAGACCCCCAAACAACAACAGACAGATATGTACAATAACTGGGAAATGCAAGGACCGTAAACGATAGGCAGGCCAGGGTCATACACAGAGGATCAGCAAATAAACAAGGGCAGTCCAGAATCAGAGTCACAAGCCAGGCCAAGGTCATACACGGGAGATCAGCAAATGGTAAGGAACACAGGACAGGGAGAGGATGGATGGATCAGACTTCAGGACAGGAATAATGGTAACAGGTGGGACAGGGTAGGGACCAGGACAGGGAAACAGGATCAGAACCACGGGTCACAGGTTCAGGGCACAGGAACAGGTTCAGAATCAGGATCACAAGCAGCAGGTCAGGGCAAAAGGAACAATACCGAGGCAAACATATGACTGCTTGCCAGCTATTTATAGGCCTGTGATTGGCCTCAAGTGACACCTGATTGCAGGAGGTGCTGCCTGCTCCATACTGCCAGGATCCATCCGCTGGTGGACGCCAGTACTGCGGCCCAAAGATGATATAGCATCAGCAGGGAAAAGCTCTCCTGACAGCTCAAAACTGACAGGAGACACCTGCTGGTGGACCTCAGTACTGCACGCCAAAAGACAGATATTATCAGCGGATGGAACATTTCCTGACAGATGGTTACTTGAAATGTATTGTTTATGGTGTTTACTATACCAGTCCAAAAGCGGTGCAACTTTGGGCCCCACACCAAAGGAGATGTATCAGGTCCCCATTAGCTCACTTGCATCTCGCACGCAATGGGTCTGGGCGGAGTCCAAGCACCAACAATTTAAGTGGGGTATGATGAACCTGCAATAATAGGTGTATATACAGTGTGTGTGTGTATATATATATATATATATATATATATATATATATATATATATATATATATAGTAGCGCACTACTCCCTTGGGAGCTGCAAAGTTGTTCATTACCTTTTTATGTTAACTTGTCCCGTTCTTCCTCCCCATGCAAAGTTTCACAAACACCAGACAGTCTTTATATTCTGTAAAGCTTTATTCTTGAACTTGAGTGGATGTTACAATTGTGTAGAGGATACAAGTTGCCTCTATTAGTTCTGGTTCCTGACTCTGATCCTGCGTACTTCCCTTTTTGTGAACTGACCAGCATCACTCTGAATAATACTCTGGGTTGTAGATTCCAAATTCCCAGGCCTCACTGCCTAATTCCTTGACTCTTGCAATCGGCCCATGTCAGTTCTGGAAAGTGTCTCACTAGGTCCTTGGACACATAGCAAGTTTATGAATAAGCACCACTGGGTTGCATTCTCTTTGCTCACTCCCATCGACAGTCCATGTTTCCCACAGAAGGTCGATCCCAGTTTCCTACGTCCGCTTTACACCTACTTCCTCTTCCGCATGGTCCAGCTGGGACACCTGGTTGCTCTTCCGGGCTACATAGCAACATCTGTTTGGGTTATCCAGTACTGGGGTCTCTGAACCCCCCCCCCAGGCCTTCAAACCCACTCCTGTTATCCAGCACTGGGGTCTCTGAACCCCCCCCAGGCCTTCAAACCCACTCCTGTTATCCAGCACTGGAGTCTCTGAACCCCCCCCCAGGCCTTCAAACCCACTCCTGTTATCCAGCACTGGGATCCCTGAACCCCCCCAGGCTTTCAAACCCACTCCTGTTATCCAGCACTGGGATCCCTGAACCCCCCCAGGCTTTCAAACCCACTCCTGTTATCCAGCACTGGGGTCTCTGATCCTCCAGGCCTTCAAACCCACTCCTGTTATCCAGCACTGGGGTCTCTGATCCTCCAGGCCTTCAAACCCACTCCTGTTATCCAGCACTGGGGTCTCTGAACCTCCAGGACCCACTCCTGTTATCCAGCACTGGGGTCACTGAACCTCCAGGCCTTCAAACCCGCTCCTGCTGCGCTCTCTAAATCTTGAGTTCTCTCCTCCCCTGGAAGCTTGTGACCTCCAGCTTATATGCGAGTCCTGCCCCTGCCAATACAATTTAATGATGGGCTACAAAGTGCAAGGCCATGGCCAAATTTACCTATCACTATTTACAAAGAACCCTATTAAGCACCCACCTTAATGGGTAGTTAGGACAGTCTTTGGATCACATTTAAAGAACAGCCGTGGACAGATTCCATGGCCTCTGACCACTGATCCCTGTCTATATCACCCACATCCTCCACCCATTTTTCCATAGCCGTGTTCCACAGCCAAGCTCTGCCCACTGCCAGCTTCTCCTTCTATCCTATTGCTTGTTTCTTTCTATAACCAGCCAATACTCAGCACTCTGCCATAGACTGGCACTGACTCCATCCCCTCTTTCCTTTTCTCAGCTACATCCTTGTAACCAGCCGGTAGCTCTGCCATGGGCTGGAACCACCGCCTTCCCTTATTCCCACCACCTAGTACTCTTCTACAACCTGCCACTGACCACCTCCCCATCCTTCCTCTACCCTAGACCAGGGCATTTTATGTCCCCTGGGCCACACCCGGCTCTTTGGCTGTCCCTGTCCCGCCCACGTGAGGTCAATCATAAATTAGAAATCCCTGGATCAACGCTGGCCAGTCAACAAGTTGGTGCCTGTGTTTCTACCCTCCTTGGTCGGCAGTCGAACTTCTACCATTTTGAGAGGCTTTGAACCTGTAGGAGGGGCTCGTCAAACGACTGGGAGGGATCGTAGGAGGTGGGCAACAAAGATATGTTGCAGGTGAGGGCATGCGGGGAGGAGTTGCCAGGTCCTGCTTTTTACCCCACAGATAACGGATGGGGCTTATGCCTCCACTAGTCATTCTTAAAGTGTTACTAAACCCAGGAGCCTGCATTTACTATATCTGGTCTCCCACAGGGCACAGAACATGGAAATGCAATTATTTTAGTAAATATAAACTGCTAAATACTTTTTCTCATAAGCAGTATATAGCAGTCTTGTGACTTCTATCAGTGTCCAGCCGAGGAGGAGTTTTCGCTTCATGACCCCTGACCCTCTGTCTGGACAGTGCTGATTGGCCCTGTGCTGATCACATGCACCCTCCCAAAAAGAAAAAAAACTGCTTCCTGAAGAAGCCCTTGTGACGAAATGCGTTGACATGATGTCAGACACTCTGGGAACCCAGAAAATCTGGGGCTGCCATATTGGTTGTTCTCTTCTTTCGCCAAAGTGAGTGCTATAAAAAATAAAACTCTCTAGCAATACACACCAAACTGAGCATGTGCAGAATACCTCCCAGTGTTGTGTTCTATTAGGAGATGAATTGGGGACTGTGGAAGAAAGAGAGGACAGTATCAAACAGCCTTTTTACACAATGCATTGTATTACCCCTTAGTTTCCACAGTTAGTATAACAAGCATGCTTTACTGCATTTACAGGCTGCCCTGCTGTGGAAGTGACCTCACCCACCAGGGGGCGTTAAATGGCCCTCCACAACAAACCCAGCTTCTTCTGTGGCCCCCTTGGGAATTGCCCACCCCTGGTCCATCATGTCCACTCCTCCTCTATATAACCAGCCAACAACCATTACTCTCCCCCAGCCTGGCTTTTTCTCTGCATTTTTTTCCCCTTAAGCTCATTGTCTCTTTAGATTGCAGAAAATCCGTCAGGATGAAGAAACACTTTTCTTCCGTGATGACTCTCCCTGGAGATGGAGCGACTTCACCTCCCACCCTCGTGTGCTCCTGTATGCTGACCGCACTGGAGTGCAGGCTGCAGACGTCCGGGTAAGCGCATAATGGTATTTGCTAGGGCTGAAACAACCAAACGATTAATCGACAACTAATCGATTATCAAATTAATCGATTAGTATTTTCATAATCAATTAATCGGGCAGTAACAAAATGGGGTTAAAGTGAATGAGTCTGATGATATTTACCAGATTGATCATTTAATAGTATATCTCTCCTCTAATAGTACATGCGGTATATATCCTCTAATAGTATATACACTATATCTCTCCTCTAATAGTACAGTGCCTTGCGAAAGTATTCGGCCCCCTTGAAATTTTTAACCTTTTGCCACATTTCAGGCTTCAAACATAAAGATATAAAATTTTTATTTTTTGTGAAGAATCACCAATAAGTGGGACACAATTGTGAAGTGGAACGAAATCTATTGGATATTTTAAACTTTTTTAGCAAATAAAAAACTGAAAAGTGGTGCGTGCAAAATTATTCGGCCCCTTTACTTTCAGTGCAGCAAACTCACTCCAGAAGTTCAGCGAGGATCTCTGAATGATCCAATGTTGTCCTAAATGACTGATGGTGATAAATAGAATCCCCCTGTGTGTAATCAAGTCTCTGTATAAATGCACCTGCTCTGTGATAGTCTCAGGGTTCTGTTGAAAGCGCAGAGAGCATCATGAAGACCAAGGAACACACCAGGCAGGTCCGTAATACTGTTGTGGAGAAGTTTAAAGCCGGTTTTGGATACAAAAAGATTTCCCAAGCTTTAAACATCCCAAGGAGCACTGTGCAAGCCATCATTTTGAAATGGAAGGAGTATCAGACCACTGCAAATCTACCAAGATCTGGCCGTCCCTCTAAACTTTCAGCTCAGACAAGGAGAAGACTGATCAGAGATGCAGCCAAGAGGCCCATGATCACTCTGGATGAACTGCAGAGAACTACAGCTGAGGTGGGAGAGTCTGTCCATAGGACAACAATCAGTCGTACACTGCACAAATCTGGCCTTTATGGAAGAGTGGCAAGAAGAAAGCCATTTCTCAAAGATATCCATAAAAAGTCTCGTCTAAAGTTTGCCACAAGCCACCTGGGAGACACACCAAACATGTGGAAGAAGGTGCTCTGGTCAGATGAAACCAAAATCCAACTTTTTGCCCACAATGCAAAACGATATGTTTGGCGTAAAAGCAACACAGCTCATCACCCTCAACACACCATCCCCACTGTCACACATGGTGGTGGCAGCATCATGGTTTGGGCCTGCTTTTCTTCAGCAGGGACAGGGAAGATGGTTAAAATTGAGGGGAAGATGGATGCAGCCAAATACAGGACCATTCTGGATGAAAACCTGTTGGAGTCTGCAAAAGACCTGAAACTGGGACGGAGATTTATCTTCCAACAAGACAATGATCCCAAACATACAGCAAAATCTACAAAGGAATGGTTCACAAATAAACGTATCCAGGTGTTAGAATGGCCAAGTCAAAGTCCAGACCTGAATCCAATCGAGAATCTGTGGAAAGAGCTGAAAACTGCTGTTCACAAACGCTCTCCATCCAACCTCACTGAGCTCCAGATGTTTTGCAAGGAAGAATGGGCAAGAATTTCAGTCTCTCGATGTGCAAAACTGATAGAGACATACCCCAAGCGACTTGCAGCTGTAATCGCAGCAAAAGGCGGCTCTACAAAGTATTAACGCAAGGGGGCCGAATCATTTTGCACGCCCCACTTTTCCTTTTTTTATTAGTTAAAAAAGTTTCAACAATTCAATAGATTTCGTTCCACTTCACAATTGTGTCCCACTTGTTGGTGATTCTTCACAAAAAATAAAAATGTTATATCTTTATGTTTGAAGCCTGAAATGTGGCAAAAGGTTGAAAAGTTCAAGGGGGCCGAATACTTTTGCAAGGCACTGTATATGCGGTATATATCCTCTAATAGTATATACACTATATCTCTCCTTTAATGGTATATACACTATATCTTTCCTCTAATAGTATATACACTATATCTCTCCTCTTATATTATATACACTATATCTCTCCTCTAATGGTATATACAGTATATCTCTCCTCTAATGGTATATACAGTATATCTCTCCTCTAATGGTATATACACTATATCTCTCCTCTAATGGTATATACAGTATATCTCTCCTCTAATGGTATATACACTATATCTCTCCTCTAATGGTATATACAGTATATCTCTCCTCTAATGGTATATACACTATATCTCTCCTCTAATGGTATATACACTATATCTCTCCTCTAATGGTATATACAGTATATCTCTCCTCTAATGGTATATACACTATATCTCTCCTCTAATGGTATATACACTATATCTCTCCTCTAATGGTATATACACTATATCTCTCCTCTAATGGTATATACAGTATATCTCTCCTCTAATAGTATATACAGTACAGTATATCTTCAATAGTATATCTCCTCTAATAGCAAATACAGTATATCTCTTCTGTCTGTTATTCTCAGAGTGGATTCGATATTTTGCTCCCTATTCATATAGTTGGTTATAGTTACCATAT
The DNA here is from genome assembly GCF_037356315.1 of Lithobates pipiens. Lineage (NCBI taxonomy): Eukaryota > Metazoa > Chordata > Amphibia > Anura > Ranidae > Lithobates > Lithobates pipiens. The sequence goes on along the minus strand of NW_027507785.1, from coordinate 12,065,970 downwards.
AGAGATATTTAAGAATAAATTGCCTTTTTTTTTTTTAAACTTTACATATTAACTAAATTATACACCACACTTTTTTCTAAGGTTATTAACCAATTAATCGAAACAATAATCGGCCAACTAATCGATTATGAAAATAATCGTTAGTTGCAGCCCTAGTATTTGCTGGACATGGGCATCAGCTCTCCGTGTGACCCGCACTCGCATCACGCCACCTTCTGGGGGATCTCGGAGCTTAAAAACGAGCTTTGTGTGTGTCTTATTTTTTTTATTTATTTTTTGATTCCAGTAGAGAAGTTCCTGAACATTCTGATGATGTGTTGTCTCCTCAGGTGGAAGGTGGTCAGGGCCTGGACCTGTTTCGTATCGGTCAGGAGTCGTCATCCCAGCGAGGAGAGAGGGTGATCTTATCCCGCTGTCTGAGGGAGACGGAACCGGCTCACTTCCTGGTGACCACACAGGTACCACTTCTTCTGTAGGGGGAGGTACAGCATCTAGCTGGAGATGTGATGAAATCATTGTGTTTTTCTGAGACGATTCCTGCAGGAAATAAACACACCCTTGCATTACAATGGAAGTACAAAAAAGAACGGGTCCTAAAAAGTGACCCACAATCGGACTTTAGCGGCACAGTAAACAATGAGGATATAGAAAAATAATTAATGTTTATTGAGACCTAGAAACATATATATTTCATAATGGTGTAAAAAGACAGGAAAAGACAAACATACAGTGATATGGGATCCTTGGGTCAATTATACTTCTAAGTGTCTACCTTAACCAGGGACTCCAGGTTGCTGTAGGGTGAGAGAGACCCGCTTCCTTCTTAGCTATCTTTTCTCTGTTTCCTTTTCTTTTCCTTTCTTCTTTTCTTTTCTTTCTCTCTTCTTTCTTTTGGTTATATTTTACCTCTGATTTAGTGCTTCTTATCAGGCCTAGTATAGGTACAACGTGAGGTTTAAACCCTCAATAAGATCATAAACCTCTAGCCTCAGATCTGTATGCTGATTTTTCATAATCTTATCTGGTTCACATGGATTAGTTATTTTTTAGTCCAAGATTATTCATTGTCCTCCATTTCGGGGCATTTATTTTCCGATACTTACTCTAGAGGAGGTTGTTTCATAGATTCCAGATCCTGGGTTAGGTGGGGTCTCAGGGGTCCCGGCACAGCAAGTTCCCATTTGGGGTGCTAGGCCCAGGAGGCTCGACCTCACAGTTCATATATGGGTTCTCCGGAACCAAAGGTTATATAACTATTGAGATGTTGTTTCGTTAGTATTTCTTAACTTAAGTTTTACCTGGTTCTCACCAGATAGCTTTTACAGATAAGTCTCGCTCAATAACTCTCAAGGTTTATTTTCTGTCTATTCGGTACTCTATTGACTTTTATAGTACAATTGCGCACTGTATAAACAATCATTTGTGTATGTGTTTAAGCTTTCAATAAAAATCTATTAAAATCAAAAAAAAAAAGAGACAGGAAAGGGTTAAAAAAAAATATTTATATATATATATATATATATATATATATATATATATATATATATATATATATATATATATATATATATATATATATAATATAGTGTGTGTGTGTATATATATATATTTTGTAAGCCCTAGGGCGTCAACACGTTTCGCCATCAGGCTTCGTCAGGACACATTTGAGATTTGATGATTGCAAGAAAGTGGGTCTCGCTATCTTAAGATGATAAAACTAATATATTCATAGATTAGAATACCAAAATCCCATGAGGCAATATTCACTCCGATCAGACAATCAAGGCATGTGTATAAAATAAATGTGTATAAAAAAAGGCGATCATTGCATTACAATGGTCACAACATCTTTTGAAGATCTTGCGCAGCCATTTTTATATTACACTCTCAAATTGTCAGTAAAATGTGCGAAATGCCACTGTTGTCTCCTTCCTGAACAAGGATGGGTCCTACAGTAATACAGGACATGGTGGTGATGCAGGGGCTAGCTCGCTGAGAACTCAACCAGGCATACCCAGAAGTCTGATTTTTATTATTTTTTGTCAGCAAGCTTTTTAAATGTTCTGGGGCCACATTTAAGAAGTTCTCAACTCCAGTCCTCAAGGCGCCCCATCAGGTCATGTTTTCAGGATTTTCCTCAAATGAAACAGCTGTGGTAATCACTAAGGCAGTAAAACTGATCAAATCACATGTGTAAAATAATGGAAAGCCTGAAAACTTGGCCTGTTGGGGCATCTTGAGGACTGGTGTTGAGAAACACTGGGCTAGTGACGGGGGTCTCATTCGAGCTAAAATCCTAGATAGTTTCAAAATGTCCTCATTACTTCTTTTCTGTAATAAAAAAGCATGACATCATTGAGTTCGAATACAGCTATGCCTGGGTACAGCTCTCGATAGGTTATAGGGTTAACTCCTGCTCCCCACTGAGTTAAGTCACCTCTGGCTCACTTCTGCTGTCACCTTACACTCCGATGGACTCGTTATCAGACCTGGCCTCCACTTGGCATAGAAAATAAAGAGAAACAAATTTAATCGTATAGCACATACAAAACAACTCCTTCCTGAGAAAGTCCCTGTGTCGAAACACGTTGACAACAGATGTGACATCTGATGTTCTGGGAACGCAGAAGTGATGGGGCTACCATATTGGTTGTTACTCTGTCTGCCTAAATGCGAGTTATGTTTTATAACAAAAGCTTAGAAGATATAGAAAAGCAAAACAACTCCTTTATTTTGTTATAAAATAGCACTCACATTTAGGTAGAGAGAATAACCAATATGGCAGTCCAGTCCCAGCACTTCTGGGTTCCCAAAGCATCTGATGTTGCGTCTGTTGTCAACACGTTTCTGCGCAAGGACTTCCTTCGTTTTTTTTTGTTTTTTTTAATGTGCTGCACAATGTCGTTTGCTTTTCTATATTTTCTATGCTGAGCGGGGGGCTGGTCCAATAAGGAGTTCATCGGAGTGCAAGGTGACAGCTGCGGTGAGCCGAAAGAGTGAGGGAATTTATGCTGGAATGACCTAAGAGGGGTGTCAGAAGTTGCTTTTAACCCTATAACCATTGCGTATATAAGTGGACATATACGAATTGCACAGAATATTTCGAGGTATGATGTGGTGGTGAGTGGGGCACACCAAGCAGTCTCTTGGCTTGTCAAATATGCGGTGAGAGTGGAAGAACAGACCGGGAGTTGGAAATGTGCAGCCCCCCCCCCCTCCCACACTAAATGGAGAAATAATGACCGCTGTTGCCGTTAGAAGCTACAATGGGAAAAGTACACAGCCGGCCAGTGGCCCGGGGGGTTGAAGGTTAGGACTACAGGGGATAGTAGATTAGGACTATGGAGGGTAGAAGTTGGGGGCTATGGAGGGCAGGAGGTTAGGACTACAGGGTGGGGGGTTAGGATAGGAGGTTAGGACTATGGGGTTGGGGGTAGGAGGTTAGGACTATTGGGTTGGGGGTAGGAGGTTAGGACTATTGGGTTGGGGTAGGAGGTTAGGACTATTGGGTTGGGGTAGGAGGTTAGGACTATTGGGTTGGGGGGGTAGGAGGTTAGGACTATGGGTTGGGGCGGTAGGAGCTTAGGACTGTGGGGTTGGGGCGGTAGGAGCTTAGGACTGTGGGGTTGGGGCGGTAGGAGGTTAGGACTGTGGGATTGGGGCGGTAGGAGGTTAGGACTGTGGGGTTGGGGCGGTAGGAGGTTAGATCTGTGGGGTTGGGGCGGTAGGAGGTTAGGACTGTGGGATTGGGGCGGTAGGAGGTTAGAAATACGGGGTGGGGCTAGGAGGTTAGGCCTACAGGGGATAGTAGGTGGGGGGCTATGGGGCCCTGGGAGGTGGGGGGCTATGGGGCCCTGGGAGGTGGGGGACTATGTGGCCGTGGGAGGTTAAGAGGTTGGGACTACAGGGGGCAGGAGTTATTATTTATTACAGGTACTTCTATAGTGCCATCAATTTACGCAGCGCTTTACATACAGTGCCTTGCGAAAGTATTCGGCCCCCTTGAACTTTTCAACCTTTTGCCACATTTCAGGCTTCAAACATAAAGATATAACATTTTTATTTTTTGTGAAGAATCACCAACAAGTGGGACACAATTGTGAAGTGGAACGAAATCTATTGGATATTTTAAACTTTTTTAACTAATAAAAAAATGAAAAGTGGGGCGTGCAAAATGATTGGGCCCCCTTGCGTTAATACTTTGTAGAGCCACCTTTTTCGAGAGACTGAAATTCTTGCCCATTCTTCCTTGCAAAACAGCTGGGGCTCAGTGAGGTTGGATGGAGAGCGTTTGTGAACAGCAGTTTTAAGCTCTTTCCACAGATTCTCGATTGGATTCAGGTCTGGACTTTGACTTGGCCATTCTAACACCTGGATACGTTTATTTGTGAACCATTCCTTTGTAGATTTTGCTGTATGTTTGGGATCATTGTCTTGTTGGAAGATAAATCTCCGTCCCAGTTTCAGGTCTTTTGCAGACTCCAACAGGTTTTCATCCAGAATGGTCCTGTATTTGGCTGCATCCATCTTCCCCTCAATTTTAACCATCTTCCCTGTCCCTGCTGAAGAAAAGCAGGCCCAAACCATGATTCTGCCACCACCATGTGTGACAGTGGGGATGGTGTGTTGAGGGTGATGAGCTGTGTTGCTTTTACGCCAAACATATCGTTTTGCATTGTGGGCAAAAAGTTGGATTTTGGTTTCATCTGACCAGAGCACCTTCTTCCACATGTTTGGTGTGTCTCCCAGGTGGCTTGTGGCAAACTTTAGACGAGACTTTTTATGGATATCTTTGAGAAATGGCTTTCTTCTTGCCACTCTTCCATAAAGGCCAGATTTGTGCAGTGTACGACTGATTGTTGTCCTATGGACAGACTCTCCCACCTCAGCTGTAGTTCTCTGCAGTTCATCCAGAGTGATCATGGGCCTCTTGGCTGCATCTCTGATCAGTCTTCTCCTTGTCTGAGCTGAAAGTTTAGAGGGACGGCCAGGTCTTGGTAGATTTGCAGTGGTCTGATACTCCTTCCATTTCAAAATGATCGCTTGCACAGTGCTCCTTGGGATGTTTAAAGCTTGGGAAATCTTTTTGTATCCAAATCCAGCTTTAAACTTCTCCACAACAGTATTACGGACCTGCCTGGTGTGTTCCTTGGTCTTCATGATGCTCTCTGCGCTTTCAACAGAACCCTGAGACTATCACAGAGCAGGTGCATTTATACAGAGACTTGATTACACACAGGGGGATTCTATTTATCACCATCAGTCATTTAGGACAACATTGGATCATTCAGAGATCCTCGCTGAACTTCTGGAGTGAGTTTGCTGCACTGAAAGCAAAGGGGCCGAATAATTTTGCACGCACCACTTTTCAGTTTTTTATTTGCTAAAAAAGTTAAAATTATCCAATAGATTTCGTTCCACTTCACAATTGTGTCCCACTTGTTGGTGATTCTTCACAAAAAATAAAAATGTTATATCTTTATGTTTGAAGCCTGAAATGTGGCAAAAGGTTGAAACGTTCAAGGGGGGCGAATACTTTCGCAAGGCACTGTATAGAGTATATTGTACATTCACATCTGTCCCTGCCCTTGAGGAGCTTACAATCTAAGGTCTGTAACTCACACACATACTAGGGCCAATTTAGACAGGACCCAATAAACCCTTACAACGTGTCTTTTGGAGTTTAGAACTACAGGGGATAGGGGGGATTGGGGCTACAGGGGGTAGGAGGTTGGGAGAATAGGGGGGTAGGAGGTTGGGAGAATAGGGGGGTAGGAGGTTGGGAGAATAGGGGGGTAGGAGGGTGGGAGAATAGGGGGGTAGGAGGTTGGGAGAATAGGGGGGTAGGAGGGTGGAAGAATAGGGGGGTAGGAGGTTGGGAGAATAGGGGGGTAGGAGGTTAGGGCTTATTACTTTGTTTTGCTTAAGTCAAGCATGGGTTCACTTTTGAGAAGTTTATTCTGGAGCCATAGGCTAACACTTTCCTCCATATTTCCTCCCCTAGTTCTCTGTTTACATCATGGACGATCGATTCCCTCTGGTACCGCTGGCTAAATGGACGCACATGCTGGAGAGGCCGCCTGCGTTTGTCAGCGTCATTCCAGGAGGTCCGACTGAAAGAACCAACAAGATCCTTCTGGGAACTCAGCACAGCCAGGAGAGGGTGCTGCTGCAGTACTCAGGTACCGCCGGCTGTCCAATACCTCTTTCCCCAGCCTGCAACTGGACAGTGAAAGGAGAAGCAGACAACGGATGAACTCCTCTCCCCCTGTCTGCATGCTCCTTTCACTGCAGAAGAACTGATTGGTTCCTTGTGCTTCATCTCCCTTCTATAGTCTGAGCTATAGGGGTTTACACGAGGCTGATACCAAGTCAAATTCAGGTGCTTCAGATGAACGTAAAAAAAATTAATGTAATGATTAATGGAGGGCTGCAATCATTTGTGGGCGGAGTTCAGCTTTCAGGAACTGCGTGACGTCCTGCACAAATCATAGAAATGGGTCAATAGGAATGTGCAGAGATGTGTGTTGGGTTAGGGCTGGGCTAGGATTCAGCAGTGACCAGGGGGTTTGGGAGACTGGTGGCTGGTGATATGTGCTCCTCTAGGTGGCGCTACTTCTAATACCCTTTTCTCAATGAAATGTGTGGGGTACTCACATCGATCTGCATGTTGCTTTTACTCCAGGAGGTGATATGAACCCTTGCCAACTGCACCTACCCGCAGTGAGACTCCCACAGACTTCAGAGTCCCTCCATCATCTGGATCCATTACAGCCCCATCAAAGGGAGATTGTGGCACAGAGACTGGCATCTCCGATGGCAGGTAAGTGTCCCCATGTGCTGCACGAGCACTGACCTCCCTGATAAGAAATCGTTAGTCTTTACTACACTTAGTCTACAGACTGGCAGAGCAGTATCCTTGGTTTGAGGCACAGACTGAAATCCGCTGAGGCCGATCATAAACCTGGTGTAAGGCAGACGGTAGCAAAGATAGGCAGCCGGCAACCCAAAGCAGTCTTTATGTTCTACAGGGTAGTTACAGGATAAAACAACTTACGCGTTTCATCCGTGAGGCTTTAGTCACAGCATAATGCATGGTCGAAACTCGTAAAAAAAAAAAAAAATTTCCTGTAACTACTCTGTAGCAAATAAAGACTAATGTATTTGCCCGCTGTCGCTTCGCTAAAATTATCGCATGAGTGAATAGGAGAGGCTCAGAGCCTGAGCACCTAATCCTCAATCCCTCATTAGGACTTATCGGGAATGTTGAACGTTTCTTACGCGTTTCATCCGTGAGGCTTTAGTCACAGCATAATGCATGGATGAAACGCGTAAGATTTTTTCCTGTAACTACTCTGTATCAAATAAAGACAAATGTATTTGGATGTTTTCGGGTTGCCGGCTGTCTCTTCGCTACAATTATCACATGAGTGAATAGGAGAGGCTCAGAGCCTGAGCACCGAATCCTCAATCCCTCATTGGGACTTATCGGGAATTTGGATTGAGCGTTGCTTTCCTTTGTTGAACATATGAATGAATGAAATACTTGTATAGCGCACAATGCGAACTGAATCGCCTCTGTACATGAAAGGCAGATGGTATGGCGCCCAGCGGGTTTTATATTCAAGGCCCCTCAAACTTCGCTACCCGACATACAGTCAGGGAGAAAAAGTATTTGATCCCCTGCTGATTTTGTAGGTTTGCCCACTGACAAATGATCAGTCTATAATTTTATTGGTCGAGAGAAACACCAAAAAGTATCCCTAAAAACGTATTTCATAAAGTTATAAATCGATTTGCATTTTTTTTTTTTTTTTTTAAATGTATTTTTATTGAAGAAAAAAGATTTTCGTACAACAGGTGAATTCGTACACAGCGATACAAATAGTCAAGAGTGATAATGCAACATCATCAAAGAAAACCGCCGCAGGCGGGAAATAGACTGTGAACATTTCAGTACAGCACATCAAAAAGCAAAAAGAAAAAGGACACACCACGAGTCTACCAGTAAAGATACATAAAAAAAAACAAAGAATATATATATCAGTGTGGGAGAGATTGTGGAGTAGAAATCCCAAGGCCAAACCTGAGAAAACCATTCCCTAGAGTAAATGGTCAAAAGAGTTAAGGTACAGTCTCAGGGTTAACCTTGGAGATGTCCCACCTGTCCCATATTTTAGAAAACTTGGGTAGAGTATCTTGCACCAGCGCAGTCATATGTTCCATTCTGCGTATATATGCAATAGCAGAGATTAGCTGCGATTGGGACGGAGGGGAGGCGGACAACCAGAGAGCGGGAATCGTTCTCTTAGCAGCTAGAAGAATATAGGCCGTCAATTTCTTGGCGTGTTTAGATAACGCCGCAATAGGCAGGCCTAACAAGTAGTGTTTAGGGTCTCATGGAATATCTACCTCCAAAACAGATTGTAGTAGGGATTGGACCATGGACCAAAAAGGCACAATCAAAGGGCAGCTCCAGAAAATATGGTAATGGGTGCCCTCATCTCGTTGGCATCTCCAACACAACTTAGATACGGAGTGATCATATTTATGTAATATTTCAGGGGTTTTGTACCAGAACATTAGTATCTTGTAGGCCGTCTCTCTCTGCTCCACACATCTGGAGACTCTAGAGGTAGAGGTCCAGATGTCCTGCCATTGGGAAATGGTTAAAGGGGATGGTAAAATTGTAGCCCATCTTCTCATGTAGAGATGTGAGTCTGTAGTGGGAGAGACTGAATTGTGGAGGGCACTATAAATAGAGGATATAAGTCCTTTCTGGCACGGGCCTTGTGAGCACAAAGTTTCAAAAGTGTTAGGGTTGGCCAGAGTCAGGTCAGGAGATCTAGAGTGAAAATAATGTTTAAATTGAATGTAAGAGAAAGAGAGTCGATCAGGAATGCCATATTTGTCCTGAAGCTCAAGAAAGGATAGGAGTTTGCGAGATACTGGATGCACCAGATGACGGATTTGAAAGACGCCAGACCTATACCAAGGAAACATATTCTTCACCGAGAGGCTGTCAGGCATATCAGGATTAAAAATGACATTCAGCAGGGGCGAGCATGGAGAAGAGAGAGAGAACCGTTTGTGACACTGTTTCCATACGGAGAGAGTAAAAAGCATCGGTCCCAGGCATATACGCCTAAGCTGAGACATAGAGGAGGTCAGATCAGACCATAGCATGGAGCATGGATGGACCGGGGTGACCACACTCATTTCTAGCTCTGACCATCTACTGGTAGCAAAATATGACGACCAGGAGACAGCCGCCACTAGGTGCGACGCATAGTAATACTTCACGATATCGGGGGCTCCCAGTCCTCCATGAGATCGTGGAGCAAAAACCACCGTTTGGGCAATCCGATGCCCCTTACTCCCCCATATAAATTTAACAAAGGCTCGCTGAATATTCCTAAGCTGAGGCATGGAGATAGCAACTGGTAATGTTTCAAAAAGATATAAATACTTAGGGAGTATGGCCATTTTCAATACATTAATCCTACCCAAGAGAGATAGGGGGCAGGACGACCAACTTCTGAGTAGACTATGCGTTTCCGCTATTAAGGATATATAGTTAGCTTCATAAAGGGAGCCGTACTTGGCGGTCAGGTTAATGCCAAGATATTTGAGAGAAACGGGGCACCAACGGTAGGGGTACGTGGATTCCAAGGAAACTTGAATTGCGGGAGGGATATGAATAGAGAGCGCTTCGGTTTTAGACGTATTTACCTTATAACCCGAGAGCCTACCGAAGGAATCTAAAATAGTGTGAAGTTTGGGAAGGGAGGATAGGGGTTTCGTCAGTGTGAGGAGAATGTCGTCCGCAAAAAGAGACAGCTTGTATTCTTTCAGTCTGAGGGAGACTCCCCTTATGTCTGAATCCGCCCGTATAGCTGCAGCCAAGGGTTCTAAACATAATATAAACAACAAAGGAGATAGGGGGCATCCCTGTCTGGTACCATTACTATGTGTGAATAGCGGGGATCTGTAAGATGCCAATTGGACTTGGGACGCGGGAGACGAGTATAGGGCTTGCAGGGCTGATAAGAAAGAACCAGAAAGGCCAAAGCGCTTAAGCGTTGCAAACATGTAGGGCCACCCCAGCCTGTCAAAGGCTTTTTGTGCGTCTAAACTCAAAACAATAGCCGGGCGAGAAATTTTATCGAGTAGATCTATGAGGTCAATAGTGCGCCTGGTATTATCCCCAGCTCGTCTGCCCAGTACAAATCCCACCTGGTCATTATGAACCAGAGCAGGAATCAATAAGGAAAGCCTATTAGCTAAAATTTTGGTGAAGATTTTATAGTCGGAGTTGAGTAAGGCTATGGGTCTGTAATTATCTGGCAGTGTAGGGGATTTACCCGGTTTCGGGATAACTGTGATATGTGCGTGGAGAAACTGAGAATGCAGAATATTGCCCCTTTGCAGGGAGGTAAAAAGATTAAGCAGATGGGGGCTTAGTGTCGAGAGAAAAGTTTTATAATAAACATAAGGGAGCCCATCAGGACCCGGGGATTTATGGGACGGGAGGTCTTTTACAACCGCAGCCAGCTCCTCCGGTGTAACGGGGGCATTTAAGGTGTCTACTTGTGGGGAAGACAACACTGGTAATTTCAAGGAAGCGCAGAAATCATCAAAGCTACCTTGGGAGAACTCATGATTGGGGTCAGAAGCTAGGCAGTTATATAATTTTTTGTAAAAAGTGCCAAACACTTTAGTCATCGTCAAGGGGCAGTAAGTCGGAGTGCCGTCCGGCTGCAGCAGGAGGTCAGGGTAGGAGTGAAATGGGCGGGGCTTAAGCTTGTTCACCAACATCCTATGAGGCTTGTTGGCAAATTCATAGAACCTCTGTTTAGTCCAAAGCAGAGCCTTAGAACACTTGTGCATATCTAAGGACTTTAACCGTTCGCGGAGAGAGGTCACTGTGCGAAGACGCGGCACCGATGGGGAGGACACAAGCAGAGCTTCAGCTCTTTGCAATTGCGAGAGGAGGTCCAGTCTCTGCGCTGCCGAGTCCCGCTTAAGGCGAGAGCCAGCCGAGATACATAATCCTCTAAAAACAGCCTTGTGGGCCTCCCAAAGGGTGGACACGTCCCGCACCGATCCTTCATTAAGCTGAAAAAATTCGGCTAACCCGTGGGATAGATGAGTTTCGGTAACCGGATCGCAGAGGAGGAACTCGTTGAATCTCCAGTGGCAGGTCTTAGGTGTAGAGAGGGTGAGGACGAGGTCGAGCTGTACTGATGCGTGATCAGACCACGTTATGGGATTTAACTCCGAGGCCACTACCGACGTTAGGAGAGGCGCCGAAACAAAGATGTAGTCTAATCTAGAGTACATCTTGTGTGGGGGAGAGTAAAAGGAGAATTGCCGATGTGTAGGGTGTTTAATCCTCCAGGTGTCCAAAAAGTTATGAGACCTAATGAGCTTACGAAACGCAGCAGATTGACGTTCCGTTTTTAAAGAGGGATTGTCTGAAAACAGGGTCTGCCTATCCTTCCTAGCAGACATGGCCATATTAAAGTCCCCGCCAAGGATCATGAATGGCTGGGCATAGGTGCCCAGGCTGTCCAAGATCTCAGTGAGGAAGTGAATCTGGCCTGAGTTGGGAGCATAAACATTGATTATAGTAAGAGAACGAGATAAGTAGTCACAGTCCAGGAGAATGTATCTGCCCTGAGGATCAATAAATGAGGACTTAACCCGTAGCGGGCATGTATTTTTAATCAGTATTGCCACCCCGGCTTTACCAGAGGGGTCGGAGGCCATAAAAGAGACCGGAAAATGTTTGGCCGCAAATTTAAGAGATCCCCCCGGGCGAAAGTGGGTCTCCTGGACTAGGACCACATCCGCGTTAGAGGACTTGAACTCCTTCAAAGCCAACCAGCGCTTATGGATTGAGTTCAGGCCCTTAACATTGTAAGTAAGTACCCTCAGAGCCATCGTATAGAAATCGGAGAAAGCTTAAGACATCCGTAATATACATATAAAAAACGGACATAACCATACCAACCATAATGAAATCGGGACTCGCGGCGTGTCCTAGAAGTAAAAGGCAAATGAAGACATATAGTAACAACAATGCGATTATAAATTGTAGTAGAGTGCATCCAAATTGAACAAAAGATGAAAAAAAGGCCAAAAAATAGGCCTAGAAAATAGAAAAAAAAAACCTTACCAATAGAAAAAAGGCCTGGGGGGTAAAAACCACCCAGGAGTCCACAGCCGTAGCCATGGAACCAAAGAAGGCACATCAGGGGTTCCAGCTCACCTGGAGAGACCCCGCCACCTTCCAGCAAAAATTACAGGGAATAAGAGCAAAACACTGTAGTCCCAACAACCAAAAAAAAAAAATAAATAAATAAAAAGAACAGGGGCTGTGGAAAATAGAACCTGTAACTAAAGTTGCAAATATCCCTTGTTAAAGAGGAAACATGGTGAGATAGGGGCCGAGGCCAAGAGCAGCCAAACATAACACATGGAAGCTTCCATCAGGGGGGGAGTCTAGGATGCAGGTTACGTTGAGGGGTAGAAAAGGATTTCTGCTGCTTCTGGCGTGCAGGGGTCCAGATCCGAGCAGGAATGGAGGAGGGTCTGGGCGTCGTCGGAAGCGGCATGGGGTCTTCGTTTGGAAGCGGTGGTAGGCCCAGGTTGCGTATGAAAGCTTCACTCTCCTGAAGATCTCTCATAGAGTATTGAATCCCATCTTTAGTAGCAGAAAGGCGGAAAGGAAACCCCCAACGATATGGAAACTGATGATTTTGTAGATGGGCAGTCACGGGGCGAAAGCTGCGACGTTTGGCAAGAGTAATAGGGGATAAGTCACTAAAAATTTGTATCTTGGCTCCTTTAAATTCCTAACGGGATTTGTTCCGGGTGGCCATGGTCAAAGCCTCTTTGCTATCGTAGTAATGAAAGCGTACGATAATGTCTCTGGGATTGGCTCCGGCAGGCGGTTTTGGGGCCAGGGATCTGTGGGCCCTATCCATTCTCCAGTCTATGTCCGGGACTTTAGGGGCAACAACGTTAAAGAGGCTGAGTAGGTATGGTTTGATCTCCCCCTCACTAATAGCCTCCGGAACGCCTCTGATCCGAAGGTTTTGGCGACGTTCCCTATTCTCCAAATCTTCCTGTTGGGATTGGAACTGAGAGACCGATTGTTTCAGACCGGCGTTGTCTTCTTCCAAAATGTGGACATATTGTATTAGGTCATCAAATTTGGTTTCCAGGACATCAGTCCGTTCTCCAATCTGGGCAAGCTCTCCCCGCAGTTCATGGGCCAGCTTACCCATTTCCTTTGAAACATTGCTCGTCAAGTCTTGTAGGAGAACTCGCAGTTTATCGTCAAGTACATCAACTGTGACCGGGGCCGACATTGTGTCTGAGTGGCTGCGTGACAAGGAATATGGACTGTCGTGCGCCGATGTTTGGGATGTCACTTGTGCATACGTGAAGGAACCTGGAGAAGGGGCTGGGGAGACCGGCCTGCTTAAAAATCGATCCAGAGTCTGTGTCTGTAAGGGCCGCAAATCCGGGGACGTAGACTGAGGAAGGTGTTTCGGCCCGTATTTCACCATGAGGCGTTGGGACTAGGCGTATAGTCAGTTACATGTGGTGTTTCCCATAGAAAAGTAGCGACTGTAAGTAGCACGGGAGCATTGGAAGGCGGCTAAGGCCTATGTAGGATGATCACATGGCTGTCAAACAAGCGGGACCCAAGATGAGACCCCAAGATAGTATGCTGCCGTTCAGAAGGTCTTAAACCAACCGTGGGGGGGGGGGATGGAGCAGGAGTGCAGGCCGCAGCAGACAACTGTGAGGGGAGGGAGATGGAACAGGAGGGCAGTCCGCAACAGTCCCAAACAGCCAGGGGGGGGAATCCAGACCCCACTGCCCCACTGGGTGGTACAAGGGAAGAGGACACCAGTTAGGGCAGGAACCAGGGCAAATAGCAAGCAGGTACAGGCCACAGGTAGTAGGAGAAGGAGATGGGTGAACCAAGATGGCCGCTGAGCAGGCCGAGGGCAGGTGCAGGGCAGGAGGGTGGGAGTGATGTAGGCAGGCAGATACTCAGGAGGGCTGCTATGTGCAGCTGAGGCAGGGATCAATGCCTATTCTGGATGGGGCAGCAATCCGGCCATAGAGGAGGGAGAGCAGCTATGCTGGTAGAGGCCTCGGGTGGAGCAAGATGGCCGCCGGAGCTCACCTTCCTAGCTGGGGCCTGGGCTTCCTTTCTGGCATCCGAGTAACGGTCAGCGGGGGTCCGGTGTAGGAGAGGCTAACCCAAGGGGTCCGCGCCAGGTGTCCTCTGCAGTCCCAGCCGGGATGGGGCCTAGGATGCGCCGTCCAAGGCTCCGTGGGTCGGTGTAGGCCGCAAGATGGCGTCGTCCGGCCTGCCTCACCGCTCGCCTCCGCGGAGTGAGAACGGCGGCGGATTCAGCAAGAATATCAGCTCCGTCCGGAGCTCTGATGGCCCACCGACGAGATGGAGAGGTCGGTGGGCAGAAAAAGGTTGCGGCGGCCGAGGATGGAGTGCGATGGAGCTAGGCCTCAGCGGAGCTCTCTCCAGGCACGTCCGTTGTCCTCGGCTTCCGGCCACGCCCCTCCATCGATTTGCATTTTAATGAGTGAAATAAGTATTTTACCCCCTTCACAAAACATGACTTGGTACTTGGTGGAGAAACCCTTGTTGGCAATCACAGAGGTCAGACGTTTCTTGTAGTTGGCCACCAGCTTTGCACACATCTCAGGAGGGATTTTGTCCTCTTTGCAGATCCTCTCCAAGTCAGTAAGGTTTTCCAGGCTGCCGTTTCGTAACTCGAACCTTCAGCTCCCTCCACAAATTTACTATGAGATTAAGGTCTGGAGACTGGCTAGGGCCACTCCAGGACCTTAATGCTGTGCTTCTTCTGGAGCCACCCCCTTCTGTTGCCTTGACCGTGTGGTTTGGGTCATTGTCCTGCTGGAATACCCAACCATTTTCAATGCCCTGGCTGAGGGAAGGCTGTTTCACGGTACATGTCCCCCCGTCCATCGTTCTTTTGATGCGGTGAAGTTGTTCTGTCCCCTTAGCAGAAAAAACATCCCCAAAGCTTAATGTTTCCACCTCCATGTTTGACGGTGGGGGATGGTGATCTTGAGTTCATAAGCAGTATTCATCCTCCTCCAGACACGGCGAGTTGAGTTGATGCCAAAGAACTTTTGGACTCATCTGACCACAAAACTTTCACCCAATTTTCTGAATCATTCAGATGTTCATTAGCAAACCTCAGACAGTCCTGTACCTGGGCTTTCTTGAGCAGGAGGACCTTGCGGACGCTGTTGGATTTCAGTCCTTCACGGTGTAGAGTGTTACCAATGGTTCTCTTGGTGACTATGGTCCCAGCTGAGATCATTGACAAGAATCCCCTGTGTAGTTCTGGGCCGATTCCTCACCGTTCTCATCATCATTGAACCTCCACGAGGTGAGACCTTCCATGGAGCCCCAGACCAGAGGGAGATGACAGTTATTTTGTGTTTCTTCCATTTGGGAATAATCGCACCGACTGTTGTCACCCCTCTCACCAAGCTGCCTGGCGATGGTCTTGTAGCCCATTCCAGCCTTGTGTAGGTCTACAATCGTGTCACCGACATCCTTGGACAGCTCTTTGGTCTTGGCCATGGTGGAGAGATTGGAATCTGATTGATTGCTTCTGTAGACAGGTGTCTTTTTATACAGATAACAAGCTGAGATGAGGAGCACTCCCTTTAAGGGAGTGCTCCTCATCTCAGCTTGTTACCTGTATAGAAGACACCTTGGGAGCCAGAAATCTTGCTGATCAAAAGGGGAATCAAATACTTATTTCACTTTGGTCTTGGCCATGGTAGAGATATTGGAATCTGATTGATTTTGTGAAGAGGCACTCCCTTTAAGGGAGTGCTCCTAATCTCAGCTTGTTACCTGTATAGAAGACACCTGGGAGCCAGAAATCTTGCTGATTGATAGGGGGGGTCAAACACTTATTTCACTTTTGTCTTGGCCATGGTAGTGAGATTGGAATCTGATTGCTTCTGTGGACAGGTGTCTTTTTATACAGGTAACAAGCTGAGATTAGGAGCACTCCTTTTAAGGGAGTGCTCCTAATCTCAGCTTGTTACCTGTATAGGAGACACCTGGGAGCCAGAAATCTTGCTGGTAGGGGATCAAATCCTTATTTCACTTATTAAAATCCAATTTATAACTTTTTTTGAAATGTGTTTTTCTGGATATTTTTTTTGTTCTGTCTGTGTTTAAAATAAACCGACCATTAAAATTATAGACTGATCATTTGTTTGTCAGTGGGCAAAACGTAGAAAATCAGCAGGGGGTCAAATACTTTTTTCCCCTCGCTGTATTGTTATCACATAGGGGGCTCTGTTATTCACCATAAGCTCTTGCTATCGACGCCCACCATGCCAGTCCCCGGTCCGCAGGATGGACAGCAGAACCCGGGATACATTACAGGGGAAGTCCAGGAGTACCTTTTTACAGCCAGCCCAAAACAATTTTAACAGAAAGTCAACAGTTTTGCTTGACGGTTATAAGGCCCGGCTAATGTATTTTAACCACTTCCCCACCGGTTCATGATGATTTATGTCGGCAGAATGGCATGGACAGGCAAATGGGCGTACAGGTATGTCCCTTTGAATTTGAATTTGCTGCTGTGCCATCACGTGCGCGCCTCCGCCGGCACGTGTGCCAGTCAGAACGCCCATGAGTCCGACTGCGGGATCCCGCGGACTTGAACGCCGCGGGGATACCCGCGATCGTCTAACGGGGAGATGCCAATGTAAACAGCATCTCCCCGTTCTGCCTAGCAACAAGTGACACTGATCTCTGCTCCCCTGTGATGTGTAAAACACAGCCACGCCCCCCACAATTAGAAACACGCCCCTAGGACACACTGCCACCTCCTGGGTAACCCCTTCACTGCCAGTGTCATTTACACAGGAATCACTGCATTTTGTATAGCACTGATTGCTGTATAAATTACAATGGTCCCAAAAATGTGTCAAAAATGTCCGATGTGTCCGCCATAATGTCGCAGTCACGATAGAAATCGCTGATCGCTGCCATTACTGGTTAAAAAAAAAAAAATTTTATATAAAAATGCAATAAAACTATCCCCTATTTTGTAAACGCTATAAGTTTTGCACCAACCAATCAATAAACGCTTGATTTTTTTTTTTTTTTTTTTTACCAAAAATATGTAGAAGAATTGGCCCCTTTCACACTGAGGCGTTTTTAAGGCGTTTTAGCGCTAAAAATAGCGCCTAAATAACGCCTGAAATAATCCTGCCCCAGCATTCTCAATGTGGAAGCCTGAGGTGCTTTCACACTGAGGCGTTGTGCAGGCTGTGCGTTGGGAAAAATCCTGCAAACAGCTTTTTTGGAGCATCTTTTGGGCGCTTAAAATAGCGCTGTAAAAACGCCTATCCCCATTGAAATGAATGAGTAGCGCTGTAAAAACGCGGTAATAACGCTTTAAAAACGCCCAGAATCTATGGGAAGGTCACATGACCACAGTACAGTGTAGGATGCTGGAAAGGAAGTGATGTAAGGGGGTGGAGTTGTTTGATGATTCCAACGCTTCAAAAGCGCTTCAAAAACGCTATAAAAACGTATGGGCGGTAGCGCTATTTTTAGCGCTAACGCTACAAAAACGCGGTAATAACGCTATGTGTTTTTAGAGCAGTTTCTAAACGCCCCAGTGTGAAAGGGGCCAAACTGAGGAAAAAAAGTTTTTTTTATATATTTTATGGGGAAAAAAAAAAGGACGTCAATTTTTGTTTGGGAGCCACGTCGCACGACCGCGCAATTGTCAGTTAAAGCGACGCAGTGCCGAATCGCAGAAAAGTGCTCTGGTCTTAAGCCAGCGAAATGGTCCGGGACTTAAGTGGTTAATGCTCTTGCTACCATCAGCTGTTTATAAAGAGTGCTGATAGACAAGTGGTTAAAGCTGAGAAACCTGGTGTGTACAGCAAGTTTGCAAAAAAGTGGCAATGGTGGTGGTGGTGGTGGTGGTGGTGGTGGTGGTGGTGGGGGGGGGGGGGGGGGAGAATGGTTGCAACCAAGCGGCGCTTCCCCTTTTTGGGTGAACTTCCACTTGAATGACTTTCTTCCAAAGCCAATTCTGATAATTCTATCCTACATGTAAAAATCATCTTTTTTTTTTTTTGCTAGAGAATTACTTCCAAAATGTTTTTTTTTTTTTAGCACAGACCCTAGAATGGTGGTTGTTGCAACTTTATGTATCGCATGGTATTTGTGCAGCAATATTTTTTTTAAACGCTTTTTTTTTTGGAAACAAAAATGGAAAATTGTATCATACTTACCGAAATTTTCCTTTCCTGGTGTCTATCCATGGCAGATACAAACAAACCCAAGGATAAACCGAGGAAAAAAAAAACAAGTCTTATGCCACGTACACACGATCGGAAATTCCGGCCAGAAAAAGACAGATGAGAGCTTTTCATCGGAAAAAATGCGACCGTGTGTACGCTCCATCGGAATTCAGCTGTCCGGATTTCCACCAGCCAAAAATTGATAGCATGTTCTCAATTTTCCCCGACGGAAAAACTTTCTATCGGTAATTCCGATGGTGTGTATGCAATTCCGACACACGCCAAAAATCACGCATGCTCAGATTTAACTACGAGACGGAAGCTATTGGCTACTGGCTATTGAACTTCCTTTTTCTAGTCGTGTTGTACGTCACCGCGTTCTAAACTATCAGAAATTTGATGTGACCGCGTGTAAGGAAGACAGCTTGAGCCGAATTCCGTCGGGAAAACCATCAAAGCTTTTTCCGACGAGAATTCCGATCGTGTGTTCGCGGCATTACTTACCACAAGCCTACAGACTACTAAATAACCTGTCTAACAGTATGCGTTAAAAGCAGGGGTTTAGTCTGCACACATTTGCAAATGCATGCGTAAGCCACAGAGCCCCACCAAGGCACCCCAGTATCTGTGGTACCTAGCACTAACTTTTAAGTGTCCCCACAGTGAAGGCACATGCATTCTGATGGAACCATACATGTGAGGTATCGCTACAGACATTAGAGCAAGCTCAATAATTATAGCCCTAGACCTCCTCTGTAACTCAAAACATGTAACCACTAAAAAAATTTAAAGGGGTTGTAAAGGTTTGTTTTTTATTTTCTAAATAGGTTCCTTTAAGCTAGTGCATTGTTGGTTCACTTACCTTTTCCTTCGATTTCCCTTCTAAATGTTTTTTTTTTTTTTTTCTTTTCTTTGTCTGAATTTCTCACTTCCTGTTCCTCCTCAGTAAGCTGTTCTGGCTGACTAAACACCGCTCGGATGATGGTGTGAAGTTTACTGAGGAGAAACAGGAAGTGAGAAATTCAGACAAAGAAAAAAAAACATTTAGAAGGGAAATCGAAGGAAAAGGTAAGGGAACCAACAATGCACTAGCTTAAAGGAACCTATTTAGAAAATAAAAAAAACTAAGCTTTACAACCCCTTTAAAGCATCACCTATGGGGATTTTTAAGTACTGAAGTTTGGCGCCATTCCATGAACGTATGCAATTTTGAGGCGTGACATTTTGGGTATCTATTTACTTGGCGTAACTTCATCTTTCATATTATGTAAAAAAAATTAGGCTAACTTTAATGTGTTTTTTTTTTTTGATTTTGTTTTGTTTTCTTTTTGATGAAACTGTTTTTTTTCCCCCAAAAAAACATGTTTGCAAATTTTCTGTGCAAATACCGTGCCAGTTAAAAAGTTGCAACGGCCGCCATTGTATTCTCTAGGGTCTTTGCAAAAAAAAAACATACATGATGTTTGGGGGTTCTATGTAATTTTCCAGCAAAATAAATGATGAATTTTACATGTAGGAGAGAAATGTTAGAATTGTCCTGGATGGGGGAAGTGGTTAACTCTAAGGCTGGGTTCACACCGCTGCGATGCGGGAACGCCGCGAATCCGCGGCGTTTTCCCGCATCGCACGACTCCCGCCGGCAGTTCACACTGCCCTATGCGAACGGCTGGGAGTGTCAATGATATGTTAATGACACCCCCAGATCCGATCGCATATCGCAGTGCGATCTGCCGACTCGCACAGGAATCGGATCGCATGGTGTGAACGCCCATGCGATCCGATTCTGCTGCGGACCAAAAAAAGGGTCCCGTGCGAGTTTGCTGCGGGAGCGATGCGAATTCAGCCATACTATCTGTATGGCTGAACTCGCATCGCTACGGAGATCCGACGTGATTTGCACTGCAGTGCGGTGCGAATTACGTCCGGATCTCCCGTTCGCAGCAGTGTGAACCTGGCCTTAGGCTGCATTCACACCTGAGCGTAGCGTGTTGAGCGTTTTTACCGGCGTTTTGTCGCGCGACAACGAGCGTTTTGTCACACTACAACGCGCGACAACGAGCGTTTTGTCACACTACAACGCGCGACAACGAGCGTTTTGTCATACTACAACGCGCGACAACGAGCGTTTTGTCATACTACAACGCGCGACAATGCGCGTTTACATACAGCTTTTTCAGGCGTTTTTTAACTTCCGCGTTTTTTTTCAGCCAATAGGAAAAATATTTTTCATCTGCTTATTTTTTCTTGAGCAGATACAGCGTCAAAACGCCAGTAGAAACGCTCGTTGTCGCGCTAAACGCTCGAATCGAGCGTTTCCATTCGTTTCTATGGGAATGAAAACGCCCAAATCAGCCCAATTCGCGCGACAAAAAAGGGTCCGGAACTTGTTTGAGCTTCAGGCGTAGGGCTTCAGGCGACATGGAGTGGAGATGTGAACCGTCTCCATTGAGAATAATGGATTTTTTCCCCTCCAGCGTTTTGTAGCTTCAGGCGTAGGGCTACAAAACGTTCAGGTGTGAACGGGCTGTAAACAGGTAACCTGTAAAACTTTTAAAAGCGTCAACTATGGAGATTTTTAAGCACCCAAGTTTGGCGCCATCCCACGAGTGTGCGCAATATTAAAGCGGGGTTCCACCCTAAAGTGGAACCTCCGCTGATCGGATCCCTCCCCCCCTCTGGTGTCACAATTGGCACCTTTCGGGGGGGGGGGTGCAGATATCTGTCAAAGACAGGTATTTAGACCGACTTCCGGGCATAGACTCCCCAACCCCCCCCAACAGCATTCTCCTATTATATGGAATACCATGGGAGGGCAGGTATGCTGGCATGGATAGGCACCAGGAAAGGAAAATTACGGTAAGTGTGATACGATTTTCTGTTTTCCTGGTGCCTCCATGGCAGCATACCTGTGATAAAATAAATAGCTAACAACAGGGTGGGTAATGCTCATAAAGAAAAATGTATTGAGGAACCGCAAGAGCTGACTGAATCGCCCTTCTCCCAAAATCCACTGTAGAATCAATTCTGTTGTGCCGCATGAACGTGTTTGGGGATGACCAAGTGGCCACTTTGCAAATGGTTTCTAGAGAGAAATTCGCCCTCGCTGCCCATGATGAAGAGACGGCTCTCGTTGAGTGGGCTTTCACCGCCGGAGGATCCATCCCTCTAGCTCTATACGCCTTTGTGACGTTGTGGGGCTTTGTGGTGTAATATGAGGTTACAGACATCATTCAGATATCAGCATTTTTAGCCGGCGATTCCCTGCACCATAAGAACGATCATATTGGCTGTTCCGCCGATTGATCGTTCTTGCGGGAGGGGACGCCCTCCCGCCGCCCTATGGTGAGTCGGTCACAGGATCCGCCGGCCCCCCGGATGATACCATAGAGATTTCCGGCAGACCAGATGGTCCCTGGAGTCTTTATGATCGTTCGGAGGACGGGTGCGATGTTATGACATCATGCCCGGCCTCTGCATTCAAATTAACGGTGCCGCCTTGGCTGGGAAGCCAGGATCGTTGTTTTTGGGGGGGGGATTTTAGGCTTCCCAGCCTAGAGGTGAGATGCGGGGTCTTATTGACCCCCATATCTCACTGTAAATAGGTCCGATCGTGCCATATTCCTATTACAAGGGATGTTTACATTCCTTGTAATAGGAATAAAAGTAATCCATTTTTTTTTTTAAAGTGTTAAACTAAAAAAATAAAAATAAAATTAACAATAGAAATTTTTTTTTTAAAGCGCCTCTGTCCCCGTGAGCTCGTACGCAGAAGCGAACGCATACGTAAGTCCCACCCACATATGAAAACGGTGTTCAAACCACACATGTGAGGTATCGCCGCGAACCTTAGAGCGAGAGCAATAATGCTAGCCCTAGACCTCCTCTATAACCCAAAACATGTAACCAGTAAAAAAAAAAATTTAAAGCGTCGCCTATGGGGATTTTTAAATACCAAAGTTTGGCGCCATTCCACGAGCGCGTGCAATTTTGAAGCGTGACTTGTTGGGTATCTATTTACTCGGCGTATCTTCCTCTTTCACATTATGCTAAATAATTGGGCTAACTTTACTGTTTTTTTTTTCGGTTTTTTTTTTTTCGTTTTTTTTTTTAAAAGCATGAAACTGTGCGAGATAAAAAGTTGCAAGGACCGCCATTGTATTCTCTAGGGTCTTTGCTAAAAAAAACATATATAATGTTTGGGGGTTCTATGTATTTATTTTTCTAGCAAAAAAATTATGAACATGTAGGAGAGAAATGTCAGAATTGGCCGGGATGCGAAGTGGTTAAACAGTCTGATGCTGACAGGTTAGAAAGTGTTCTTACATGAGACATTTTTTGGCCAATCGCTTTTACATTCTGGGGGGGGGGGGGGGGGGCGGACACCTCTGTTCCGGCTGAGGTGCACCCTGATCCCACCCAGTTGTGTGAAAATAGCAAATTAATATTCACTAATGTTTTTCTGGTTCTCCTCCTGGCCACCTTCCCGTCTGTTTCCCACAGAGGCTGGGAGGGCACCCCCCCCCCCCCCCCCCCCCGTCTCCAAGTCATTGCCCATAGCTCTTAGAGGGACATTTTATTTATTTATTTTTTTCAAATGACAATTTTTTTTTCAATTGCATTTTAGTGTAAATATGAGATCCGAGGTCTCTCTGACCCCAGATCTCATATTTAAGAGGGCCTGTCATGCTTTTTTTCTATTACAAGGGATTTTTACATTCCTTGTAATAAGAATAAAAGTGACACAACATTTTTTTTAAAAGAACAGTGGAAAAAAAAAAAAAAGTTAAAATAAGAAGAAAAAATAATAATTTTTAAACGCACCCTGTCCTGCCCGCATATAAAAATCGGTGTTTGAACCACACATAGGAGGTAGCACCGTGATCGGGGTAGAGCGAGAGCAATAATTCTAGCCCCAGACCTCCTCTGTAACTCAAAACATGCAACCTGTAGAATTTTTTTAAACGTCGCCTATGGAGATTTTAAAGGGTAAAAGTTTGTCGCCATTCCATGAGCGGGCGCAATTTTGAAGCGTGACATGTTGGGTATCAATTTACTCGGCGTAACATTATCTTTCACAATATAAAAAATAATTGGGCTAACTTTACTGTTGTCTTATTTTTTTATTAACTAAATTATTTTTCCCAACAAAAGTGCGCTTGTAAGTCCGCTGCACAAATACGGTGTGACAGACAGTATTGCAACAACCACCATTTTATTCTCTAGGGTGTTAGAATAAAATATATATATAATGTTTAGGGGGTTCTAAATAAAGGGAAGAAGAGGCAGGTAATATAAACAGGCAGAGGAAGCTTCATTAGCATTGCTGGTTTGTCATACCAACGGCGACCACAAGAGGGCGCCAGATTCCAGAAGGAATCATAGGACCGCAGAAGGCCTCAAAGCCGCGGCCTAAATTTTCAGCCGCCGGCGGAACGGCCCGACGCGATCACGCTGGGGGGGTCTACAGAGACAGGATACCCCCAGCTGTGCTGCCCCAGGCACAAGGTCGCTATTTCTAGTCGCAAATGCGACCTGGCGCCCGGGTTTTGTCGAGCCCTGCTATAAATATTAAAGCACAGAGGGGTTTATTTACTAAAGTCAAATCCACTTTGCACTAAAAAATTTACTGCAAGTGCTCTTGGAAATGCAGTCGCTATAGATCAGAGGGGAAGATGCAAGGAATATATAAAAAAAAAACAGCATTTTTGCTTGCATATGATTGGACGATAATATCGGCAGAGCTTCCCCTCAGATCTACAGCGACTGAACTTCCAAGTGCACTTGAAGTGCACTTTTAGTGCAAAGTGGATTTGCCTTTAGTAAATCAACCCCAATATTCTAAATACCTCAAGAATGCACAAGGCTAATTTATTATGTTCTGGCCGAGAAACTTGTGAAACATTTCACAACCAGGAACAATATCCGGAGAATCAAACTCCAAAAAATCTGTCTCTTCCATCAACTTATATATGATTTATGTTGCCTGTATACAGTACTACAAGTCTGCGTAATTCACAGCTGGAGTGTAAACCCCATATCCTGTTCCATTTAGATACTATATTGCCTGTTAAAGCTTAAAGTGGTGTTGCCACCAAAAAATAAAAAAAGTGTTTAAAATTCCTTAAAATAACTGAAAAAAAAAAACATTTTTACTCACCTCTAAATACCTGTTGCTAGGGGGGTCCCTCGTAGTCTGCCTTCTTCCTTGCCTGGGCTGGTGACATCACTTCCCCTCGCGCCGCACAGTCATCTGGGACCTGTCAAGTGTCCCAGATGACTGTGCGGCGTATCACGGCGCCCTGCGCCGCTCGCGCATGCGCAGTGGGTGCTCGGCTGTGAAGCCACAGCCGGGTGCCCACAGTACGAGGCCGGACACCTCTGTTCCGGCTGGGGTGTTGAAAGGTAGATCATTACCTGGGTTGGCGTCGGGCAACTTTTTTCTGTGTTCACCAACCATCCAAATCCCTTTAGGGTGTACAGGAGAATTTCTCTGTGTTTCAGACGCTGCGTTGGACTGGGGGCTAGCGGTAGGATGCCCTCTGAAAAGTGAAAGACTCAAAGTCCTCTCTCCCGTAGGGGAGCCAGGAGTGCGATCAACACTTTCGAAAAAAAATTCTTGGGAGTGTGCACAGCCCGAAAGGGAGGCACTGGAACTGGAGGTGTATGGGACCTACTGCGACCCTTAGACATTTCTGAAAGGCAGGAAGAATGGGGACATGAAAATATGCGTCTTGCAAGTCCCTCGAGATCATCCAGTCTCCTGGTTGGACCATCTGGATGATAGTTTGTAAGGCTTCCATTTGGAAAGAGTCCAAATGAATGAAACGATTTAATCTCTTCAAATCCACTGCCGGTCTCCATCCTCCACTCT
Source organism: Lithobates pipiens (assembly GCF_037356315.1). NCBI lineage: Eukaryota > Metazoa > Chordata > Amphibia > Anura > Ranidae > Lithobates > Lithobates pipiens. Next base: position 12,040,733 of record NW_027507785.1, on the reverse strand, counting down.
TCTTGGGGATAAGGAAGAGAGGAGAATAGAATCCTGTGAATTTCTCAGAGTGAGGGACAGGGACTACTGCTTGCTGCTCCTGTAATAGGTGACGGTATTTCTGCAGAGCCTCCGCCTTTTGCAGCGAAGCTGGTTGGTTCGTCAGAAAGAAAGAATCTTGTGGGAGACGATCTAGGAATCTCACCTCTAGCCTGAAGTTGGGGGAAAAAAACGAAAAAAAAAACGATCCCGACTTCCCAGCCGAGGCAGCGCCATTGGTTTGAATGCAGAGGCCGGGCGTAACGTCATAACATCGTGCCCGGCCTCCGAACGATCATAGAGACTCCGGTGACCATCTGGTCTGCCGGAAATCTCTATGGTCACCATCCATAGAAGCACCGGAGGGAGGTGGGGGGGGGGGGGGGTGTGTCCCCTCTCACCATCTGTAAGAATGATCAAGCGGCAGAACAGGGAATCGCCAGCTGAAAAAAAAACGATATCTGAATGATGCCTCTAGCTACAGGCATCATTCAGATATACCCGCTCAAAGTCAAGGACGCCCTGGGACATACCTTGGACAGGAAGTGGTTAAAGAGGAGGTCTTGGGCTAGAATTATTGTTCTCGCTCTAGCGATACCTCACATGTGTGGGTTTAACAGTGTTTACATATGCAGGCACAATGTGTGTCCACTTCTGTGTGTGAGCACGCAAGGACTCAGGCTTTTCAATTTTTATTTTTTTTTTATTTATTTTTTTCATTGTTTTATTTTACTTTTTCTTTTTGTTTATTTTGACACTTTCCCATAAAATAAAAATAAAAATAAAATTGGATTATTTTTATTCCTATTACAAGGAATGTAAACCTCCTTTGTAATAGGAATAGTGCATGACAGGTCCTCTTTACAGAGAGCTCTGTTAGACCCCAGATCTCTCCTCTAGGCTGGAAAGCCTCAGATAAAAAAAAAAAAAACAATCTTGGCTTCCCAGCCAAAGAAATGGCAGTGTTTATATCTGCTGATGCCGGACGTCATAAAGTTGCACCTGGCCACCGAAGGTCATAGAGATGACCGGGTACCATCTGGCCCACGGTATTCTCTATGGTAAACGGGCACCGCTTCCTGCTGATTCATTCTGTGGCTCGCCGATCCCACAGGAGGACGGGGGGGGGGGGGTAAAGGAGCAGTTTCATTAGCATATTGGTTGGGGGGGTCGTGAAGGAGGAACCAAGGAAGGAAAAATATAAACCATTTAACCCTTTTGCTGCTGGAGTTCTTTGTGTTTTTTTTTTTTACGGGTTTAAAAATAATTTTAGACCTTAAGATTAGGAAAACAAAAAGTTATATATTTTCTTGAAAGCAGACACCCCCGAGAATAAAATGGTGGCAGTTCCATTTTTTTTTTATTTATTACTCTGTCAGAGCAACCGTTTATGAAACACAACATCGGCGTAAAGGGGTTAAAGAGAACCTGTCACAAAAAATAATCACAGGGGACTTTTTGTCTCCTATGTGATTAAAAAAAAAAAAAAAAAAAGGTTGCCCACTGGACACGTACACCCCCTTCCTGCCCAAGCCAATTTTCAGCTTTCAGCCCTCTCACACTTTGACAGTTACTTAGTCAAGCAACACTGTACCCATATACGGTGTGTGCTTTTTTTTTTTTTTCTCACACAAATAGAGCTTTTCTTTGGGGGTATTCAACCACTTGCCAACCAGCTGCCGCAGTTGTACTGCGGCAGAATGGCACGGCTGGGCAAAACGGCGTTATGTAACGACGCTTCTCCCTGTGGCCACTAGGGGCGCAGGCATGCCGCCGCTTGCCCACAGAGCCGATGCGAGTGCACGGCAGTCGCGATCGCTTGGGGCACACCGAGAACCGGGTTCTGTGAGTGTAAACACGCAGTTTCCGGTTCTCTGAGGGGAGAAGAGAGAGATTGTCTGTTCATACAGAGCGATCTGTCATCTCCCCTGCACAGTCCCCTCCCCCTTCAGATAGAACACACACTAGGGAACACAATTAACCCCTTGATCGCCCCCCCCCCCCAGTGTTAACCCCTTCTCTGCCAGTGACATTTTTACAGTAATCAGTGCGTTTTTATAGCGCTGATTGCTGTATAAATGCCAATGGTCCCAAAAATGTGTCAAATGTGTTCGGCATAATGTCGCAGTCCTGATAAAAATTGGAGATTACCGCCATTACGAGTAAAAAAAATTATAATAGAAATGCCATAAAACTTTCCCCTATTTTGTAGACGCTATAACTTTTGCGCAAATCAGTCACTATATGCTTATTGCAATATTTTTGGTTAAAAAAAACACAATATGTAGAAGAATACATATCGGCCTAAACTGAGGGAAAAAAAATGGTTTCTTTAATATATTTTTGGGGGGATATTTATTATAACAAAAAGTAACAAATAATGCGTTTTTTTTTTTTTCAAAATTGTCGCTCTATTTTTGTTTATAGTGCAAAAAATAAAAATGAGCAGAGGTGATCAAATACCACCAAAAGAAACCTCTATTTGTGGGGAAAAAAGGACGTCAATTTAGTTTGGGTGCAATGTCGCACGACCGCGCAATTGTCAGTTAAAGCGACGCAGTGCCGAATCGCAAAAAAGTGCTCTGGTCAGGAAGTGGGTAAATCCATCCGGGGCTGAAGTGGTTAATCACCACTGGGGTTTTTCTTTGTTTTTTTTGGGCTATGAATACAAAAAGTGAACTGAACATTTTGAAAAAAAAAATGCATTTTTCTTTGTTTCTGTTAAATTTTGCAAATTAGTAACTTTTCTTTATACATTTTGCCCAGAATTTTATACTGCTACATATCTGAAAACAACCCAAATTGGTGTATATCACAGTGATGGAGAACCTTGGCACCCCAGATGTTTTGGAACTACATTTCCCATGATGCTCATCCACGCTGCAGTGTACTTGAGCATCATGGGAAATGTAGTTCCAAAACATCTGGGGTGGCAAGGTTCACCATCACTGTGATATCTTTGGTGAAAACAACCCAAATCGGTGTATATCACAGTGATGGTGAACCTTGCCACCCCAGATGTTTTGGAACTACATTTCCCTTGACGCTCAAGTACACTGCAGCGTGGATGAGCATCATGGGAAATGTAGTTCCACTCCAGTGTGAAAGCAGTCTTCATAAGTGATACAGAAAACTTCTTACACTTAAAGCGGAGGTCCACCCTAAAATGGACCTTCCGCTCATCGGAACCCTCCCCCCCTCCGGCGCCACAATTGGCACCTTTCAGGGGGGAGGGGGGTGCAGTTACCTGGATAATCCAGGTAACTGCACCCACTTCCGGGCTAGCTCTCTGCGGAAAGGGGCGTACATTACGCCCCTTTCCGCAAGTGCCCGCCCCCTTCCGCAAGTGCCCCGCTGCCTGCTGGGAAACGCACAGATCCCAGAGGCAGCGGGGACCGTCCTCATTGCGCAGCGCGGCTCGCGCATGCGCAGTAGGGAACTGGGAAATTAAGCCGAAAGGCTCCATTTCCTGATTCCCATACCCAAGATGGCGGCGGCGGCGGCAGCACTCGAGTGTCGATCTAGAGATCGGCTTCGGGTGCCGACATCGCGGGCGCGCTGGACAGGTAAGTGTCATTATTTTAAAAGTCAGCAGCTGCAGTATTTGTAGCTGCTGGCTTTTAAAAAAAAAAAAAAAAACGCGGAGTCCCGGCGGACTCCCGCTTTAAACATTTATTAAACAAAACAAACCTCCAATAAGTTTACTTGTATGTATGATCTAGATTAAAAAAAACAAAAAACCTATATATTAAATAAAAACAGGTAGTCAAAACTTTTGGACAAAAAAAAAAAAAAAAATGGGCTAACTTTACTGTTTTTATTTTATTTTTATTTTTTAAATGGTGTATTTTTTTCCCAAAAAAATGCATTTGAAAGACCTCTGTGCAAATGCCGTGTGACATAAAATATTGCAACAACCGCTATTTTATTCCCTAGGATCTCTGCTAAAAAAATATATATATTTTTTGGGGGGTCTAAGTGATTTTCTGGCAGAAAATACAGGATTTTTACTTGTAAGCAACAAGTGTCAGAAAATATTTAGTCTTTAAATGGTTAAACTGAGAACTTCTACACAGAGATGACTTCATTCATTCAGAAGTGTAAACATTGTATCATTAAGGGCCGGTTCACACAGCGAGCCGCGGCGAGGCGTCTCCGACTTCCTCGCCGCGACTTGCAGGGGGGTCAGCGGCGACTTGCAGAGGACTTCTGCATAGAAGTCAATGCAAGTCGCCCCCGAAGTCGCCCCCGAAGTAGTACAGGAACCTTTTTTCTGAGTCGGAGCGACTCGAGTCGCTCCTCTCAGAACGGTTCCATTGTACAGAACGGGGGCGACTTGCGGGAGCGAGGCGAGGCGAGCCGTGTCGCCTCGCCTCGCCTCGCAGTGTGAACCGGCCCTTAGTTCTTTTCTTGGCAGTCTGCCCAGAGTGGAGGAAAGTGTTGCTATGACAACTCAGACAACTCACACTGTAGAATCGGCTTTTTATTAACACAATCGGCCGATGCCGATTATTAAAAAAACTGCAAATATCGGCCGATATATCGGTCGACCTCTAATTGGAACACCTGAATCCAAATGATTTGGAGGGGCATCACAATACTTTTGGCAATATATCGCATACTATGTGTTTGTGTGTGTGTTTGTGTGTGTGTATATATATAATTATTTTAGATTTTTGGGGAGTGGGATGTTTACTAATATAGGTGGGGGGGGGGGGGGTGTTGAAGCGATCACTTCCATCCCACAGCCAACAGTCAGCTTTTTCTATTTGAACACACTAGGCTGGATTTACTAAAGGCAAATAGACAGTGCACTCGGCAATTTGCTCCAGAGCTTAGTAAATGACGTTGACCTCTGCAGACTTCCATCATCCAATCATGTGCAAGCATGTGTTTTTTTTGTGTAGCATGTATTTTTTTTTTTTTGCTTCATCTCATTTACTAAGCTCTGTAGAAACTGCACTTGCAGAATGCAGTCTATTTGCATTTAGTAAATCCACCCCATTCTGGGTGTGTGTAGAACCCACTGTCGTACAATGGTGGCAGCATAACAAAAAAACTTTACTATGTGACATAATGTGGAACATATTGGAAATAGATTCCTGGTGTACATACCGTTTATTCAGCAACTTGAAATATTCAAATACAGTTGACCAAAAAACATTGTTTCCCTTTTAAAATGTCTCACTTCCCTGAATTCTTTGTCTGTTCCCAGGATTGGCTGCAGCATGCACCGTTCTTAATCCCGAATTCCTGACGCTTTTCCACCTGACAGAGGCCGGTGATGTCTTTACTCAGCGGTTGGTATATAAAAAGTCTTTGGCTCCGAGCTCCAACCATTTTTTCGGGAGGAATCCGAGTTGCACAGTCGAGGGGACAGTGCCTAGTGGCACCCCAACAGAGCAGATTTCAGAAGCTGTCACCATTGAATTAGACACTTCTGGCCAAGACCCAGAAAGTGGATTAAATCCGGCAGCTGTAGAAGGTTCTCCTGAAACTGTCTCCACCAATGGAATTCATGCCACGGGTCCTATCTATGAGGTCATGTCTAGTTCTCCACCTTCGTTCAGCGCTAAGTCTAAACTTTCCTTCAACAAGTGGATCCATCGGCTACTCAAAATCTGTAAAGGAAGAGCAGAGGAGCTCCAGCGTCCGGGATGCCAGATAAACAAGTTGTTCAGTGCAGAAGAGTTACGGGAAACTCCTCAGGAGGTAGATCGATTGCGAGATTGCTTACGTCAAGGTATGAGAACGGGCAAACTCGTACAATTGGGCTCCACAAACAGGTCTGAGACAGTGGAGCTTTTGCACGTCGAGAACTGGAAAGACCCATTAAGCCAGAGGCTTACCGCAGCTTGGGAGGGACGGCTTAAACTGTTGTGGGATGATCACAAAGGCCTGAATAAGGTCAGCAAGATGCAGGCTCTTCGAGAGAAGAGACGAAGACAAAGGCTGCAGAGGGCTCAAAGCCAAAGCTCCTTAACGGGAAGTCTTTTGTCCTCTTGTAGTTTCCGTTCTGGTACTTACGAGACGGAAGCCAGTTCCCCGTGGTCTTACGATAGTGCCCCGTTGTCAGATGTGGACACGTCGATCTATTCTGCTGTCCATGAAACGCAAGGTAATGCGGTCTCTATTGAACAAATTTCTAACTGTAGTTTCCAGTCGGGGCCTTCCACAAGGCCAGACCTCTTCCGTGTTAGAGAGGCACAAGCCAACTTAAATGTAAGCCACTCTATATTATCAGAATCTTGTCCTATCATCTCCTCACAGTCCCTGCGCTCTAAGGGGATTCCTAAAGAAAGGAGGAGGACGCTTCAAGAGTTCATGACTTTCTATGGGGAGAGCAGAGACCCGCCAACTAGCGTTCCTACACAGATATTTCAGGAGACAGCTCTGTCCCAGAGCTCACAGACCCCCCCGCGGTCCGCACAAACTCTCCCAACGTGCACTGGGATGCAAACCCGCTCAAATCTTCCTCTGGGGACAACCTTCTCTCAGAGTTCCCAGACCCTCTCGCAAAGCTTGCAGCCACAGACCCCTCTACAGCGGTCTCGGACTCAAACTCTCTCAACGCTCGCTGGGATGCAAACCAGCTCACAGCTCTCTCAGGGGATGACCCCATCTCAGGGCTCCCAGACCCCTGTCCAGCCACAGACTCAAACTCTCTCAATGCATACTGGGATGCAACCCTGCTCACAGCTTTCTCAGGGGACAACCTTCTCTCAGAGTTCCCAGTTCCTCTCACAAAGCCTCCAGCCACAGACTTCCTCGCAGCGCTCAGCAATGCAAACCCGTTTGCAGCAGCCACCAGCTAAAAAGTTTCGTATGGGGTTCTAATGTTTTGCTCTTGTGGCAGATTCTCAACATCATCCTTCAGATAATTCCTTTGTGTGTGTGTGTGTTTTTTTTAAAGGGGTTCGTTTTTTATTTTCTAAATAGGTTCCTTTAAGCTAGTGCATTGTTGGTTCCCTTACCTTTTCCTTCGATTTCCCTTCTAAATGTTTTTTTTTCTTTGTCTGAATTTCTCACTTCCTGTTCCTCCTCAGTAAGCTGTTCTGGCTGACTAAACACCGCTCAGATGATGGTGTGAAGTTTACTGAGGAGGAACAGGAAGTGAGAAATTCAGACAAAGGAAAAAAAAATTTAGAAGGGAAATCGAAGGAAAAGGTAAGGGCACCAACAATGCACTAGCTTAAAGGAACCTAATTAGAAAATAAAAAACAAAACTTTACAACCCCTTTAAATTATTATTATTTATCTGCATTTGTAAGAAGTTTGCCCTTTGCTGATCAAAGTACATCTTTGGTTGATTTTAGAAGTGAAATTAAAGAGAACCTAAAGCGGTTGCAAACCCTTACCTATACCCAGTGCAGTGACTGGCCTCGGGTGATGCACAGAGATGGAACAAATCTTCCTTCATAAGTTGGATCTGTTTATCTAGAGCCGTCTGTACCCTTCATCCATTCAAAGTGCAGAATTTACACAGGATCTCTCAGCTCTGGAAAGCAGGGGGCAGAGAGCTGAAGTTACATCAGTGGACGAGCGCTGAGAGCTGATTGGTGGGAAGAGTCGCCTCCCCTTTCACACAGTAACAGAGCTGAGGCTATCAGTCAAAGGCTGTGCCCTCCCCTGTCACCTTTTTTTCTCTTGGTGTCAGGAAAACTTGTCAGAAGTGAGTCATACTGGAAGGAGGCAGCAGACAGAAATGACACTTAGTGCTCTGGATTGAGATAAATACACACTATAGAGGCGGGGCTGTCGATAGGGGGGTACCACCAGGCCTCCTGTAGGGGGCCCAGAGATCAGGGGGATCGATGCGGCAGGACAGGATTACAATTACAGAACATTGCACTGTGTCTGTTTCTCTCCTTCCAGCAGCTGAAAGCTGTTTTTCTCCCTCCCGCTGCCTTTCAGCTGCTTGAGGGAGAGACAAAGTGCATTGTTCTGTAATTGTCCTCCCATCCCAGCGCCACCAGTCCCTCTCCTTGGGCTGCCAACACCTGATTCCCCCCTGTCACTGTGCGGGCCTCCCCTCTCACCCCCCTCCCCCCCCCGCAGCACCACCAGCATCCCTCTCCTCCTGGCTGCTGTGGGGGAAGGGGCCAGTAAATATGTCATTTTCCAGCTCCTTCCTTTTTTTTGGATTGAACATAGTGAGCGCTTAGTAAACTGTGTTTCCTCTGCTTCAGATTATTCATCTTCAGTGCAAATGAGGCTACAAAGAAAAGAATTGAAGAATCTCTTTCCTCAATTCCTTTATGTTTCGGATTTAGGGGTCTTTTTCATCCAAACCCCCCAAACAGCGTTTAAAATAAATAATAATAAATAAATGAAATAAAAGTTATTAAAAGATAAGCTGTGTACTGGGTCCCATAATTTCTAATGGCAGCTCTGTCTAGAGGAATATGCTTTGTTCATATTTCATGTCTGAGGTTTACAACCACTTTAAATCTGACCTCCCGCCTTCCCATTCAGTTTTGCACAGTTGTACCGGCTTCTATCCTGTATTGAATTGGTTTACTCTGATTTCACTGCACACTGTGAGCTTCTCTTAAAGTGTGTTAGAAGCTGTGGCAAGTCAGATGAAGCCCACCTCACTTCCTGGTTGGAGGACTTCCAACATCATCTAGTGCAGCCTTTCTTAACTTTTTTTTTTTCCCCCTAGAGCTGTGATGGCGAACCTTGGCACTCCAGATGTTTTGGAACTACATTTCCCATGATGCTCATGCACTCTGCAGTGTAGTGGAGCATCATGGGAAATGTAGTTCCAAAACATCTGGGGTGCCAAGGTTCACCATCACTGCCCTAGAGCAGTGTTTCTCAAATCCAGTCCTCAGGCCCCCCCCAACAGGTCATGTTTTCAGGTTTTCCGTTATTTTTCACAGGTGATTTGATCAGTTTCACTGCCTTAGCAATTACCACAGCCGTTTCATCTGAGGGAAATCCTGAAAACATGACCTGTTAGGGGGGCCTGAGGACTGGATTTGAGAAACACTGCCCTAGAGGAACCTGGTTGAGAATGGCTGAGCTAGCGCTTTCCTCTCCAGCCTTGACTGTCTATGGCCCGATCCTTTCAGCTAAAGGTGTTTTTGTCTATGTCCGTATTGGAGAGATTAGCCATCACTTCCTGTTCTGACAGCAAATTAGGGTAAGTCTCCCCAACAGGGACAAAGATGGCAATGAAATAGAATCCAATCCCTTCCCCTCTCAATCAAAACATTGAGCATTATTACACCTTCTGCGAGTGAACAACCTATTAACATGATGAATTCCCATGAATTAGAAGGCGTAAATTACGATATGTTCTCTGAAATAACAGACCCTGCTCTGTTCACCGGCAACGCAGGGAGCATCCGTCTCTGTGCCCCCCGTCTCTTTACTGGTTCCTCCTGATGACCTTCACATCATCAGAGAAGACAATGACTTGGAGATCAGCAGAAGGAACCAAGGAGAGCTGCTGAGGACCACGACGATCAGAACCCCTGGAGGTGTTGGGTCCCTTGTGGGCTCATTATCAAGATTGGAGTGATGATCAGAAGCAGCAATAGTGCGTGTGTGTGTGTGTATATATATATATATATATATATTGCAAGGTGCAGCGCTTATATACGTTCCATCATTGAAGAAACCAAGGTAAGAAATAAATGACGAGGAGACCTCCACCTTTTCCAAGAAGTGCAGGAAAGATCACACAGCACCAATGTGTATCGAATCTGCTTACCAGATTATAGAATAGAGAGTGGAATAGAGAGTGGAACATCAAAAATTATTTTTGGCAACACAACTTCTATTTCCTCTCAGATAGAAAGGTGATCATTGGAATGTGGTAAATTCAAATTGATGTCAATCCTCATACATTAAGGCTGCATTCACACCTGAGCGTAGCGTGTTTGAACGTTTTTACCGGCGTTTTGTCGCGCGACAACGAACGTTTTTGTCATACTACAACGCGTGACAACGAGCGTTTTGTTACACGACAACGAGCGTTTTGTCACACTACAACGCGCGACAATGAACGTTTTTTAGCTTCGGCGTTTTTTTTTCAGCCAATAGGAAAAATATTTTTCACCTGCTTATTTTTTCTTGAGCAGATACAGCGTCAAAACGTCCGTAGAAACGCTCGTTGTCGCGCTAAACGCTCGAATCGAGCGTTTCCATTAGTTTCTATGGGAATGAAAACGCCCGAATCAGCCCAATTCGCGCGTCAAAAAAGGGTCCGGAACTTGTTTGAGCTTCAGGCGACATGGAGTGGAGATGTGAACCATCTCCATTGAGAATAATGGATTTTTTCCCCTCCAGCGTTTTGTAGCTTCAGGCGTAGGGCTACAAAACGTTCAGGTGTGAACGGGCTGTAAGCTGTCAAAACACTTCAGACTCCAGCGCTCCAAATAGTTCACACATACCATACAAGGCAAGAGGTGAAGTGAAAAAACATAGTGAAGTCCGCTTGTATAAATGAATAAAACTTTAATGTAGTACACTTACAAGAACAAAGTATATATGTAATTATGGCTTCACAAAAAAAAATTAAAAATTGTATCACAACAAGATCACAATGCAATTCCATGTGGGTCCTTCAAACCATTCAGACATAAGCAACAGAGATCCCCCCCTGTAGTTAACAGTGGAGTTGTAGTCGGTGGATCTCCTGTAAAGTACCGGATGTTGGGACCACAAGAAAAGAAGGGACTTCTGCCTGTCTTGGCAATTCAGTAACCTCATAAAATGCCTAATCCCACTCTAATCCCACTCTTTGGTTCATACTTTATAAACTAGACCAGCCTTTCTCAACCAAGGTTCTGTGGAACTCTAGGGATCCTTCAGAGGTGCCTAGGGGTTCCTTGAGTTGCATATTTCCAGGGCCAACACCACTTGGCAGAGCCAGCGGCATGACACCAATGATAATTGTAGCAGTCTTTAGGGGTGACATTCTGATCACCACTGGCCATGGATGTAAGTGACATTTCCCACCGACCCACCAATAAATTGCTTTTAGCAGTTGTTCCCGGATTATAATAAGGATTTCCCTGGGATAAAAAGGTTGAGAAAGGCATGTGTACCGTATATACTCGAGTATAAGCCGAGATTTTCAGCCTCTTTTTTGAGGCTGAAAGTGCCCCCCTCGGCTTATACTTGAGTCATCGCCGTCTGCCTGCCCGATCAGCGTGTCGTGCAGACAGACGGCGGCCATTCTACTATTCAAAAGCCGCGCCTCCCTGTCTGTGATAGGCGGAACAGTCAATTTCCCAGCAGTCAGTGGTCCGCATATCACGGACATCCACTCATCCTCATACTACGGACGATAGGCGGAACACAGACTGCTGGGAAATTGAGTGTTCCGCCTATCACAGACGGAGGCGCGGCTTTTGAACAGAGGAATGGCCGCCGAGGCGCCGACGAAGAGCGGCGATCCTGGCATGGCAGAAGGACGGAGGCACGGGACGATAGAGGCACGGGACGACGGAGGCTCGGGACACAGGTAGGCTGGACACACACACAGGGATGGATGGATGGACACACACACAGGGATGGATGGATGGACACACACACAGGGATGGATGGATGGACACACACACAGGGATGGATGGATGGACACACACACAGGGATGGACGGACACACAGGGATGGACGGACACACACACAGGGATGGACGGACACACAGGGATGGACAGGCATGTCTCACCCTCGGCTTATACACGTGTCAATAAGTTTCCCAGTTTTTTTGGGGTAAATTGGGGGCCTCGGCTTATATTCGGGTCGGCCTATACTCGAGTATATACGGTATATATATATATATATATTATACTGTGCCTTGCAAAAGTATTCACCCCCTTGGCTTCTTACCTATTTTGTTACATTACAGCCTTTAGGTCAATGTTTTTTTTAACCACTTGCCTACTGGGCACTTAAACCCCCCTCCTGCCCAGACCAATTTTCAGCTTTCGGTGCTCTCACACATTGAATGACAATTACTCAGTCATGCAACACTGTACCCAAATAAATTTTTTATCCTTTTTTTTTCCCCCCACAAATAGAGCTTTCTTTTGGTAATATTTGATCACCTCTGGGTTTTTTATTTTTTGCGCTATAAATGAAAAAAGACCGAAAATTTTGAAAAAAAAAATGAATTTTTCTTTATTTCTGTGATAAAATTATGCAAATTATTAATTTTTCTTCATAAATTTTGGCCACAATTTATACGGCTACATATCTTTGGTAAAAATAACCCAAATTAGTGGGTATTATTTGGTCTTTGTGAAAGTTAGAGAGTCTACAAGCTGTGGTGGGAATCATAAAAAATTGATCAGATCTGATGTACTGGTGGTCTATCTCATTTCTTGTGCCCCGAACAAGTCAGGAAAGTACAAATACCCCCAAAATGACCCCTTTTTGGAAAGTAGACATTCCAAGGTATTTACTAAGAGGCATGGTGAGGTTTTTGGTGTTGTCATTTTTTCCCACAATTCTTTGCAAAATGAAGATTTTTTTTTTATTTTTTTCCCCACAAAATTGGCATTGTACTAGGTTATTTCTCTCACATGGCATGTGTATACCACAAATAATGCCCCAAAATACATTCTGCTACTCCTCCTGAGTATTACGATACCACATGTGTGGGACTTTTTCACAGCCTGGACACTTAGAGCGGCCCAACATGCAGGGAGCGCCATCATGTGTTCTAGGAGCATAAATTACACATCTAACTTGACTACTTATTACACTTTTGAAGGCCCTGGAGCACCAGGACAATGACACGTGACACTGACATGGCAGATGGCACTGATACGTGGCACAGATGGCATGTGACACTGATGACACTTAACACTGATGACAGATGGAACTAATATGTGGCACTGATGACAGATGGAACTAATATGTGGCACTGATGACAGATGGAACTAATATGTGGCACTGATGACAGATGGCACCAATACGTGGCACTGACAGATGGCACTAATATGTGGCACTGATGACACGTGACACTGACAGATGGCACCAATATGTGGCACTGATGACACGTGGCACTAGGGACACGTGGCACTGGGGACGGGTGGCACTGGGGACAGGTGGCACTGGGGACAGATGACACTGTTAGATGGCACTGGGGACAGGTGGCACTGGGGACACATGGCACAGACAGTTGGCACTGGGGACAGATGGCACTGATAGGTGGCACTGGGGACAGGTAGGCATGTGTGTGTGTACTCACTGACGCTGCAGCAGTTCATCTCTCCCTCCTTACACGCTGTCTCTGTGTGAGGAGGGGAGCCGGCGATGAGAGATGATCTCATATGTTTACATATGAGATCATCGCTCATTGGACACTGCGATCGAGTGCTAAATGGCCGCTATGATTGGCCATTTAGCACGATCTGTGATTGGCTGTGTCCGAGGGCCACAGCCAACACAGAACTTCCTCGATGCGCGCCCGCGGCGGCGCGCATTAGGGAAGTAAACAGGACGACGTCCAGGGACGGCCTCCCGCCAGTTAGCGTCCGCTCTGTAGCCATCTTTTGGCTAAAGGGCGCGAAGCGGTTAATCAGAATTATATGTGATGCATCAGTCTAAGTTGGTGAGGTAAAATTAGAAAAATATATACATAAAACTATTTTTCAGAAATAAAAAACTGATAATTGTCATGTGCGTATGTATTCACCCCCTTTGTTATGAAGCCCATAAAAAGTTCTGGTGCAACCAATTATCTTCAGAAGTCACATAATTAGTTAAATAATGTCCACCTGTGTGCAATCTAAGTGTCACATGACCTGTCATTACATAGACACACCTTTTTGAAAGGCCCCAGAGGCTGCAACACCTAAGCAAGAGGCACCACTAACCAAACACTGCCATGAAGACCAAGGAACTCTCCAAACAAGTAAGGGACAATGTTGTTGAAAAGTACAAGTCAGGGTTAGGTTATAAAAAAAAATATATCCAAATATTTGATGATCCCTAGGAGCGCCATCAAATCTATCATAACCAAATGGAAAGAACATGGCACAACAGCAAACCTGCCAAGAGACGGACACACACCAAAACTCACGGAGCGGGCAAGGAGGGCATTAATCAGAGAGGAGCACAGAGACCTAAGGTAACCCTGGAGGAGCTGCAGAGTTCCACAGCAGAGACTGGAGTATCTGTACATAGGACCAAAATAAGCCGTACGCTCCATAGAGTTGGGCTTTATGGCAGAGTGGCCAGAAGAAAGACATTACTTTCAGCAGAAAACAAAATGGCACGTTTTGAGTGTGTGAAAAGGCATGTGGGAGATTCCCAAAATGTATGGAGGAAGGTGCTCTGCTCTGATGAGACTAAAATTGAACTTTTTAGCCATCAAAGAAAACTCTGTATCTGGCGCAAACCCAACACATCCCATCACCCAAAGAACATCATGGTGGTGGCAGCATCATGCTGTGGGGATGTTTTTCAGCAATCGGGACTGGGAAACTGGTCAGAGTTGAGTCAAAGAAGGATGGTGCTAAATACAGGGATATTCTTGAAGCTAGGACGGAGGTTCACCTTCCAGCAGGACAATGACCCCAAACACACTGCTAAAGCAACACTTAAGTGGTTTAAGGGGAAACATGTTGGAATGGCCTAGTCAAAGCCCAGACCATAATCCAATAGAAAAATCTGTGGTCAGACTTAAAGATTGCTGTTCACAAGTGCAAACCATCCAACTTGAAGGAGCTGGAGCAGTTTTGCAAGGAGGAATGGGGCAAAAATCCCAGTGGTAAGATGTGGCAAGACTCAGACTTATCCAAAGCGACTTGGTGCTGTGATAGCTGCAAAAGGCGGCTCTAAAAGTATTGACCTTTAGGGGAGTGAATAGTTATGCACATTGACTGTTATTTTGTCCTATTTGTTTTTTACTTCACAATTAAAAAAAAAAAATCTTCAAAGGTTCGGGCATGTTCTGTAAATTAAATGATGAAAATCCTCAAACAATCCATGGTAATTCCTGGTTGTGAGGCAAAAAAAAAAAACCACGGAAAATGCGAAGGGGGTGAATACTTTTGCAAGGCACTGTGTGTATGTGTATGTGTATATATATATATATATATATATATATATATATATATATATATATATATATATATATATATAGCATCACCTTAAAATTTAAATAATCTTAAGGTCTTATGGAACCCATGCTATCAATTGATTGGTGATCAGTGAAAAAAAAATGCCCTTTACTTTGGTGGTCAGTGGGAAAAATGTTCCTTACATTGGTAATCAGTGGGAGGAATTCTCTTTACATTGGTGGTGAGTTAGAAGTATGCTCCCTTAGATTGTTGATCAGTGGAAAGAATGCCCCTTCCATTGATGATCGTTTGGAAGAATGCCCCTTCCATTGGTGTTGAGTTAGAGATATGCCCCCTTCCATTGGTGATCATTTGGAAGAATGCCCCTTCCATTGGTGATCATTTGGAAGAATGCCCCTTTCATTGGTGTTGAGTTAGAATTATGCCCCCTTCCATTGGTGATCATTGGGAAGAATGCTCCTTTCATCAGTGGTGAGTGGGAATAATGCCCCTTCCATTGGTGATCAGTGGGAAGCATGGTCCTTTTTACTGGTGGTCAGTAGGATGAATTGCAATACAGATAGAAATTGTATTTGCTCTGCCAAGTGTTGGCCCCAAAACTATGCAGGAACTATCAAAATGGGTGGTCAATCAACTCAAGGAACCCCTAGCAATGTCTGGATTTACCTTGAAGCCCCACATAACCTTTGTCGAGAATGGCTGTTGTATAGTGTGCATATAGGAACTTTAATAATGGCAGAAGTGAAAAAATCCACAATATACAGTATCTCACAAAAGTAAGTACACCCCTCACATTTTTGTAAATATTTTATTATATATTTTCATGTGACAACACTGAAGAAATTACACTTTGCTACAATATAAAGTAGTGAGTGAACAGCTTGTATAACAGTGTAAATTTGCCGTCCCCTCAAATTAACTCGACACACAGCCATTAATGTCTAAACTGCTGGCAACAAAAGTGAGTACATCCCTAAGTGAAAATGTCCAAATTGGGCCCAATTAGCCATTTTTCCTCCCTGGTGTCATGTGACTCGTTCTTGTGACAAGGTCTCAGGTGTGAATGGGGAGCAGGTGTGTTAAATGTGGTGTTATAGCTCTCACTCTCTCATACTGGTCACTGGACGTTCAACATGGCACCTCATGGCAAAGAACTCTCTGAGGATCTTAAAAAAAGAATTGTTGCTCTGCATAAAGATGGCCTAGACCAGTGATGGCGAACCTTGGCACCCCAGATGTTTTGAAACTACATTTCCCATGATGCTCAACTACACTGCAGAGTGCATGAGCATCATGGGAAATGTAGTTTCAAAACATCTGGGGTGCCAAGGTTCGCCATCACTGGCCTAGACTATAAGAAGATTGCCAAGACCCTGAAACTGAGCTGCAGCACGGTGGCCAAGACCATACAGCAGTTTAACAGGACAGGTTCCACTCCGAACATGCCTCGCCAAAGAAGTTGAGTGCGCGTACTCAGCGTCATATCCAGAGGTTGTCTTTGGGAAATAGACGTATGAGTGCTGCCAGCATTGCTGCAGAGGTTGTAGGGGTGGAGGGTCAGCCTGTCAGTGCTCAGACAATACACCGCACACTGCATCAAATTGATCTGCATGGCTGTCATCCCAGAAGGAAGGCTCCTCTACAGATGATGCACAAGAAAGCCTGCAAATAGTTTGCTGAAGACAAGCAGACTAAGGACATGGATTACTGGAACCATGTCCTGTGGTCTGATGAGACCAAGATAAACTTATGTGGTTCATATGGTGACGGCAACTAGGTGAGGAGTACAAAGACAAGTGTGTCTTGCCTACATTCAAGCGTGGTGAGAGTTTCATAGTCTGGGGCTGCATGAATGCTTCTGGCACTGGAGAGCTACAGTTCATTGAGAGAACCATGAATGCCAACATGTACTGTGACATACTGAAGCAGAGCATGATCCCCTCCCTTCAGAGACCGGGGTGCAGGGCAGTATTCCAACATGATAATGACCCCAAACACACCTCCAAGACGACCGCTGCCTTGCTAAAGAAGCTGAGGGTAAAGGTGATGGACTGACCAAGCATGTCTCCAGACCTAAACCCCATTGATCATCTGTGGGGCATCTTCAAACGGAAGGAGGAGGAGCGCAAGGTCTCTAACATTCACCAGCTCTGTGATGTCATCATGGAGGAGGGGAAGAGGACTCCAGTGCCAGCCTGTGAAGCTCTGGTGACCTCCATGCCCAAGAGAGTTAAAGCGGGAGTCCACCGTTTTTTTTTTTTAAAAAGCCAGCAGCTACAAATACTGCAGCTGCTGACTTTTAAAATAGTGACACTTACCTGTCCAGCGCGCCCGCGATGTCACCCGAAGCCGATCTCTCGATCGACTCTCGGGTGCTGCCGCCGCCATCTTGGGTATGGGAATCAGAAAGGTTCCCTACTGCGCATGCGCGAGTCGTGCTGCGCAATAAGGATGGTCCCCGCTGTCTCTGGAATCCGTGTGTTTCCCAGCAGGCAGCGGGGAACTTTTGGAAAGGGGCGTAGATTCTGCGGAAAGGGGCGTACCTTCTGCAGAATCTACGCCGGAAATGGGTGCAGATACCTGTACTGTACAGGTACCTGCACCCCCCTGAAAGGTGCCAATTGTGGCGCCGGAGGGGGGGGGATTCCAATGAGCGGAAGGTCCATTTTAGGGTGGACCTCTGCTTTAAGGCGGTGCTGGAAAATAATGGCGGCCACACAATATATTGACACTTTGGGCCCAATTTGGACATTTTCACTTAGGGGTGTACTCACTTTTGTTGCCAGTGGTTTAGACATTGATGGCTGTGTGTTGAGTTGTTTTGAGGGGGCAGCAAATTTACACTGTTATACAAACTGTACACTCACTACTTTACATTGTAGCAAAGCGTAATTTCTTGTCACGTGAAAAGATATAATAAAATATTGACAAAAAATGCACAAGGCCGTGCCAGATACCTCCCGCGCCTCTCGCTCCTTTTGCAGCATAAGTTTTAATAACGGATCTATGCAAGAGATGTCATATAAAATTGTAAAACCGATTCCAATCATCGGTAATGTTGTGTGATAAATACTGAGGTTAATGTAGATGTAAACCCATCACTAAAATCTCATGTAAGCTTTACGATGATACATCTCAAGTTGTTTTCTATATTCCTAAATATGCAGCTTTCAATAATCCTTGTTGATTCTGCCATGAAGGTTCAGCCACTTCTTGTCATAGGGTGACAACGTTCAATTCCTGTCTCCCAATTGTGCCTCCTGCGTTGCCATCCTGTCATATGGGCTTCAGATGTAGACCGCCATACAAAAACGTTTAGTGGGCATAGTCCGCCATTGTCGCAATCAGGAAATTCACCTTGAGAAATGCCATGAAGTGGCTAGGAAGAGCACTGAGTTATACACTATATTGTCAAAAGTATTGGGACACCTGCCTTTACACCTATATGAACTTTAATGGCATACCTTAGTCTTAGCCCTTGTACACAAGGTCGGACATTCCGACAACAAAATCCATTGGATTTTGTCCGAAACTTGTGTTGCATACACACGTTCGGACAAAGTTGTCGGAAAATCCGATCGTTCGGAACGTGATGACGTTATTTTGTTTCGACGGGACTACGTTCAGGCTAGTAGCCAATAGCTTTGGTCTAGGAAGTGCGTGGCACTTTGTCCGATTGGAATTCTCTGCAAACGATCGGATGAAGTCTGATCGGATCATGTTGTCGGAAAATTTTATAGCCCAGCTCTAAAACTTTGTCGGTCGGATATTCCGACGGAAACAGTCCGATGGAGCCCACACACGGTTGATTATCCGACAACACGGTCCGATCGGACATTTTCCGTCGGAATGTCCGACCGTGTGTACAAGGGCTTAGTCTGTAGGGTTCAGTATTGAGTTGGCTCCGCCCTTTGCAGCTATAACCGCTTCAACTCTTCTGGGAAGGCCGTCCACAAGGGTTAGGAGTGTGTCTATGGGAATGTTTGACCATTCTTCCAGAAGTGCATTTGTGAGGTCAGGCTCTGATGTTGGACGAGTGTGTCTATGGGAATGTTTGACCATCACCAATAAAGCAAGGTCTATAAAGTCATAGGTGAGCGAATTTGGGGTGGAGGAACTTGACTGGTTGGCAAAGAGTCCTGACCTCAGCCCGATAGAACACCTTTGGAATCAATTAGAGTGGAGAGTGTGAGCCAGGCCTTCTCATCTACATTAACTCTTCTGGGAAGGCCGTCCACAAGGTTTAGGAGTGTGTCTATGGGAATGTTTAACCATTCTTCCAGAAGCGCATTTGTGAGTTCAGGCCCAGAAGGCCTGGCTTACAGTCTCTGCTCGAGTTCATCCCAAAGGTGTTCTATCGGGTTGAGGTGCAGGCCAGTCAAGTTCCTCCACCCCAAACTCCCTCATCCATGTCTTTATGGATCTTGCTTTGTGCAGTGGTCCAAACCATTTGGTGGAGGGGGGGATTATGGTGTGGGGTTGTTTTTCAAGGGTTGGGCTTGGCCCCCTTAGTTCCAGTGAAGGGAACTCTTAAGGCATCGGCATACCAAGACATTTTGGACAATATCAACTTTGTGGGAACAGTTTGGGGATGACCCCTCCCTGTTCCAACATGACTGCGCACCAGTGCACAAAGCAAGGTCCATAAAGACATGGATGGGTGAGTTTGGGGTGGAGGAACTTGATTGGCCTGCACAGAGTTCTGACCTCAACCTGATAGAACACCATTCGGGATGAATTAGAGCGGAGACTGTGAGCCAGGCCTTCTCATCAGTACCTTACCTCGTAAATGCGCTTCTAGAAGAATGGTCAAACATTCCCATAGACACACTTAACCTCCGTCGCTTACTGGATCCGTCGGCAGCGGCGGAGGCGATCAGATCTTCACCCTGGCTGCGCATGGAGACGAGTGAGGGGGAGGGAGGGAGGGCCGAGTGAGGGGGAGGGAGGGCCCCCACCCATCTCCATAACAATGCAGGCCGGAAGCGACGTCAGAACATCACTTTCGCCCACAGCTCTTAAAGTGCAATCTTTTTTTTAACCACTTCAGCCCCGGACCATTTTGCTGGCTTAAGACCAGAGCACTTTTTTGCGATTCGGCACTGCGTCGCTTTAAATGACAATTGCGCGGTCGTGCGACGTGGCTCCCAAACAAAATTGACGTTCTTTTTTTCCCACAAATAGAGCTTTCTTTTGGTGGTATTTGTTTTTATTTTTTGCGCTATAAACAAAAATAGAGCGACAATTTTGAAAAGAATGCATTATTTTTTTACTTTTTGTTATAATAAATATCCCCCAAAAATATATAAAAAAAAAATTTCCCCTCAGTTTAGGCCGATACGTATTCTTCTACATATTTTTGGTAAAAAAAATCGCAATAAGCGATTATTGATTGGTTTGCGCAAAAGTTATAGCGTTTACAAAATAGGGGATAGTTTATGGCATTTTTATTAATTTATTTTTTTTACTAGTAATGGCAGCGATCAGCGATTTTTATTGTGACTGCGACATTATGGTGGACACATCGGACATTTTTGACACATTTTTGGGACCCTTGTCATTTATACAGCAATCCCTGCTATATAAATGCAGTGATTCCTGTGTAAATGACACTGGCAGTGAAGGGGTTAACCAGTGGGTGGCAGTGTAGGGATTAAGTGTTCCTAGGGGTGTGTTACTAACTGTGGGGGGCTGGGCTTTAATTTAGTGAACACTGATCTCTGCTCCAATCACATGGAGCAGAGATCAGCGTCACTAGTTGCTAGGCAGAACGGGGAGATGCTGTTTACAACGGCATTTCCTCATTCAGCCGCCCCGTGAGACGATTGCGGGTATGCCCGCAGCGATCGAGTCCGCGGGACCTGCGACCGGACTCGCGGGGGTTCCGACCAGCACGCGAACGCGCCGCCGGCGGCTCACTCGCGATGGCAGGGCGTCAAACTTAAAGGGACGTACAGGTACGCCCATTTGCCTGCCCGTGCCATTCTGCTGACGTACATCCGCGTGCGCTGGTCGGGAACTGGTTAAATTGCATTTTAGTGTAAATATGAGATGTGAGGTCTTTTTGACCCCATATCTCATATTTAAGAGGTCCTGTCATGCTTTTTTTCTATTACAAGGGATGTTTACATTCCTTAAAATAGGAATAAAAGTGACACAATTATTATTTTTTTTAAACTGTAAAAATAAAACTGTAAAATAAGGAAGAAATTTTTTTTTTTTAACGCATCCCGTCCTGCCGAGCTCGCCTGCAGAAGCGAACGCATAGGCGAGTAGCCCCCGCATATAAAAATGGTGTTCAAACCACACATCTGAGGCATCACCACAATCGGTAGAGCGAGAGCAATAATTCTAGCCCTAGACCTCCTCTTTAACTTAAAACATGCAACCTGTAGAATATTTTAAACGTTGCCTATGGAGATTTTTAAAGGTAAAAGTGGTTACACTCCCCACGTGCCCCTCTGGGGGGGCCAGTTGGATTCTGCCTCACAGATTACTGTATTTAAGGTAATCTAATGTTTTTTGGGCAGCATACCTGTCTCTATCTGGAGTCAGGCTCAGAGGCCATGGACCTATAGCAGTAGCGAGGCTCCCACCAATCAGATGTGACCAGAACTGCGTGACTGTGACAGAGTGAACCAAACGTAAGTGAAAAAGTAAGTAATTTATTAATATAAAGCATACAAATATAAACACACCACGAATACCAAACAGTGTAAACAACTAAACAGTGACAACAAACTAACCAGCATATACAGCAAAAGGGAATATCAGAATCATAGTCTTAGCCAGACCAGGGTCATAAACAGGAGATCAGCAGATGGGGGATAAGGAGTAAGACAGACAGGCGCACAAGGTGGAAGGGATCAGGCTGCAGGGCAAGGATCCAGGCAGGGGCGTAACTATAGGGGGTGCAGCAGTCGCGACCGCAACCGGGCCCTTTGATGCAGGGGGCCCATGCAGCCCCCTCTACATATGGACGGCAGCAGCATAGGCAGCAAGCACACACTATTACATACCCCCTCCATATCCCCGTGGGGACAGGGACCCCTTCTCATCTGGGGGCAGTAACTTCATCTGCCCTGGAGACCTCATCTCTTCTGGGGACGGGGACCCCATCCTGCCTAGGGACAGTCCCCCAATGGGGCACCTAAAAATGTAAAAAAATAAATAAATAAAAACTGCTGATACCAGTGGTGGAACTACAGGGTTCACAAAGGTCATACCTGTGACCACGCCCTGGAGTTCCACCGTCGGACTCGGAGGGAAGGGCCCTGGCTGGGGTTCAGGGGGGCCCTTCATGGTTTCTTGCATCGGGGCCCTGAAGGTTCTAGTTACGCCACTGGATCCAGGGATACAGGAACAGGTACAAATAGGTTCAGGATGCAGGGATCAGGTTTCAGCTCAACAGGATACAGGTCAGAGCTCAAGGACAACACCAAGGCAAGGATGTGTGAGCCTTGCCGGGTATTTATACCATTTCCTGCAATCAGGCTCAGGTGATGCCTGACTGCAGGAGGTGATATCATCTGCATACTGCTGGGATCCACCCGTTGGCGTGACGTGAGCACTGCGGCCCACAGATCACATAACACCAGCAGAGAAAAGCTCTCCTGACAGTTCCAAACTGCCAGGAGGCAGCTGCTGGTGGACCTCAGTACTGCACGCCAAATGTCAGATAGTATTACCAGTGGATGGAACCTTTCCTGACAGATAAGTACAGAAACAGGTCATCCTGGCAGATGACACAAGCTCTCTTGAGGTGCGAGGTCTAAGTACTAATTGGTGTTCACCAGAGCTCCTGACGGTGGAGATGAGTTTTGCTGTGTGTTAGTACCAGGTTGCAGATAAGTAAAAGCCTAGTCCCTAAACAAGCCAAAGGTCAGAAACAAATGGTTGCAGGTTCAGATTAAAGGATAAGTTCACCTTTCTGAACATGTGACACCCACATTTAGTGTGTAACATGTTTAGCATCTGGCTGCGATCCCCCCCTCCCCCGGCTGTCACTATTCAAAAAGAGCATGGCCACGTGGGGCTTCACCCACACGGCCGTGTCATTCATTCACAGAGTTCTGTGAATGAATGAAGTACAAGCACCAACAGCCTTTGCGGCTTGTAGTTCTCAGTTCATTGATCTTTTTTGAATAATGAGTTTTTATTAAGAATAGTACAACAGTAAAATAAAAAACAAGAAACACAGCCAAAAAAAGGAAGGGAGGGGAGTGTTGCACTCTCACAGCAATAAGAACATTTACATGGCAGTAATCGATAATATGTCTATATGTTTTATAAAAAACCCTCTTATCCTATGTGTGACAGACCTAGCCGGGACACAGGCTTTTTGAGAGGACTGAATGCGAGCCTCTCGCCGACTGATTATGGGCCCTGGATTTTAAGGGGCACAGGGTGAATGAGAACCCCCACTATAATCTGTGCTAGTCAGATTCAATGCTGTATATATAATGTGTGTTGTCTCATGCTGTTGGGACACACACTGTGATTGCCCAAAGGCAGGGGCGGACTGACCAGTCGGTCACTCGGGCGCCGCCCGAGGGCCCGAGGACATTAGGGGCCCGGACTTGGCCACATGAGAGGCCACTTGCAGCGGCTGAATTACATGCCGCGATGCCGAAAATAACACAGCTAACTGTGCACTGCTCCCCGCCGGCCCCTCCTTCTCTCCCGTCCGTCCCAGGTGCTTGTACTATATGCATCGTGACATCACCTGGGACGGACGAGAAGAGTGGAGCGGCTGGCGAGGAGCAGCACGCTGTTAGAAGTACTATTATCGGCATCCGGTGACTCGGTAAGTGAAGCAGATGACACCAGGGCCGCTACACGTGATGGGGGGGACTCGGGGAGTGTACAGATGTAAGGGCCCCGGGTCCCCCCACCCCACAGTTTCCTCCTGGCTGTGTGTGTGTGTCCCCCTATTTGCATGTCCTCCTGTGCTGTGTGCGTGTCCCCCTGTGTGCATGTCCTATTGTGTGCGTGTCCCCCTGTGTGCGTGTCCCCCTGTGTGCGTGTCCTCCTGTGTGCGTGTCCCCCTGTGTGTGCGTTCTCCCTCCAGTGTCCCCCTGTGTGTGCGTTTTCCCTCCAGTGTCCCCCTGTGTGTATGCGTTTTCCCTCCAGTGTCCCCCTGTGTGTATGCGTTTTCCCTCCAGTGTCCCCCTGTGTGTATGCGTTTTCCCTCCAGTGTCCCCCTGTGTGTGCGTTTTCCATCCAGTGTCCCCCTGTGTGTACGTTATTCCTCCAGTGTCCCCCTGTGTGTGTGTGTGTGTGCGCTCTCCCTCCAGTGTCCCCCTATGTGCGTTCTCCCTCCAGTGTCCCCCTGTGTGTGCGTTCTCCCTCCAGTGTCCCCCTGTGTGTGCGTTCTCCCTCCAGTGTCCCCCTGTGTGTGCGTTCTCTCTCCAGTGTCCCCCTGTGTGCGTTCTCCCTCCAGTGTCCCCCTGTGTGTGCGTTCTCCCCCCCAGTGTCCCCCTGTGTGTGCGTTCTCCCCCCAGTGTCCCCCTGTGTGTGCGTTCTCCCCCCAGTGTCCCCCTGTGTGTGCGTTCTCCCCCCAGTGTCCCCCTGTGTGTATGCGTTTTCCCTCCAGTGTCCCCCTGTGTGTATGCGTTTTCCCTCCGGTGTCCCCCTGTGTGTATGCGTTTTCCCTCCAGTGTCCCCCTGTGTGTGCGTTTTCCATCCAGTGTCCCCCTGTGTGTGCGTTATTCCTCCAGTGTCCCCCTGTGTGTGTGTGTGCGCTCTCCCTCCAGTGTCCCCCTGTGTGCGCTCTCCCTCCAGTGTCCCCCTGTGTGCGTTCTCCCTCCAGTGTCCCCCTGTGTGCGTTCTCCCTCCAGTGTCCCCCTGTGTGTGCGTTCTCCCCCCAGTGTCCCCCTGTGTGTGCGTTCTCCCCCCAGTGTCCCCCTGTGTGTGCGTTCTCCCCCCAGTGTCCCCCTGTGTGTGCGTTCTCCCCCCCAGTGTCCCCCTGTGTGTGCGTTCTCCCCCCCAGTGTCCCCCTGTGTGTGCGTTCTCCCCCCAGTGTCCCCCTGTGTGTGCGTTCTCCCCCCAGTGTCCCCCTGTGTGTGCGTTCTCCCTCCAGTGTCCCCCTGTGTGTGTGTGCGTTCTCCCTCCAGTGTCCCCCTGTGTGTGTGTGTGTGTGTGTGTGTGTGTGTGTGTGCATTTTCCCTCCAGTGTTCCTGTGTGTGTGCGTTCTCCCTCCAGTGTTCCTGTGTGTGTGCGTTCTCCCTCCAGTGTTCCTGTGTGTGTGCTTTCTCCCTCCAGTGTTCCTGTGTGTGTGCGTTCTCCCTCCAGTGTCCCCCTGTGTGTGTGCGTTCTCCCTCCAGTGTCCCCCTGTGTGTGTGCGTTCTCCCTCCAGTGTCCCCCTGTGTGTGTGCGTTCTCCCTCCAGTGTCCCCCTGTGTGTGCGCGTTCTCCCTCCAGTGTCCCCCTGTGTGCGCGTTCTCCCTCCAGTGTCCCCCTGTGTGCGCGTTCTCCCTCCAGTGTCCCCCTGTGTGTGCGTGCATTCTCCCTCCAGTGTCCACGTGTGTGTGCGTGCATTCTCCCTCCAGTGTCCCCGTGTGTGTGCATTCTCCCTCCAGTGTCCCCCTGTGTGTGTGTGTGTATGTGTGTGCGTTCTCCCCCCAGTGTCCCCCTGTGTGTGCGTTCTCCCCCCAGTGTCCCCCTGTGTGTGCGTTCTCCCCCCAGTGTCCCCCTGTGTGTGCGTTCTCCCCCCAGTGTCCCCCTGTGTGTGCGTTCTCCCCCCAATGTCCCCCTGTGTGTGCGTTCTCCCCCCAGTGTCCCCCTGTGTGTGCGTTCTCCCTCCAGTGTCCCCCTGTGTGTGTGTGCGTTCTCCCTCCAGTGTCCCCCTGTGTGTGTGTGTGTGTGTGTGCATTTTCCCTCCAGTGTTCCTGTGTGTGTGCATTCTCCCTCCAGTGTTCCTGTGTGTGTGCATTCTCCCTCCAGTGTTCCTGTGAGTGTGCATTCTCCCTCCAGTGTTCCTGTGTGTGTGCATTCTCCCTCCAGTGTTCCTGTGTGTGTGCATTCTCCCTCCAGTGTCCCCCTGTGTGTGTGCATTCTCCCTCCAGTGTCCCCCTGTGTGTGTGTGTATGTGTGTGCGTTCTCCCTCCAGTGTCCCCCTGTGTGTGCGTTCTCTCTCCAGTGTCCCCCTGTGTATGTGTTCTCCCTCCAGTGTCCCCCTGTGTGTGCGTTCTCCCTCCAGTGTACCCCTGCGTGTGTGCGTTCTCCCTCCAGTGTACCCCTGCGTGTGTGCGTTCTCCCTCCAGTGTCCCCCTGCGTGTGTGCGTTCTCCCTCCAGTGTCCCCCTGTGTGTTGCGCGTTCTCCCTCCAGTGTCCCCATGTGTGTGCGTTTTCTCCCCCCAGTGTCCCACTGTGTGTGCGTGCTCCCTCCAGGGTCCCCCTGTGTGTGTGTGTGCATTCTCCTTCCAGTGTTCCTGTGTGTGTGCATTCTCCCTCCAGTGTTCCTGTGTGTGTGCGTTCTCCCTCCAGTGTCCCCGTGTGTGTGCGTTCTCCCTCCAGTGTCCCCCTTGTGTGCGCGTTCTCCTTCCAGTGTCCCCCTGTGTGTGCGTTCTCCCCCCCAGTGTCCCCCTGTGTGTGCGTTCTCCCCCCCAGTGTCCCCCTGTGTGTGCGTTCTCCCCCCCAGTGTCCCCCTGTGTGTGCGTTCTCCCCCCCAGTGTCCCCCTGTGTGTGCGTTCTCCCCCCCCAGTGTCCCCCTGTGTGTGTGCGTTCTCCCTCCAGTGTACCCCTGTGCAGGTGTAGCTTCAATGTTGGGATCAAGGGGGCCCCATGATCTTCTATTGCCCGGGGGCCCCATGAGTTGTCAGTCCGCCCCTGCCCAAAGGGTATTGATTATATGAGGAATGGGGGACAGGATGATTGCTGATAATTCTGGGTTCTGAATCGCTCATATTGCCAAG
This sequence comes from Lithobates pipiens, assembly GCF_037356315.1. NCBI lineage: Eukaryota > Metazoa > Chordata > Amphibia > Anura > Ranidae > Lithobates > Lithobates pipiens. Next base: position 12,013,754 of record NW_027507785.1, on the reverse strand, counting down.
GGGAGCATATCTGTTGTAGGTGTCAATTCTATGTCGTCCCTCACATCATAGGGGCCTTGTGAGTCCAAATTGGTACCATGTATGAAATTCCCCTCAGTATGGTGCCATGGTGGAGGCGATCCACCATATGCTGATTGTTGATTTCAGCGGGGACCCTGCTTACCCCCGCCACCACAAACCCCACGGGCACTGGGATACTGTTGTGAATCCGTGCATCTCCCCTGAGGACCTGGGGATACAAAATGCATATGTCCCCGGAGATCCCGGGTGGTAGGTTGGTTAAAGTCGCCACCCCTAGCAACTGAGCCAATCAACGGGGGTATTACATTCTGTCCCCCAAAATCTGAAGGAGGGTTGAGGGATACAGAAATAGGGACAGTTGTAGCCTGCCATTTAAAGACCTTTGTAATCTTTCATATCCCTATTGTACTTCATCTTTTTTTGGCTTTTTGCTCTAGTTCCTCCTTAATCAGCATAGTTTTCAAAGATTCTGATTTCTGGGCATATTCATATTCATTTTTAAATGGAATCAACTTATTTTTAATAATATTTTTTTCTGAGTCCAACGTGGCCAACTTTCTCAACATTTTTTGCTATTAAAAACTTCAGAAAGTTTACCCCAGACTCACTAAAATATTTGTACCATTCAGCAATTTCACTGTCCTCTTTTTGGAGGTTGACCTCCCACCTTAGCCCCTGTACACACAGTCGGTGATTCCGACAACCAAATCCGTCTGAGTAATTGGATTAATTCCAGAAGAGGTCCGGAAGTGATGTTGCATACACACGGTCGGACTAAGTTGTCGGAAAATCCGATTGTACATAACGTGATGACGTTATTTCGTTACGATGGGACTATGTTCAGGCTAGTAGCCAATAGCTTTGGTCTAGGAATTTGATCTGAGCATGCGTGGCACTTTGTCCGTCGGAGTAGGCTACACATGATCGGAGTATGTCCGATAGGAGCATTTTGTCTGAAAATTTTACCGGCAAGTTGGAAAAGTTGGTCCGTCGGATATTCCGACGGAAACTCCGACCGCGTGTACAAGGGCTTAGACTTCTGGGAACCATGTTCTCCTTAATATACTCCTCCAGGTATGTTATGTCCCATCTAGTGTGGACCTCCGTAATAGTTAAATTCTTTTATCCTAGAAAACAGCCTGATATATCATCCCTAGGGACCTCATTACCATTAAGAAAACCCCAAGGGTGTCTGTAATAAGCTGAGATCTATAATCAAAAACATCCATTATAGACGCACAAGCAGCAAATATAGTATATCGAAAAAACGAAATGAAAGAAATATCTGCACTATGATGGACAACAATAATAACGTACAGCAGCTGAGCACTATAACCCAGATAGTAGGCACATAAGCAATAATATAGCAAAAAGTGCAGCGCTATAAATTGAGAAATGTGTGTGTACCACAAAATATTAAAGTGCAAACAATATCCATGGTGTAAACCATAAATCATGAAAATCAATAAAAACAGTCAGTAAAGTGCACAACAGCAATTGATAAAACATATAACCAATATATCAATAGTGTAAATCAACTGTCCGTATTGAGATCAATAAGTGACTTGAATTCATAGTCAAAATCCTGGTGCACTGTGAATCATTCATAGATAGTGGGACATAAGATAGACTTGACCACGTGAGACCACCACCACAGATGCGTCGTCCACCTCACTTCTGCCGGCGGAGAATGACTCGCCGAAAGATCAACATCGCGTTTAGATGTGGAATTGGAATACATATTTGATAAAAATGCCAACATGACGTATGCCGAACCCTTATAACGGTTCGACATATATGTATATGAATATATGGTGTACCAGTTGCTGGGTTAACCCCTTACATTTAATATACCATAATGAGGCGTGGAACGCACGCCAGCGGCCATATTGGGATACCGGAAGTGCAATGCGGTGACACTGATGGATGGAATTCATGCCTGATTGGGAGTCTGGTTATATAAACTGGAGGGCTGCTTTGAAGTTGTACCCCAGATGACGTCTGTTCATGACGAAACGCGTCGGGACTTCATTGCAGCCTGAATTTGTATTGAAAAGCGCTTAAATTCTTTGTACACGTGAGTTTAATACGTTTTTATTAAATTATTTTAACGGGAAAAAAACAGAATTACACTATTGTGGTCCCTGCTTCTTTTTATATATATGCTCAATTATCCATGTGGATCCATATGGGTGGAGATATTTTGTGAAGGAAATAGCCACATTTGAAATCCCTCCAGAAAAGTGCAACACCGAAAGAGTTTACATATCTACAAGCTTACGTGATCCTCCAAATATAATTTTGAGTAGGATCCATTAAGTCTGGTAAGCCTCCATTTCGTTTGGTGGAGGGCTCACGTGGTGACTGCATGGTCTTTCTATGGAGAAGGTGTAGGATCATTTACACTTCATCATGTTATTCACGGAAACTTTGGAGACTCTTTTTTCACTTGTTTCACATTTTTTCACTTTTCCATTCTTTTGGACATTTGTTTTTTGTATGTTCATTGCATACAGCAAAGGGTGCATGGTGTGTTTATTAGTCTACACTGTTTAGTGAATATATGCACTTGTCATATTAGTATTAATTGTACCATAATTCTCTAAAACAAATAAGCGCTACACTTTTTCACAATATTTATTACGTCACATTTTTATACCTGGATGTTGTGTAAGCGGCTGTTTATATATACTGTTTACATACTTGAATAGCGCAGTGTTTTGTCGTTTCAAAAAAACACCACCACAGATAGACAGGAGGCTTACCAGAAAGCCAGTGACCGCCCTTATTCAGGGGGGACATACAAAGCTTGTTGGATCTGAGATCCTGTTGGAGAAATATCCTGATAACTTGGAGTCTAGAGAGATATCCCAATGTACCGGGCCTTCACCACTGGATGGTTCCCACAGGCGCTAAGCGGTAGTCCAGTCCAGTCCCACAGACAAAGGTGCAAGTGAATGAATATAAAAAAGAAAAAGGAAAAAACTCCAATAGCGCAATACTGCTAAAAAAAAAAAAATTTTATTGGAGGGTAATGCAATGCTGCATATAACGAGATAACTCACAGCCGAGTCCCTGGATCAATCAAAATAAAATAAAAAGTTGGAATTCCAAACAGAGTAAAAACACATCAGTGTGTGAGAGCGATCACGCATGCGCAGAGCGTGTGTGTGTGTAGCGTCCCGACGATCGTTTCGTCATAGGTGACGTCATCAGGGGTACGCCCACACGCCTGCACCAATGGTCTAAATAGTCCATTGGCAGTACAGAGAAGAGCTGCCATTGGTCGGATCAAATGATCCAAAGGTGCTGATTAAAATGTATGTAATGAGAAAGGCAAAGCGCAACACCTTTAGTATTTGACAGACAGGAAGAGTGCGCGCTAGTTAAAGCTTACCATGCTTATGTTAATATATAAATCTTGTGGCCATCATGTGGCCAAAAAATATATGGTGACCATATTACAAATTTTAAAAGAAAAGAAAAAAAGGAAGGAGAAAATGGCTTGTTTCCATATACTGTCAGTGTAAATGTTATTCTTACACATAGTAGGAAACACATATATATGTATATCTCACAATCATCCCCAGTGTGGAAACATGTCAATTCAAAGTTCCCTGTTTAAAAATGATGAGTGAGAATTTTGTATTAGCCCACCCATAATCAAGCAAGATGTATGATCAAAAAGGAGTATATAAAATTAAATAAAATGTATGAATAAAATGTATCTCAACTTAAGACGGATAAAGGAACAGTTGATGTCCCACTCCACATTGAGATCCCCAGGTGTATGGAACCTCAATCTGAATATCCAAATGGTCTCAGCCTTAGAGATATTCCGCTTGCCATTACTATCGCGCCAATGGGGTACATACTTTTCAAGAGCCACAAAAGTGGTACCACTAGGGTCACAATTATGTTTCAAAGCATAATGTTTTGACACATTATGCTTATCAAAACCCTTGCGGATGTTTGCTATGTGTTCCCCTAATCTGACATGCAGTATACGAATAGTGCACCCCACATACTCAAGGGCACCTGAGAAGGTAGACCAGACACTTTGTCGTGCATGTAATAAATGTTTTTATGGGGTAAGTGTCACCTGTGCCAACTGAAGTGAACTCGGTGATCCTTCTACCTCGATGGGTGTTAATTCCACAGGCACGGCATTTGCCACACAAATATTACCCCTTCAAACCACCCAAAAAAGTTGATCTGGTGGGGGGATCCGGGACATTAGGTGCTACTGAATTCCTCAGGTTTGCAGCCCCTCTAAAAATAACACGTGGTCGGTCAGACAAACGAGGACCCAATACCTGGTCATTCTTAATGAACTGAAGTGAACTCGGTGATCCTTCTACCTTGATGGTTGTTAATTCCACAGGCACGGCATTTGCCACGCAAATAGTACCCTTTCAAATCACCAATCTGTGGTGGTGGTCTCACGTGGTCAAGCATATCTTATGTCCCACTATCTATGAATGATTAACAGCGCAACAGGATTTTGTTTATGAATTCAAGTCACTTATTAATCTCAATACGGACATTTGTAGTTTTGCACTATTGACATATTGGTTATTTGTTTAATCAATTGCTGTTGTGCATTTTACTGATGGTTTTTATTGATTTTCGTGATTTATGGTTTACACCACGGATATTGTTTTTCACTTTTGCATTTTGTGGTACACACACATTTATCAATTTATAGCGCTGCGCTTTTTTGCTATATTTTTGCTTATGTGCCTACTATCTGGGTTATAGTGCTCAGCTGCTGCACATTATTGTTGTCCATCATAGTGCAGATATTTATTTTATTTTTTATTTAATTTTTTCGATATTCTATATTTGCTTCTTGTGTGTCTATAATGGATGTTTTTGATTATAGATCTCAGCTTATTACAGACACCCTTGGGGTTTTTGATGGTAATGAGGGATGATATATCAGGCTTCTAAGATTAAAGAATTTAACTATTACGGAGGTCCACACTAGATGGGACATAACATACCTGGAGGAGTATCAGTGGCGTAACAAGAACCTTCAGGGCCCCGATGCAAGAAACCATGAAGGGCCCCCCTGAACCCCAGCCAGGGCCCTTCCCTCCGAGTCCGGTGGTGGAACTCCAGGGCGTGGTCACAGGTATGACCTTTGTGAGCCCTGTAGTTCCAGGGGGGCTGGCAGACAAGCCTGCAGTGTCCTCCGGGGAGTTGGCTCTCATAGGGCTGCACTGCATCTGTGTGCTTAAAGTTTGTTTACCCAGGAGAAGTATGCAGTGCAGTGTGGGCTGGACTCGGGGGGTGGGACTCTGGCTGGGGAGTAGTGATGGACGAACTTCCGACGGGACGTTTCGCGAACGCGAAACGCGAACGGGCACAAACGTTCGCGAAAACGACCGTTCGCCGCGGGCTCCATTGACTTCAATGGGAGGCGAATTTCGCAAACCTTTAGGTCGAATTTGCGGCCACGGGGTAATTATTAGGGGGTAGCACGTAGTCCCACCACCTGGACAATAGCATAATACATGTATGAGGTGAATTTGGGATCGATAACTACAAGCATTTTTTTTTTATTTGGGAAATTGTTCTGACAATTCAGGACTATGGAGCTAATGAAGGCAATGGAGGAGAGGGAAGGTCAGGGACCAGGGTAGGCAAACAAGAGGGTGCAGGAGATACAGAGCACTGACAGCAGCACCGTAATACAGAGCACTGACATCAGCACCGTGACATACAGCGCTGACAGCAGCTCCGTGACATACAGCGCTGACAGCAGCTCCGTGACATACAGCGCTGACAGCAGCTCCGTGACATACAGCGCTGACAGCAGCTCCGTGACATACAGCGCTGACAGCAGCTCCGTGACATACAGCGCTGACAGCAGCACCGTGACATACAGCGCTGACAGCAGCTCCGTGACATACAGCGCTGACAGCAGCTCCGTGACATACAGCGCTGACAGCAGCTCCGTGACATACAGCACTGACAGCAGCTCCGTGACATACAGCGCTGACAGCAGCTCCGTGACATACAGCGCTGACAGCAGCACCGTGACATACAGCGCTGACAGCAGCTCCGTGACATACAGCGCTGACAGCAGCTCCGTGACATACAGCGCTGACAGCAGCTCCGTGACATACAGCACTGACAGCAGCTCCGTGACATACAGCGCTGACAGCAGCTCCGTGACATACAGCGCTGACAGCAGCACCGTGACATACAGCGCTGACAGCAGCTCCGTGACATACAGCGCTGACAGCAGCTCCGTGACATACAGCGCTGACAGCAGCTCCGTGACATACAGCGCTGACAGCAGCTCCGTGACATACAGCGCTGACAGCAGCTCCGTGACATACAGCGCTGACAGCAGCTCCGTGACATACAGCGCTGACAGCAGCTCCGTGACATACAGCGCTGACAGCAGCACCGTAAGCAGCCCCAGGAGGAAGTCAGCACAGCACAGGGATGGTGTGATCCCCTCATAATAAGAACCCCCAGGAGGAAGTCAGCACAGCACAGGGATGGTGGGAGCCCCTCATAATAAGAACCCCCAGGAGGAAGTCAGCACAGCACAGGGATGGTGGGAGCCCCTCATAATAAGAACACCCAGGAGGAAGTCAGCACAGCACAGGGATGGTGGGAACCCCTCATAATAAGCAGCCCCAGTAGAAATATGACACCGCTCAACCTCTTCAAAGAGGAGGGTAGGGGCATATAGTACGGTGTGCTTTTTTGGGTCAGGGAAGTGAGCCAAATGAATTAAGAAGGTCTGTGTGCTTGATTCCAAAAATTGTTTATAGACATATACATGGTCTACTGATCACATGTGTTGAATTCCTCCGAGATCCATGCCTCATTCATTTTTAGAAATGTGAGGTAGTTAACACTGTCGTGAGCTAGGCGAGTACGCTTATCGGTCACAATCCCCCCTGCTGCGCTGAACGTCCTTTCGGACAGGACACTGGATGAGGGGCAAGCCAACAGTTCGATTGCAAATTGGGCAAGCTCTGGCCAGAGGTCAAGCCTGCCCACCCAGTAGTCTAGGGGTTCATCACTCCTCAGAGCGTCCACATCGGCCGTTAACCCAATGTAGTCGGACACCTGACGGTCTAGGCGTTCCCTGATGCTGGATCCGGATGACACCTGTCGATGGGTCGGCTGAAAGAATGACCTCATATCCGAAGTCACCAACACATCTTCAAACCGGCCTCTTCTTGCAGGCGCTGTTGGATTGGTACCCGCAAATCCTTCTCTGGGAGTGGGAATTGCTCCTCTGCCAGCGCACGCAAAAGCAGAATGCAGCATTTCTCGAAGCAAGGCCTGGAAGTGCTGCATTCTGACAGCCCTCTGCGACGGCGGTAACATTTCCGCCATTTTGTGTTTGTACCGGGGATCTAAGTACGTTGCCACCCAGTACTGGTCCTTGACCCTCATGCTTTTTATACGGGGGTCCCTATTAAAACACTGGAGCATGAAGGCCCCCATTTGCACTCAAGCGGAAGGTATGTGGTGGTGGTGGTGTTGTTGGTGGTAGTGTCTTTGGGGGTGCACATAGCAGAGAGTGAAGAAGAGGGTGCAGATCGAGAGGATGAGGAGGGTGCAGAAGAATAAGGCTGAGTGAGCCACTCAACCAAGTCTGGTGCGTCCTTTAAAGTAATTGAACGCACCTTCTGCAACTTCCCACTTTGGCTCAAGGCTGTTGCTCCTGCCCTACCCCTACCACCCCTGCGGAAGGGCCTGCCTCTTCCTCTGCCTGTCATTTTTTAAATCACCCTGTGACAAAACTCTTAGTCCCTATACCGCTGAAGGACTGCTGCAGTATAGGGCAGCGGTCAGCAGTAGTGCACGTCAACCCTATGTATTGTGGACCGATAGCGGTCCTTACAGAACAGCAGACTGTACTGCACTCAGGCCTATGTACCGTAGCACCCTATACCAAGTTACCAGTCCTTATAAAAACTTTTGTGGACCAAGCAGGTTGTGTGTTAGTGATTAGCAGACTGTACGTCAGTCCCTATACCAATGAAGGACTGCTGCAGTATAGGGCAGCGGTCAGCAGTAGTGCACGGCAACCCTATGTATTGTGGACCGATAGCGGTCCTTACAGAACAGCAGACTGTAACGCACTCAGGCCTATGTACCGTAGCACCCTATACCAAGTTACCAGTCCTTATAAGAACTTTTGTGGACCAAGCAGGTTGTGTGTTAGTGATTAGCAGACTGTACGTCAGTCCCTATACCAATGAAGGACTGCTGCAGTATAGGGCAGCGGTCAGCAGTAGTGCACGGCAACCCTATGTATTGTGGACCGATAGCGGTCCTTACAGAACAGCAGACTGTACTGCACTCAGGCCTATGTACCGTAGCACCCTATACCAAGTTACCAGTCCTTATAAGAACTTTTGTGGACCAAGCAGGTTGTGTGTTAGTGTTTAGCAGACTGTGCGTCAGTCCCTATACCGCTGAAGGACTGCTGCAGTATAGGGCAGCGGTCAGCAGTAGTGCACGGCAACCCTATGTATTGTGGACCGATAGCGGTCCTTACAGAACAGCAGACTGTAACGCACTCAGGCCTATGTACCGTAGCACCCTATACCAAGTTACCAGTCCTTATAAGAACTTTTGTGGACCAAGCAGGTTGTGTGTTAGTGATTAGCAGACTGTACGTCAGTCCCTATACCAATGAAGGACTGCTGCAGTATAGGGCAGCGGTCAGCAGTAGTGCACGGCAACCCTATGTATTGTGGACCGATAGCGGTCCTTACAGAACAGCAGACTGTAACGCACTCAGGCCTATGTACCGTAGCACCCTATACCAAGTTACCAGTCCTTATAAGAACTTTTGTGGACCAAGCAGGTTGTGTGTTAGTGATTAGCAGACTGTACGTCAGTCCCTATACCAATGAAGGACTGCTGCAGTATAGGGCAGCGGTCAGCAGTAGTGCACGGCAACCCTATGTATTGTGGACCGATAGCGGTCCTTACAGAACAGCAGACTGTACTGCACTCAGGCCTATGTACCGTAGCACCCTATACCAAGTTACCAGTCCTTATAAGAACTTTTGTGGACCAAGCAGGTTGTGTGTTAGTGTTTAGCAGACTGTGCGTCAGTCCCTATACCGCTGAAGGACTGCTGCAGTATAGGGCAGCGGTCAGCAGTAGTGCACGGCAACCCTATGTATTGTGGACCGATAGCGGTCCTTACAGAACAGCAGACTGTAACGCACTCAGGCCTATGTACCGTAGCACCCTATACCAAGTTACCAGTCCTTATAAGAACTTTTGTGGACCAAGCAGGTTGTGTGTTAGTGATTAGCAGACTGTACGTCAGTCCCTATACCAATGAAGGACTGCTGCAGTATAGGGCAGCGGTCAGCAGTAGTGCACGGCAACCCTATGTATTGTGGACCGATAGCGGTCCTTACAGAACAGCAGACTGTAACGCACTCAGGCCTATGTACCGTAGCACCCTATACCAAGTTACCAGTCCTTATAAGAACTTTTGTGGACCAAGCAGGTTGTGTGTTAGTGATTAGCAGACTGTACGTCAGTCCCTATACCAATGAAGGACTGCTGCAGTATAGGGCAGCGGTCAGCAGTAGTGCACGGCAACCCTATGTATTGTGGACCGATAGCGGTCCTTACAGAACAGCAGACTGTACTGCACTCAGGCCTATGTACCGTAGCACCCTATACCAAGTTACCAGTCCTTATAAGAACTTTTGTGGACCAAGCAGGTTGTGTGTTAGTGTTTAGCAGACTGTGCGTCAGTCCCTATACCGCTGAAGGACTGCTGCAGTATAGGGCAGCGGTCAGCAGTAGTGCACGGCAACCCTATGTATTGTGGACCGATAGCGGTCCTTACAGAACAGCAGACTGTAACGCACTCAGGCCTATGTACCGTAGCACCCTATACCAAGTTACCAGTCCTTATAAGAACTTTTGTGGACCAAGCAGGTTGTGTGTTAGTGATTAGCAGACTGTACGTCAGTCCCTATACCAATGAAGGACTGCTGCAGTATAGGGCAGCGGTCAGCAGTAGTGCACGGCAACCCTATGTATTGTGGACCGATAGCGGTCCTTACAGAACAGCAGACTGTACTGCACTCAGGCCTATGTACCGTAGCACCCTATACCAAGTTACCAGTCCTTATAAGAACTTTTGTGGACCAAGCAGGTTGTGTGTTAGTGTTTAGCAGACTGTGCGTCAGTCCCTATACCGCTGAAGGACTGCTGCAGTATAGGGCAGCGGTCAGCAGTAGTGCACGGCAACCCTATGTATTGTGGACCGATAGCGGTCCTTACAGAACAGCAGACTGTAACGCACTCAGGCCTATGTACCGTAGCACCCTATACCAAGTTACCAGTCCTTATAAGAACTTTTGTGGACCAAGCAGGTTGTGTGTTAGTGATTAGCAGACTGTACGTCAGTCCCTATACCAATGAAGGACTGCTGCAGTATAGGGCAGCGGTCAGCAGTAGTGCACGGCAACCCTATGTATTGTGGACCGATAGCGGTCCTTACAGAACAGCAGACTGTAACGCACTCAGGCCTATGTACCGTAGCACCCTATACCAAGTTACCAGTCCTTATAAGAACTTTTGTGGACCAAGCAGGTTGTGTGTTAGTGATTAGCAGACTGTACGTCAGTCCCTATACCAATGAAGGACTGCTGCAGTATAGGGCAGCGGTCAGCAGTAGTGCACGGCAACCCTATGTATTGTGGACCGATAGCGGTCCTTACAGAACAGCAGACTGTACTGCACTCAGGCCTATGTACCGTAGCACCCTATACCAAGTTACCAGTCCTTATAAGAACTTTTGTGGACCAAGCAGGTTGTGTGTTAGTGTTTAGCAGACTGTGCGTCAGTCCCTATACCGCTGAAGGACTGCTGCAGTATAGGGCAGCGGTCAGCAGTAGTGCACGGCAACCCTATGTATTGTGGACCGATAGCGGTCCTTACAGAACAGCAGACTGTAACGCACTCAGGCCTATGTACCGTAGCACCCTATACCAAGTTACCAGTCCTTATAAGAACTTTTGTGGACCAAGCAGGTTGTGTGTTAGTGATTAGCAGACTGTACGTCAGTCCCTATACCAATGAAGGACTGCTGCAGTATAGGGCAGCGGTCAGCAGTAGTACACGGCAACCCTATGTATTGTGGACCGATAGCGGTCCTTACAGAACAGCAGACTGTAACGCACTCAGGCCTATGTACCGTAGCACCCTATACCAAGTTACCAGTCCTTATAAGAACTTTTGTGGACCAAGCAGGTTGTGTGTTAGTGTTTAGCAGACTGTGCGTCAGTCCCTATACCGCTGAAGGACTGCTGCAGTATAGGGCAGCGGTCAGCAGTAGTGCACGTCAACCCTATGTATTGTGGACCGATAGCGGTCCTTACAGAACAGCAGACTGTAACGCACTCAGGCCTATGTACCGTAGCACCCTATACCAAGTTACCAGTCCTTATAAGAACTTTTGTGGACCAAGCAGGTTGTGTATTAGTGTTTAGCAGACTGTGCGTCAGTCCCTATACCGCTGAAGGACTGCTGCAGTATAGGGCAGCGGTCAGCAGTAGTGCACGGCAACCCTATCTATTGTGGACCGATAGCGGTCCTTACAGAACAGCAGACTGTACCGCACCCAAGCCTATGTACCGTAGCACCCTAGACAGACCAAGTTACCAGTCCTTATAAGAACTTTTGTGGAACAAGTGAGTTGTGAATGATTAGCAGACTGCAGCAGAAGGGCAGCAGTCAAGTATAATATTCTTTCTATATTTGGAAGAAAGAATATTATACGTGTACAAGCCTATTACCGTACCACTGATACCAGTCCTGAAAAGAACCTTTGTGGAACTAATAGTAACAGCAAGTCTTTAAAATTATCCTCACTGCCTGACACACTGCTTCCTGCCTGTCCCTATACAAATTGGCAAAAAAGAGTAGGCTGGAACGATTAGCTGGAACAGCTCTTTTGTGGACCTGATAGTAACAGCTAATGATGATGATGATGATGATGATGAAGAAAGACTAATCTGGCTGAGCTGTCCCTAAAATAGCAGCATACAGCGCTCTGTCCCTTTATCTAAACTGACAAAAGAAACTCAGGCTGCTGACCTAACACCTATACCAGTCCTGAAAAGAACTTTTGTGTACCAAATAGCTAGCGTTTTCTCTGTCCCTACTCCACACAGGATCCTTTCCCTACAGTGACAGAAGAAAGAATGTAAAATGGCCACCGGATCGGGTGTATTTATAGGTTAGGGGGAATGTCCAAGTGTCCATGAGCTGTCATGTCTCAATTGGTTGTCCTGTAACACATGATAAACGTGTCACGAAAGGTTAAAGTTCTTGTATACATTAAACACGTAAGTCCGCCGGGGCGAACGACGGAAAAAGGCGTTCGAACCCGCGGACGGCGAAAGTCGGAAATTCGCCGCGAAACGACCGCCGGGCGAACCGTTCGGCCATCACTACTGGGGAGAACAGACATCGGACTGAGCGGCAATGCATGGAGCAGGAGAGGGGTACTCTGAGGAGCCAGCCGAGGACACAGGTCATGCGCAGAATGCACAACTAAAGAGCAGCCAGTGCGATAGTCAAGCATGGAGCTCTGCTAGTCACCCTCCACCTCCATCCACCCGTGTGCATGGTGCACTGGTACCCCTAGCTGCCTATGCTGCTGCCAGCCATATGTAGAGGGGGCTGCATGGGCCCCCTGCTGCGCAGGGCCCAGTTGCGGTCGCGACTGCTGCACCCCCTATAGTTACGCCCCTGAGGAGTATGTTAAGGAGAATATGGTTCCCAGAAGTCTAAGGTGGGAGGTCAACCCACAAAGAGGACAGTGAAATTGCTGAATGGTACAAATATTTTAATGAGGCTGGGGTCAACTTTCTGAAGTTTTTCTTTGTTTCACAAGTTTTTATTGGGTGAATAGTAAAACATATTACAACATTATTGTTGACATTATTGACATTTGTTAATTGAAATAAAGTACATTTTATAGAAATATATGGCAGCCATGAATTTATGAGTAAAACATTTAGTTTGTGCGCGTAATTATTTCTGAAGTTTTTAATAGCAAAAAAGTTGAGAAAGTTGGCCATGTTTTACTCAAAAAAAAAATATTATTAAACATAAGTTGATTCCATTTAAAAATGAAGCAGAATATACCCATAAATCAGAATCTTTGAAAACTATGCCAATTAAGCAGGAACTAGAGCAAAAAGCCCCCCCAAAAAAGGGGGAAGTACAATAGGGAAATGAAAGATTATGAGGAAAATGTGGACTTTAAATGCAGGCCACAACCGTGCAAGGTTGCCGACCGCCAGTGGATTTACTGTCAGTTTGTAAAAAATCTGTGATTAATTTTTTTTTTAGAACTGCCAGTAAATATCAGGGGATGATCATTTCATGCTGTGTTGACTTTTTACGTGTAAATCAAGCAAATTACTTTGTTATAGGTATTGTCAGTGTTTCAATATCATGTTTACACTGTTCAAATATTCACTGGGTTCGTTTTTAATAGGAGTTCTGTAATGTCTCAGGTTGCCAGTAAAAAATGTGCTCTGTCAGTAAATTTTCCATGTTTTGTCAGTAAAAAAAATTCTGCTGGAGGTTGGTAACCCTGCAACTGTCCCTAATTCTGTATCCCTCCTTTATATTTTGGGGGACAGAATGTAACTCACTCGGACTCACGAGGCCCCTATGATGTGAGGTACCGACATAGAATTGACACCTACAACAGATATGCTCCCCTTGGCAATATGAGAGATTCAGAACCCAGAATTATCAGCAAGCATCTTGTTCCCCATTCCTCATATAATCAATACCCTTTGGGCAATCATTCCCAACTGGATTTTCAGGAGGGCACCAGAGGGGGACACCAAAGAAATGGGGACGCAAGAGAGTGTGCAGAGGGAGAGGAGTCTTCACCCCAAACAGAAGGAGGACATAGATACCAGAGGCATTATTAACCTTAGCACCAAAGAGTTTTCCAAGGAAGAGCTAGGGATTCTCAATAAGGCACGGAAATATGCTCCCCCACGAAATTTGAATACGTTTCAGACCTTTATTGATATACAGAAGTATACATGCAAATTTAATATTGAAAGATATATTCTCAGTAATCCCACTAGACAGCTGGTTAGAGATTCATCAGTCATTGTGCATTCGGGTTTGTCTAATGCATCATTGTTCAACCCTCCAGGTAACGTTGCACTTACAGTAATATCAACGTCTTTCGGGATTTCGTTTGTGAAGGACTTAGAAAATCTAAGGTTGAGGCCTATACAATTACATCAGCATGATACTAAGCCCTTGTACACACGGTCGGAGATTCTGATGGAATGTGTCCGATCGGACCGTATTGTGTGTGGTCTCCATCGGACTGTTTCCGTCTGAAAATATCCGACGGACTACGTTTTCCAACTTGCCGGTAAAATTTTCCGACAACATGCTCCAATCGGACATACTCCGATCATGTGTAGCCTACTCCGACGGACAAAGTGGCACGCATGCTCAGATCAAATTCCAAGACCAAAGCTATTGGCTACTAGCCTGAACGTAGTACCGTCGTAACGAAATAACGTCATCACGTTATGTACAATCGGATTTTCCGACAACTTTGTCCGACCGTGTGTATGCAACAGTTTCGGACAAAATCCATCGGACAAAATCCAACGGATTTGGTTGTCAGAATGTTCGACCGTGTGTACAAGGGCTTAGACAGGATTAGAAACCTTATGCGAGAGGAAAGACATAGTGGTCCACCCTGCAGATAAAGAGGGGGCAATTGTAATCCTGGATAAGGAAACTTATTCGCAAGAGATGATCAGAGTCTTATCTGATATAAACACCTATACCACCCTACCCATGGATCCCACAATCAAATTTAAAAGAGAATTAAGAGAACTTGTAGATAAGGATTTTGATATGGGGATTCTGCATAAAAAGGAAAAGGAGCATTGAATGTCCCTGGCCCCTCGTCTACCAATTATTTACTCACTACCTAAGGTTCTATCCAAACTCTATCCAATCCCCCAGGTCGACCCATCATCAGTGGTATAGATTCTATTACCTCACATATTGCAAATATATTGACTTTTATCTGCAACCACTGGTGATAGGTACTCAGTCGTTCTTAAAAGTCACGTCATTAATATCCTAAGCACCATAGAGTGCCAACCAACCCATCTATTGGTGATGGCAGATGTTACATCTTTATACAGGTCGATTTTGCATCAATTGGGATATGAAGCGATACAACACTTCCTCCACAGAGACTCTGCCATTTAGACTACACAGGGCAATTTCATACTGGAATAATTGTATTTTTCAATGACCCACAATTACTTTTGACATAATGGAGCTTATTTCCTCCAAATTAAATGAGTGGCCATGGGAGCCAAGTTTGCTCCAAGCATGGGCAATCTTTTTATGTCAAAATGGGAGGAGGATGTGATTCTACACAACAGGCGTTCAGAGCTTGTTGTGTGGAAAAGATTAATCGATGACATCATCTTTGTTTGGGATGTCGATGTTGAATCTGTTCAAAGTTTTCTGACCCATTTGAATGAAAATGACAGAGGGATTGTGTTACCTATGAGTTGAGTTCCACAGAGATCCATTTTTTGGATCTCAAGATCTCAATACAAGATGGTGGTATCGTCACCTCAACCAATTTTAAGCAAACCCATAAGAATGGGTATATCCCTTTGGATTCCTGCCATCATAGTTACACAGTTACAAAGTAAGGTTGAATAAAGACACCAGTCCATCCAGTTCAACCTGAGTGGGTGTGGGTGCCTGTCTACAATTATCCCTATTTTTTTTGCGGTACCCATATAGTGCTGTCAATTTTACGCAGCACTCCACACAGGATCATTCCTCATGGCTGACCGCCATACCTAATGGGCAGTTCCTACGTTTAAAAAGGAACTGCACTAACTCTGCTGACTATTTTAGGGAAGCTTTAGTCCTGAAAACAAGGTTCTTGGCTAAAGGTTATGATGGTAAGGCCTTAGACTCCCCTATAATGGAGATCAATAATAAAGATCATCAGGAACTTTTGGGGGACAGAGTAGTGTCAAGTGCCAATGCAGAGGACTATGGCTTGGTGTCAGGAAAGGTTCCCTCCGCTGGTAATATCAATCATTTGGCATGCAGTACTGCGATCCACCAGCAGGTGTCTCCTGCTGGAATTATGTCATCTTTGGTCCGCAGTACTGGTGTCCACCAGCGGAGGGATCCTGGCAGTATGGAGCAGGTATTGCCCTCTGCAGTCAGGCGTCACATGACTGACAGCAGCCATTATAAATACCCGGCAAGTTCATATACACTTCGCCTTGGTATTGTCCTTGAGCCCTGACCTGCAGCCTGTTTGTTACCTGTTACCTGTTACCTGTTACCTGATACCTGTTACCTGATACCTGTTACCTGATACCTGTTACCTGATACCTGTTACCTGATACCTGTTACCTGATACCTGTTACCTGATACCTGTTACCTGATACCTGTTACCTGTTACCTGATCCCCATTCCCTGTTTCCTGTATCCTGCCTCTTGTACCTGTTCCCTCTCTCCTTGTCCCCCTATTCTGCTTACCTCCTATTTATGACCCCGGCCTGGCTTGACTACGATTCTGGTTCTCCCTTTTGTTACATTATACTGGTTTACTTGCTTATCTGCACTGTTTGGTTGTTAGTTTGTTCTCTTAGTTCGTATTGGTGGTGTGTTCACATTTATATGCGTTTGCTTAATAAATTTACCTTCACTTATTTGTGTCTGGTTCACTTGTCGCAGTCACACAGTTCTGGTCACATCTGGTTCATGACAGAATACCAAGGCCATTCCTGACCAGAAGTGGCTGCACAGGGGAACCATTTGCTTTAGTTTGGTTGCAAACATGAATGCTGATGAGATCATTTATTTTTCTCTGCTGGCATCTGAGAGTGGTGATTATTGCCGCCAGGTTTTGAAAGAATGGTCTAGTGACCAGTTGTTTGCAGCTATGCGTTTGGCTCACTCCCTGGTCGATCAGGGTTATATATTGTTTGGGGAGGTGCAGCCTTTGATAAAGTTCTGTACTGAGCTGGCCCTGCCCTGTATCCCAGATGGCCGTGATGATTTCACTCCTTTTGATATGAATCAGGTTGTATCTTTAGTATGGCTTTTTGAAGATGATCCTTCTGATTTTTGTGAACACTACTCAGCCTGTTCCCCACAGGTGATTGCTGAGTGCATTGTATCTGCTCAGTCTTTGGTTAGACAGCGAGGCTTAAAACTTCAGTTTGTACAACCCATACTTTCAGCATGGTCTGACATGGTGCAATCATCCCCAGCCAAACAATCCACCTCTGCCATCAGGTATGAGCCTACCCAAAAGTATGTTTCCCCACCAGCCATGTCAGCCTCAGTTGCAGCCCAGTACACGCTGCTCCCAACCAAATACTCATATCCAGTCTCTACTCCCTGTACTTATCCTGCATTCAACCCACCTGCTTCCTCTCCGCTGTCTACAAACCCACAAGTTCTTTCCCCAGCTACTGGTACCTCTTCTCTGCCATATCACAATCCTCCTTTCCAGTCTGCTGCACCCCTTATTTACAGTCCTGTAGTCACCTACAGAGCTTCAGTGGCTAAGCCAAAGAAAAAACGAAAGTTTTTCCCAACCAAAATGGTCTTACCATTAACCCAACCTGCCTCCACACCTACCAATCTGTCCCAGCCCGGAGTGCCAGAGCCAGAGCTCCAGCCCGGAGTGCCAGAGCCAGAGCTCCAGCCCGGAGTGCCAGAGCCAGAGCTCCAGCCCGGAGTGCCAGAGCCAGAGCTCCAGCCCGGAGTGCCAGAGCCAGAGCTCCAGCCCGGAGTGCCAGAGCCAGAGCTCCAGCCCGACGCCTTCCAGCCTGATGTCCCGGCCTTCCAGCCTGACGCCTTCCAGCCTGATGTCCCGGCCTTCCAGCCTGACGCCTTCCAGCCTGATGTCCCGGCCTTCCAGCCTGACGCCTTCCAGCCTGATGTCCCGGCCTTCCAGCCTGACGCCTTCCAGCCTGATGTCCCGGCCTTCCAGCCAGACGCCTTCCAGCCTGATGTCCCGGCCTTCCAGCCTGACGCCTTCCAGCCTGATGTCCCGGCCTTCCAGCCTGACGCCTTCCAGCCTGATGTCCCGGCCTTCCAGCCTGACGCCTTCCAGCCTGATGTCCCGGCCTTCCAGCCTGACGCCTTCCAGCCTGATGTCCCGGCCTTCCAGCCAGACGCCTTCCAGCCTGATGTCCCGGCCTTCCAGCCAGACGCCTTCCAGCCTGATGTCCCGGCCTTCCAGCCAGACGCCTTCCAGCCTGATGTCCCGGCCTTCCAGCCAGACGCCTTCCAGCCTGATGTCCCGGCCTTCCAGCCAGACGCCTTCCAGCCTGATGTCCCGGCCTTCCAGCCAGACGCCTTCCAGCCTGATGTCCCGGCCTTCCAGCCAGATGTCCCGGCCTTCCAGCCAGACGCCTTCCAGCCTGATGTCCCGGCCTTCCAGCCAGACGCCTTCCAGTCTGACGTCTTGCAGTCTGATGTCCCGGCCTTCCAGTCTGACGTCTTGCAGTCTGATGTCTCGGCCTTCCAGTCTGACGTCTTGCAGTCTGATGTCTCGGCCTTCCAGTCTGGCGTCTTGCAGTCTGATGTCTCGGCCTTCCAGTCTGGCGTCTTGCAGTCTGATGTCTCGGCCTTCCAGTCTGGCGTCTTGCAGTCTGATGTCCCGGCCTTGCAGTCTGATGCCTTCCAGTCTGATGTCCCGCCTTGCAGTCTGATGCCTTGCAGTCTGATGTCCCGGCCTTTCAGTCTGATGTCTTGCAGTTTGATGTCCCGGCCTTCCAGTCTGATGTCTTGCAGTCTGATGCCCCGGCCTTCCAGTCTGATGCCTTCCAGTCTGATGCCTCGGCCTTCCAGTCTGATGCCCCGGCCTTCCAGTCCGATGCCTTCCAGTCTGATGCCCCGGCCTTCCAGTCCGATGCCTTCCAGTCTGATGCCTTCCAGTCTGATGCCCCGGCCTTCCAGTCTGATGCCCCGGCCTTCCAGTCTGATGCCTTCCAGTCTGATGCCCCGGCCTTCCAGTCTGATGCCTTCCAGTCTGATGCCCCGGCCTTCCAGTCTGATGCCTTCCAGTCTGATGCCCCGGCCTTCCAGTCTGATGCCTTCCAGTCTGATGCCCCGGCCTTCCAGTCTGATGCCTTCCAGTCTGATGCCCCGGCCTTCCAGTCTGATGCCCCGGCCTTCCAGTCTGAGGCCTTCCAGTCTGATGCCCCGGCCTTCCAGTCTGATGCCCCGGCCTTCCAGTCTGATGTCCCGGCCTTGCAGTCTGATGCCTTCCAGTCTGATGTCCCGGCCTTGCAGTCTGATGCCTTCCAGTCTGATGTCCCGGCCTTTCAGTCTGATGTCTTGCAGTTTGATGTCCCGGCCTTCCAGTCTGATGTCTTGCAGTCTGATGCCCCAGCCTTCCAGTCTGAGGCCTTCCAGTCTGATGCCCTGGCCTTCCAGTCTGATGCCCTGGCCTTCCAGTCTGATGCCACGGCCTTCCAGTCCGATGCCTTCCAGTCTGATGCCTTCCAGTCTGATGCCCCGGCCTTCCAGTCTGATGCCCCGGCCTTCCAGTCCGATGCCTTCCAGTCTGATGCCCCGGCCTTCCAGTCCGATGCCTTCCAGTCTCATGCCCCGGCCTTCCAGTCCGATGCCTTCCAGTCCGATGCCTTCCAGTCTGATGCCTTCCAGTCTGATGCCCCGGCCTTCCAGTCTGATGCCCCGGCCTTCCAGTCTGATGCCCCGGCCTTCCAGTCTGATGTCTTCCAGTCTGATGCCCCGGCCTTCCATTCTGATGCCTTCCAGTCTGATGCCCCGGCCTTCCAGTCTGATGCCCCGGCCTTCCAGTCTGATGCCTTCCAGTCTGATGCCCCGGCCTTCCAGTCTGATGCCTTCCAGTCTGATGCCCCGGCCTTCCAGTCTGATGTCCCGGCCTTGCAGTCTGATGCCTTCCAGTCTGATGTCCCGGCCTTGCAGTCTGATGCCTTCCAGTCTGATGTCCCGGCCTTGCAGTCTGATGCCTTCCAGTCTGATGCCCCGGCCTTCCAGTCTGATGCCTTCCAGTCTGATGCCCCGGCCTTCCAGTCTGATGCCTTCCAGTCTGATGCCCCGGCCTTCCAGTCTGATGCCTTCCAGTCTGATGCCCCGGCCTTCCAGTCTGATGCCCCGGCCTTCCAGTCTGAGGCCTTCCAGTCTGATGCCCCGGCCTTCCAGTCTGATGCCCCGGCCTTCCAGTCTGATGTCCCGGCCTTGCAGTCTGATGCCTTCCAGTCTGATGTCCCGGCCTTGCAGTCTGATGCCTTCCAGTCTGATGTCCCGGCCTTGCAGTCTGATGCCTTCCAGTCTGATGCCCCGGCCTTGCAGTCTGATGCCTTCCAGCCTGATGTCCCGGCCTTCCAGCCAGACGCCTTCCAGCCTGATGTCCCGGCCTTCCAGCCAGACGCCTTCCAGCCTGATGTCCCGGCCTTCCAGCCAGACGCCTTCCAGCCTGATGTCCCGGCCTTCCAGCCAGACGCCTTCCAGCCTGATGTCCCGGCCTTCCAGCCAGACGCCTTCCAGCCTGATGTCCCGGCCTTCCAGCCAGACGCCTTCCAGCCTGATGTCCCGGCCTTCCAGCCAGACGCCTTCCAGCCTGATGTCCCGGCCTTCCAGCCAGACGCCTTCCAGCCTGATGTCCCGGCCTTCCAGCCAGATGCCCCGGCCTTCCAGCCAGACGCCTTCCAGCCTGATGTCCCGGCCTTCCAGCCAGACGCCTTCCAGTCTGACGTCTTGCAGTCTGATGTCCCGGCCTTCCAGTCTGACGTCTTGCAGTCTGATGTCTCGGCCTTCCAGTCTGGCGTCTTGCAGTCTGATGTCTCGGCCTTCCAGTCTGGCGTCTTGCAGTCTGATGTCTCGGCCTTCCAGTCTGGCGTCTTGCAGTCTGATGTCTCGGCCTTCCAGTCTGGCGTCTTGCAGTCTGATGTCCCGGCCTTGCAGTCTGATGCCTTCCAGTCTGATGTCCCGCCTTGCAGTCTGATGCCTTGCAGTCTGATGTCCCGGCCTTTCAGTCTGATGTCTTGCAGTTTGATGTCCCGGCCTTCCAGTCTGATGTCTTGCAGTCTGATGCCCCGGCCTTCCAGTCTGATGCCTTCCAGTCTGATGCCTCGGCCTTCCAGTCTGATGCCCCGGCCTTCCAGTCCGATGCCTTCCAGTCTGATGCCCCGGCCTTCCAGTCCGATGCCTTCCAGTCTGATGCCTTCCAGTCTGATGCCCCGGCCTTCCAGTCTGATGCCCCGGCCTTCCAGTCTGATGCCTTCCAGTCTGATGCCCCGGCCTTCCAGTCTGATGCCTTCCAGTCTGATGCCCCGGCCTTCCAGTCTGATGCCTTCCAGTCTGATGCCCCGGCCTTCCAGTCTGATGCCTTCCAGTCTGATGCCCCGGCCTTCCAGTCTGATGCCCCGGCCTTCCAGTCTGAGGCCTTCCAGTCTGATGCCCCGGCCTTCCAGTCTGATGCCCCGGCCTTCCAGTCTGATGTCCCGGCCTTGCAGTCTGATGCCTTCCAGTCTGATGTCCCGGCCTTGCAGTCTGATGCCTTCCAGTCTGATGTCCCGGCCTTTCAGTCTGATGTCTTGCAGTTTGATGTCCCGGCCTTCCAGTCTGATGTCTTGCAGTCTGATGCCCCAGCCTTCCAGTCTGAGGCCTTCCAGTCTGATGCCCTGGCCTTCCAGTCTGATGCCCTGGCCTTCCAGTCTGATGCCACGGCCTTCCAGTCCGATGCCTTCCAGTCCGATGCCTTCCAGTCTGATGCCTTCCAGTCTGATGCCCCGGCCTTCCAGTCTGATGCCCCGGCCTTCCAGTCCGATGCCTTCCAGTCTGATGCCCCGGCCTTCCAGTCCGATGCCTTCCAGTCTCATGCCCCGGCCTTCCAGTCCGATGCCTTCCAGTCCGATGCCTTCCAGTCTGATGCCCCGGCCTTCCAGTCTGATGCCCCGGCCTTCCAGTCTGATGCCCCGGCCTTCCAGTCTGATGTCTTCCAGTCTGATGCCCGGCCTTCCATTCTGATGCCTTCCAGTCTGATGCCCCGGCCTTCCAGTCTGATGCCCCGGCCTTCCAGTCTGATGCCTTCCAGTCTGATGCCCCGGCCTTCCAGTCTGATGCCCCGGCCTTCCAGTCTGATGCCTTCCAGTCTGATGCCCCGGCCTTCCAGTCTGATGTCCCGGCCTTGCAGTCTGATGCCTTCCAGTCTGATGTCCCGGCCTTGCAGTCTGATGCCTTCCAGTCTGATGTCCCGGCCTTGCAGTCTGATGCCTTCCAGTCTGATGCCCCGGCCTTCCAGTCTGATGCCTTCCAGTCTGATGCCCCGGCCTTCCAGTCTGATGCCTTCCAGTCTGATGCCCCGGCCTTCCAGTCTGATGCCTTCCAGTCTGATGCCCCGGCCTTCCAGTCTGATGCCCCGGCCTTCCAGTCTGATGCCCCGGCCTTCCAGTCTGAGGCCTTCCAGTCTGATGCCCCGGCCTTCCAGTCTGATGCCCCGGCCTTCCAGTCTGATGTCCCGGCCTTGCAGTCTGATGCCTTCCAGTCTGATGTCCCGGCCTTGCAGTCTGATGCCTTCCAGTCTGATGTCCCGGCCTTGCAGTCTGATGCCTTCCAGTCTGATGCCCCGGCCTTGCAGTCTGATGCCTTCCAGTCTGATGTTCCGGCCTTGCAGTCTGATGCCTTCCAGTCTGATGTTCCGGCCTTGCAGTCTGATGCCTTCCAGTCTGATGTTCCGGCCTTGCAGTCAGATGCCTTCCAGTCTGATGTTCCGGCCTTGCAGTCTGATGCCTTCCAGTCTGATGTTCCGGCCTTGCAGTCTGATGCCTTCCAGTCTGATGTTCCGGCCTTGCAGTCTGATGCCTTCCAGTCTGATGTTCCGGCCTTGCAGTCTGATGCCTTCCAGTCTGATGTTCCGGCCTTGCAGTCTGATGCCTTCCAGTCTGATGTTCCGGCCTTGCAGTCTGATGCCTTCCAGTCTGATGTTCCGGCCTTGCAGTCTGATGCCCCGGCCTTCCAGTCTGATGCCCCGGCCTTCCAGTCTGATGCCCCGGCCTTCCAGTCCGATGCCTTCCAGTCTGATGCCCCGGCCTTCCAGTCTGATGCCTTCCAGTCTGATGCCCCGGCCTTCCAGTCTGATGCCCCGGCCTTCCAGTCTGATGCCTTCCAGTCTGATGCCCTGGCCTTCCAGTCTGATGCCTTCCAGTCTGATGCCCCGGCCTTCCAGTCTGATGTCCCGGCCTTGCAGTCTGATGCCTTCCAGTCTGATGTCCCGGCCTTGCAGTCTGATGCCTTCCAGTCTGATGTCCCGGCCTTGCAGTCTGATGCCTTCCAGTCTGATGCCCCAGCCTTGCAGTCTGATGCCTTCCAGTCTGATGCCCCGGCCTTGCAGTCTGATGCCTTCCAGTCTGATGCCCCGGCCTTGCAGTCTGATGCCTTCCAGTCTGATGTTCCGGCCTTGCAGTCTGATGCCTTCCAGTCTGATGTTCCGGCCTTGCAGTCTGATGCCTTCCAGTCTGATGTTCCGGCCTTGCAGTCAGATGCCTTCCAGTCTGATGTTCCGGCCTTGCAGTCAGATGCCTTCCAGTCTGATGTTCCGGCCTTGCAGTCTGATGCCTTCCAGTCTGATGTTCCGGCCTTGCAGTCTGATGCCTTCCAGTCTGATGTTCCGGCCTTGCAGTCTGATGCCTTCCAGTCTGATTTTCCGGCCTTGCAGTCTGATGCCTTCCAGTCTGATGTTCCGGCATTGCAGTCTGATGCCTTCCAGTCTGATGTTCCGGCCTTGCAGTCTGATGCCTTCCAGTCTGATGCCCCGGCCTTCCAGTCTGATGCCCCGGCCTTCCAGTCTGATGCCCCGGCCTTCCAGTCTGATGCCTTCCAGTCTGATGCCTTCCAGTCTGATGCCCCGGCCTTCCAGTCTGATGCCTTCCAGTCTGATGCCCCGGCCTTCCAGTCTGATGCCTTCCAGTCTGATGTTCCTGCCTTGCAGTCTGATGCCTTCCAGTCTGATGTTCCGGCCTTGCAGTCTGATGCCTTCCAGTCTGATGTTCCGGCCTTGCAGTCTGATGCCTTCCAGTCTGATGTTCCGGCCTTGCAGTCTGATGCCTTCCAGTCTGATGTTCCGGCCTTGCAGTCTGATGCCTTCCAGTCTGATGTTCCGGCCTTGCAGTCTGATGCCTTCCAGTCTGATGTTCCGGCCTTGCAGTCTGATGCCTTCCAGTCTGATGTTCCGGCCTTGCAGTCTGATGCCTTCCAGTCTGATGTTCCGGCCTTGCAGTCTGATGCCTTCCAGTCTGATGTTCCGGCCTTGCAGTTTGATGCCTTCCAGTCTGATGTTCCGGCCTTGCAGTCTGATGCCTTCCAGTCTGATGTTCCGGCCTTGCAGTCTGATGCCTTCCAGTCTGATGTTCCGGCCTTGCAGTCTGATGCCTTCCAGTCTGATGTTCCGGCCTTGCAGTCTGATGCCTTCCAGTCTGATTTTCCGGCCTTGCAGTCTGATTTTCCGGCCTTGCAGTCTGATGCCCCGGCCTTCCAGTCTGATGCCTTCCAGTCTGATGCCTTCCAGTCTGATGCCCCGGCCTTCCAGTCTGATGCCTTCCAGTCTGATGCCCCGGCCTTCCAGTCTGATGCCTTCCATTCTGATGTTCCTGCCTTGCAGTCTGATGCCTTCCAGTTTGATGTTCCGGCCTTGCAGTCTGATGCCTTCCAGTCTGATGTTCCGGCCTTGCAGTCTGATGCCTTCCAGTCTGATGTTCCGGCCTTGCCGTCTGATGCCTTCCAGTCTGATGTTCCGGCCTTGCAGTCCGATGCCTTCCAGTCTGATGTCCCGGCCTCGCAGTCTGATTCTTTCCAGTCTGATGTCCCGGCCTCGCAGTCTGATTCTTTCCAGTCTGATGTCCCGGCCTCGCAGTCTGATTCCTTCCAGTCTGATGTCCCGGCCTCGCAGTCCGACGCCTTCCAGTCTGATGTCCCGGCCTCGCAGTCCGACGCCTTCCAGTCTGATGTCCCGGCCTCGCAGTCCGACGCCTTCCAGTCTGATGTCCCGGCCTCGCAGTCCGACGCCTTCCAGTCTGATGTCCCGGCCTCGCAGTCCGACGCCTTCCAGTCTGATGTCCCGGCCTCGCAGTCCGACGCCTTCCAGTCTGATGTCCCGGCCTCGCAGTCCGACGCCTTCCAGTCTGATGTCCCGGCCTCGCAGTCCGACGCCTTCCAGTCTGATGTCCCGGCCTCGCAGTCCGACGCCTTCCAGTCTGATGTCCCGGCCTCGCAGTCCGACGCCTTCCAGTCTGATGTCCCGGCCTCGCAGTCCGACGCCTTCCAGTCTGATGTCCCGGCCTCGCAGTCCGACGCCTTCCAGTCCGACGCCTTCCAGTCTGATGTCCCGGCCTCGCAGTCCGACGCCTTCCAGTCTGATGTCCCGGCCTCGCAGTCCGACGCCTTCCAGTCTGATGTCCCGGCCTCGCAGTCCGACGCCTTCCAGTCTGATGTCCCGGCCTCGCAGTCCGACGCCTTCCAGTCTGATGTCCCGGCCTCGCAGTCCGACGCCTTCCAGTCTGATGTCCCGGCCTCGCAGTCCGACGCCTTCCAGTCCGACGCCTTCCAGTCTGATGTCCCGGCCTTGCAGTCCGACGCCTTCCAGTCTGATGTCCCGGCCTTGCAGTCCGACGCCTTCCAGTCTGATGTGCCTGCTGTCCAGCCTGATGTGCCTGCTGTCCAGCCTGATGTGCCCGCCTTCCAGCCTGACGTGCCGCTGCCCGCCTTCCAGCCTGACGTGCCGCTGCCCGCCTTCCAGCCTGACGTGCCGCTGCCCGCCTTCCAGCCTGACGTGCCGCTGCCCGCCTTCCAGCCTCACGTGCCGCTGCCCGCCTTCCAGCCTGACGTGCCAGCTTCCCGGCCCGATGTGGTTCTGTCTGCTGCCCTGCTTGAAGTGTCTGTTACCCAACCTAATGTGACTTTGCCCATAGCCCAGCTTGACGCAGTGGACTTTCCCCAGCAACTGCTAGTTGGAGCGTCCGGAGGTCGCTCCTTTGAGGGGGGGTACTGTCAGGAAAGGTTCCCTCCGCTGGTAATATCAATCATTTGGCATGCAGTACTGCGATCCACCAGCAGGTGTCTCCTGCTGGAATTATGTCATCTTTGGTCCGCAGTACTGGTGTCCACCAGCGGAGGGATCCTGGCAGTATGGAGCAGGTATTGCCCTCTGCAGTCAGGCGTCACATGACTGACAGCAGCCATTATAAATACCCGGCAAGTTCATATACACTTCGCCTTGGTATTGTCCTTGAGCCCTGACCTGCAGCCTGTTTGATACCTGTTACCTGATACCTGTTACCTGTTACCCGATCCCCGTTCCCTGTTTCCTGCCTCTTGTACCTGTTCCCTCTCTCCTTGTCCCCCTATTCTGCTTACCTCCTATTTATGACCCCGGCCTGGCTTGACTACGATTCTGGTTCTCCCTTTTTTTACATTATACTGGTTTACTTGCTTATCTGCACTGTTTGGTTGTTAGTTTGTTCACTTAGTTTGTATTGGTGGTGTGTTCACATTTATATGCGTTTGCTTAATAAATTTACCTTCACTTATTTGTGTCTGGTTCACTTGTCGCAGTCACACAGTTCTGGTCACATCTGGTTCATGACACTTGGCCTTTTTTACTACTTTTTCCAGTCAACATTGGGCGATTAAAAGGATCATCAAAAAACACTGGCCAATTATTAAGAATGACCTGGTGTTATGTCCTCTTTTGTCTGACCGACCATGTGTTATTTTTAGGGGGGCTGCTAACCTGAGGAATTCAGTAGCACCTAATGTCCCGGATCCCCCCACCAGACCAACTTGTTTTGGTGATTTGAAGGGGTAATATTTGCGTGGCAAATGCATGTCAGATTAGGGGAACACATAGCAAACATCCGCAAGGGTTTTGATAAGCATAATGTGTCAAAACATTATGCTTTGAAACATAATTGTGACCCTAGTGGTACCACTTTTGTGGCTCTTGAAAAGTATTTACCCTATAATGGCAAGCGGAATATCTATAAGACTGAGACCAATTGGATATTCAGATTGGGGTTCCATACCCCTGGGGGTCTTAACCACTTAAGCCCCGGACCATTTGGCTGGTCAATGACCAGAGAACTTTTTACAATTTGGCACTGCGCTGCTTTAACTGGTAATTGCGCGGTCATGCAACGTTGTACCCAAACAAAATTTGCGTCCCTTTTTTCCCACAAATAGAGCTTTCTTTTAAAGGTATTTGACTGACTCTGCGATTTTTATTTTTTGTGATATAAATGTAAAAACCCCGAAAATTTAGAAAAAAAATTATATTTTCTAATTTTTGTTATTAGAAAAATCCAATAAACTCAATTTTAGTCATACATTTAGGCCAAAATGTATTCAGCCACATGTCTTTGGTAAAAAAAAAAGTCAATAAGTGTATATTTATTGGTTTGCGCAAAAGTTGTCACGTCTACAAACTAAGGTACATTTTCTGGAATTTACGCAGCTTTTAGTTTATGTTCTAATTTCTTGAGGTGCTAAAATGGCAGGGCAGTACAAACCCCCTCCAAATTACCCCATTTTGGAAAGAAGACACCCTAAGGAAATTGATAAGAGGCATGTTGAGCCCATTGAATATTTTATTTTTTTGCCCCAAGTGATTGAATAATGACAAAAAAAAAATTTTTTTTTACAAAAAGTTGTTACTAAATGATATATTGCTCACACATGCCATAGTTATATGTGGAATTGTACCACAAAATACATTCTGCTGCTTTTCCTGAGTACGGGGATACCACACGTGGTCAACTTTTTGGGAGCCTAGCCGCGCACGGAGCCCCGAAAACCAATCACTGCCTTCAGGATTTCTAAGGGCGTCGATTTTTGATTTCACTCCTCACCACCTATCAGAATTTTGAAGGCCATAAAATGCCAAGATGGCACAAACCCCCCCCCCCCCCCCCAAATGACCTCATTTTGGAAAGTAGACACCCCAAGCTATTTTCTGAGAGGCATGTCGAGTCCATGGAATATTTTATATTTTGCCACAAACTGCAGGAAAATGACAAACTTTTTTTTTTTTTTTTGCCCAAAGTTGTCACTAAATGATATATTGCTCAAACATGCCATGGGCATATGTGGAATTACACCCCAAAATAAATTCTGCTGCTTCTACTGAGTACGAGAATACCACATGTGTGGGACTTTTTGGGAGACTAGCCACGTACGGGACCCCGAAATCCAAGCACCACCTTCAGGATTTCTAAGGGCGTAAATTTTTGATTTCACGCCTCACTACCTATCACAGTTTTGAAGGCCATAAAATGCCAAGATGGCACAAAGGCCCCCCAAATGACCCTATTTTGGAAAGTAGACACCCCAAGCTATTTGTCGAGAGGCATGGTGAGTATTTTGCAGCTCTCATTTGTTTTTGAAATTTTTTTTTTCAATTTTCAAAACTTTGTGACAGAGGTCTGCAAAATACTCACCATACCGCTCAGCAAATAACTTGGGGTGTCTACTTTCAAAAATGGGGGGATTTTGTGCTATCTGGGCATTCCATGGCCTCAGAAACTGTGATAGGCAGTGAGGAATGAAATCAAAAATTTACACCCTTAGAAAGCCTGAAGGTGGTGCTTGGATTTTGGGGACCCGTACACGACTAGGCTCCCAAAAGGTCTCACACATGTGGTATCCCTGTACTCAGGAGAAGCAACAGAATGTATTTGTAATGTGTAATTTCACATATAACCATGGCATGTTTGAGCAATATATCATTTAATGACAACTTTGTGCAAAAAAAATGTATTTTTTCCGCAACTTGTGTCAAAATATAAAATATTCCAAGGACTCGACATGCCTCTCAGCAAATAGCTTTGGGTGTCTACTTTCTAAAATGGGGTCATTTGGGGGGGTTTTGAACTGTCCTGGCATTTTATGCACAATATTTAGAAGCTTATGTCACACATCACCCACTCTTCTAACCATTTGAAGACAAAGCCCTTTCTGACACTTTTTGTTTACATGAAAAAATATTTTTTTTTGCAAAAAAATTACTTTGAACCCCCAAACATTAAGTATTTTTTTTTAAAGCAAAGGCCCTACAGAATAAAATGGGGGGTGTTTAATTTTTTTTTTTCACACGGTATTTGCGCAGCGATTTTTGAAACGCATTTTTTGGGGGAAAAAACACACTTTTTTAAATTTGAATGCACTTAAAATCACTATATTGCCCAAATGTTTGATGAAATAAAAAAGATGATCTTAGGCCGAGTACATGAATACCAAACACAACACGCTTTAAAATTGCGCAGAAACGTGCAGCGGCGACTAACTACATACATTTTTAAAAGCCTTTAAACATCTTTACAGTTGACCACTTTAGATTTACAGAGGAGGTCTACTGCTAAAATTAGTACCCTCGATCTGACCTTCGCGGTGATACCTGACATGCATGGTGCAATTTCTGTTTACATATGACACCAGACCGAGGCTTGCCTTCGACGTTGCGCCTTAGCAGGGGGGGACAGGGGTGTGTTTTTTTTGTTTTTTAATTATTTATTTTGCTTTTTTATTTTATTTTTAAACTGTTCCTTTCATTTATATATATTTTTTTATCATTTTTATTGTTATCGCAGGGAATGTAAATATCCCCTATGATTGCAATAGGTAGTGACAGGTACTCTTTTTTGAAAAAATTAGGGTCTACCAGACCCTAGATGCAGTGGCGGCCCGTCCACCCCCCCCCCCCCCCTCAAAAAAAAAAAGAAAAAGAAAAAAAAAGTTTAAAAAAAATATTTTAAAAAAAACGGGCCCTTTAAGACATATTAAAAAAAAAAAAAATGTAATTTAACAATTTAACATAGTGTACTGTGGCGCCGGCCGCAGTGCACTATGAGAAGTGCCGCGTCGATGCAATCACAAGACTGCATCCATGGCGCTTCATTTGCGGGTTAAAAACCCGCCTTGCGGCGCACTGTACAACGCCGACTAGCTTCCGCCCGTAAAATCACTGTGATTCTACGGGCGGGAGCATTGTCATTCAGAGACAAGCGGGTCACTTCCGGCTTTTGGCTGCTTCACGAAACCCGGAAGTGACGTCGGGCAGCTCCGTTCCTCAGCCCGAGCGGAGCTGCAAGACGGTGAGTGGCATAATTCTCACTGACTGACAAAAAAAATGAAATAATGAAGTAATTAAATAATAATTAATTACCAAATGCACCTGACCTAAGCCTTTACTTACTAGACCACTCTCTGTGTGCTGTGCACTTGTGCAGGAATTATTATATTAGAGAGCAATAAGCAATTTGTAAAAGAAACAAATAATTTCATGCTTCTTGCAGGAGGATCACATCATGCCATGCGGTATTCTTATTCAGCAAGTGCAAAGTAATGGTCTGCTCTGTTGCTTGTTACTCACAGTTATTGTTAATTTGCTGGCAAAGACATTTTATAAACCTTTTTTGTATTTTAGTGTAAATATGAGATCTGAGGACTTTTTGACCCCCCAGATCTCATATTTAAGAGGACCCGTCATGCTTTTTTCTATTACAAGGAATGTTTACATTCCTTGTAATAGGAATAAAAGTGACACCATTTTTTTTTTAAAACTGTGAAAAAAGTTTTTTAAAGCACCTAGTCCCGACGATCTCGCGTGCATAAGCGAACGCATACGTGAGTACTGCGCCCGGCCGCCCGCATATGAAAACGGCGGTCAAACCACACATATGAGGTATTGCCGCGATCGTTAGACTGAGCTCAATAATTCTAGCCCTAGACCTTCTCTATAACTTAAAATATGCAACCTGTAGAATTTTTTAAACGTTGCCTATGGAGATTTTTGAGGGTAAAAGTTTGACGCCATTCCATAAGCGGGCGCAATTTAGAAGCGTGACATGTTGGGTGTCAATTTACTCGGCGTAATATTATCTTTCAGAATATATCTAAAAATTGGGGTAACTTTACTGTTATCTTATTTTTTTATTTAATTTAATTTTATTATTTAATTTAATTTTTTTATTTTTTATTTTTTTAAACCCCTTCCCGTGTGGACTTATGTCATCTGATTGTTTCTTATAATTAAAACTAGTTTTTTGATGCCCCAACCAATAAAGTTTATATTTTGAACTCAATTTTTGAAACCTTGGAATTACTGCACTATGAGACCCCTTCTATTTTTCTGAGGATACCCTGATATATTATCACCAGCCGAAATTTTTTTCCATACACAGAGGAAGGAGATAAAGAAGGAAGGTCATTTACTCTTTGGATGTGCCTCCCCGTGGAGTAATCAGACCCTGCATTGTGAATTATACAGGCCTGTCTGCCCTGTGTGGGCATAGGGTAGGGATGAGCCGAACACCCCCCCGGTTCGGTTCGCACCAGAACTTTCGAACGGACCCCAAATTCGTACGAACGTTAGAACCCCATTGAAGTCTATGGGACTCGAACGTTCGAAATTAAAAGTGCTAATTTTAACGGCTAATATGCAAGATACTGTCCTAAAAAGGGTTTGGGGACCTGGCTCCTGCCCCAGGGGACATGGGTCAATGCAAAAAAAAGTTTTAAAAATGGCCGTTTCGGCGGGAGCACTGATTTTAATGACGATTAAAGTGGAAAAAAAGTGAAATATTCCTTTAAATATGGTGCCTGGGGGGTGTCTGTAGTATGCCTGTGAAGTGCCACGTGTTTCCCGTGTTTAGAACAGTCCCTGCACAAAATGACATTTAACGGAAATAACGTCATTTAAAACTGCTTGCGGTTTTAATGTTATATCTGGTTCCTGCAATATGGTTGAAAATCATTCAGAAAAATGGCATGGGTAGCCCTCCCTGCCCATTACCAGCCTATTTGGGTCTTGTACGCATATTAAGGGGAACCCCGTACCCATATTAAAAAAAGGAAATGCGTGTGGCCCCCAGGCCCTATATACTCAGAACAGCAGTATACAGGCGGTGCAAACAAGACAGGGACTGTGTAGGTTTGTTGTGTTAAGTTGAATCTGTAATTTTCAACTGGTACATTTTTAAAGTGTAGCTCCAGTCAAAAAAAAAAAAAATGTAAGCTTTTTGGAAAACATAGGGAAGGGTTATCACCCCTGTATAATTTGTTTTGTCGTCCATCTTTTTTCATCTCACTTGCTGTTGTCTCCTTCCGTTTGCAAGTAGGAGATGTTTGTAAGTTGGATGTTTGAAAGTAGGGGCCTGCCCTATATGCTCTGCAGAAATGGCGGAACAAGGTGCTGGTTTTGCCACAACATTGTAAGCCCTCAAAGTGACTCTTGGTGGGCGCTGGAGCGCCCTGCTGTGAACGATTATATCAAGAATTGTAATTACATGCCATTGTTGAACAGTGGTAGAAAAATTGACCTTTGGTGGTTGTGGTGCTGGTGCCTCAACACTTTAAGTCCTCACAGTTACTCTGAGTGGGCACAGGAAGGGGCCCTCCTGTGAAATATTATATCAAGAATTGTAATTACATGTCCCTGTTAAACAGGGGCAGAAAAATTGGGCCTTAGGCACTGGTGCTGGTGCCACCACACTGCAACCTCTCCCATATACTCTAGTTTTATTGCAGGAATTAGCCCTGCTGCAAAGCATTGCATCAAAAATTGTAATTAAACGCCCCTGTTAAACAGGGGCAGAAAAATTGGGCTTTAGGCACTGGTGCTGGTGCCAGCACACTGCAACCTGCAACGTACAACACGTACAACGTGACTAGAAAAAGGAAGTTCAATAGCCAGTAGCCAACAGCTTCTGTCTTGTAGTTGAATCTGAGCAAGCGTGATTTGTGGCATGTCGGAATTGCATACACACGATCGGAATAACCGATAGAAAGTTATTACATTGGGAAAAT
Organism: Lithobates pipiens; assembly: GCF_037356315.1. Taxonomy (NCBI): domain Eukaryota; kingdom Metazoa; phylum Chordata; class Amphibia; order Anura; family Ranidae; genus Lithobates; species Lithobates pipiens. Next base: position 11,980,808 of record NW_027507785.1, on the reverse strand, counting down.
TAAGAACCTGCTATCAATTTTTGGCTGGCGGAAATTCGGACAGCTAAATTTCGACGGAGCAATACACTAGCTATATAGGTGAGTTGAATATAGCGGTGTATACTGCGGTCAGGGCACGCAGACAACAACCACTACACAACAGCAAGATCGAAAATCATCCGAAAACGATCGGTGTGTACTGTGTTGAAGGTACACAGAACACCCATTATTATCTTTATTATAGAACACCAGAGATAAAGGGGTATATACAGATGTATACTGTGCTGTGCTGGAGGCACACACAACTTCCAATAACTCCTGCAGATGGCAATTGGGCTCAAATAGAGAAGAGCTATGTAGGTGGATATAGCGGTATGTACTGGGTACAGAGCACGCAGACAGCACGCACAAGCTCCTAACACTACTGACTGCAAGCTCTATTATAAATGATAGATCACTAGCTATATAGGTGAGGTGAATATAGCGGTGTATACTGCGGTCAGGGCACGCAGACAACAACCACTACACAACAGCAAGATCGAAAATCGTCCGAAAACGATCGGTGTGTACTGTGTTGAAGGTACACAGAACACCCACTGCTTCAGACGCCAACACACTACACAAGGCCGCCGTGCTGGCGGCCTTATATAGTGTGGGGCGTGCACTACACAGCCTGAGCTATGATTGGCCACAGGCATCCTGCCTGTGGCCAATCATGGCTCTCCTCGCTGCTGGCGCTGCGATTGGCCAAGCATGTGGGGTCACAGTGCATACTTGGCCAATCATGAGCCAGCAATGCACTGCGCCATCGCAGTGCATTGTGGGCCGTGAGCGCCACACGAATTCGGTGCGAACAGACCAAAATGTTCAGACTTCGCCGAACGGACGAACAGCCGATGTTCGAGTCGAACGTATGTTCGACTCGAACACGAAGCTCATCCCTAGCATAGGGATTCGGTGAGTGGGGAGCTGAGGGGGTGAGCACGGAAGTCACCTGAATCTCATATGTTTGAGCACCAGTCACTTTAAACTGCATTTGCCTGAAGATTTAGAGCTTATTTCTATTCTGATTTGGACTGCACTTTTTGCTTTTTTGTTTTTTGTTTGCGATTTTGTTTTTGTTTTTTCTAAGGACTGCACCAACTGTTTTTTATAAGGACGTCTCACTGATCAACTAATGTATTCGTTTATGGACTTTATGCACTAAGTTATATTTATATATATATATATATATATATATATATATATTTAATTTTGTGACCACTTATGGTTTTGCAATTTTTGCACATTCTTGCTGTTTTGCACTTCTGCACTTTTATATGCACAGTCTTAACACTTATCATAGACTGGGTATACGCATATACCTGTATGATATAGTGCTATTTATATGTATCCATGACCTTTTTTAGTGTCGCTCGAATACCCCCTAGTACTAATTGAACCAGGATTGTAGGTCTCCGTTCCTCCTGTAATTAGTCATATTGGAGTTATATCTTCCTGTCATCCATTTATTTTAGGGCGAGAGTTATACACCACTAGTACCTCTCTGCAGCCCGTTCCGCCTATTCCTCCCTCCTGGCCTTCTTTCATTCGTGCGTGTTGGGGAATTTAACCACCACTCACTCTGGTGGTTGAAAGGTTATGTTAAGCATCCATCTTGTTTCTGTCAGCCATCTTAATATTCACAAACTTCCATTTTACAATATGTACAGTTTGAACACCCCTTTAACTTCTCAGATAACTGTCTCAACATGAGATTCTTCTAACTCATTTGTTCTCACACACTTATCTAAAACTTTCACACATTTTCTCAGCATTCCTTTAGCTACTGAAGAAATCATGTACTGTCTCTTATCTTTTTCTCATATTAACAAAGAACAATAGCGTTTTGTCTTGACCAGCTGTAATCGTCTTGATGTCTACTGCGCATGTCTTATTCTGTGTGACGCAAAATTTACTATATCAATCGCTTTGTAATAACTCAATACAATTAGTTCTTGAAGGACGCCATGGTGTGTGTGTGGTTTTATTTGTCCTTCGAGAATTGATTCCAGAGCGCTCTGAATTTATACAATACATTGGATCTAAGGTCTGAGAGGTTGAAGGGACCACCCTAGACACAGGATTAACCCTTTCAGCACTGGGGGCTTGTCCCGTGATGGATGTTTATTTACCCTTAACGGACTTGGAAAGCTACTTTTAACGGCTCGGTAAGTGAATTCTATTCTTATTGAGTGAAATTGACTTGCCGGGGTCCAGGTGTCAGGTGTGTGACTTGGCTTCCATCCCACAGAGATTGCTGTTGGGTTATAGAACCTCTCATAAGTATAGATAAGTTGACGGGTCATGACCTTAGGGGTCATATAGTGTTTTGGGGACACTTGTAAAGGTTTTGGTGACCTTAGAAAAATTTACAGAGTACTCTAGAGTTTTAGTTCTGTTCGGGACAGAACTGGTGACTGATGATCAATGTATTGTGTAAACTTTTTGTATGAATGTATAACTGCTTTTGCTTTAAATGTATCACGCTGAATGAATTGCGCTGAGTGTGTATATGTGGACTGCTATTTAGTTTCAAGAACCAAAAGGCATACTTGGTGAGTGGTATTCCTGGAGGTTATAAAGTTACAATTTGGGTAAAGCTATTTTGGGAAAGGTAAACAGATTAATGTACATTGCAAGTTAAATTCATCTGTGGTTTAAATTTGTCTGAAACAAAACAGCAGCTCCATGAGCAAGATTGTGCGTTTATTGTATGTCTGAAACACTCTTGAACTTGTTCCAAATTTATTCTGTTACAGACTTGAAGTGATTGTAGCTGTATTAGTATAAAAAAGTATCATGGACAGTACTGATATTTTTTGTTAAAGGAATCTAAGTTGAAGTATTGTCTAATTGTCTGATTCACACCGTTGTCTGATTGTCTGCACCGTTAGGTGGCAGTCAAGCATGATAAATTGTTTTGCTTTCATGGGAAAATGAAATGTACGGAGCAATACCTAGTTAACCCTTGGGTGGATCATATGGCAGGATGGACAGAAAGCCGGTTTGGGTATTGTGCCAACTATGGATCCATTATTGATCCAGACTTTCCTGAGTAATCTCAAACCCCATTTAGTGGTCCCAGTCAAACAAATGATTACTGAATGGTCAACACTTTCTAGAACTGACTTTGGCAAAGCTCTTTCACAGAAAGATGCAGCAGGTTGTTTTAATATACCAAAGCCGTCACCTGTCTCCACACAACATTTCCAAGGGAATACGAAGGGGAACTTTAGAGGCAGAGGAAATTTTAGAGGCAGATTTAAAGGCAGAAATGGAAGAGGGATGAGTCGCTCTAGAAACAATGGATGTTTCAATTGCGGTGCTGAGGATCACTGGGTGAGTCAGTGTCCTCACCCCACCGCTATTCAGACTCCTGATTCCAGCTCTGTCCCTAACCAGACACAACAACCACAGGCATCCATCCAACAAGGTCCAACATTTCCAATCAAATGGGGAAATCAACAACAATGATGGGGCCCGGAGGGTAGTGTCCCAGCTTTTCCTTTTGTCTCAGATGATTTCACTGACAGTCCAATGGTTGCTATTTCAATAAATGGGAGACTCCTCCCCTATCTTGTTGATAGCGGGGCCACTAGGAGTACTATTTGTGAAGATCATTTCAGAGGCAAGTGGGAACCAGCAGAACCCTCTTTGGGAATTAATGGGATACTGACAAAAACATATAGGACTCCACCCCTACCAATAGAAGATGATGAAGGGTACACCATATGCATACATTCTTTTAGGATAATACCAAGGTGTCCTGTAAATTTGTTGGGAAGAGACTTGTTTGGGCCACTAGAAATCACAATTAGAACCAACTCAGAAGGAGGTCTAGACATTTCCTCAGATAAAATCACTATAGTAGCATGCAAACCAGGTTTATTGATGCTGTCACAACAAAATAGTGAAGACGATTTTGAGGATATAGGCCCCCAGGTCTGGTCTACATCAGATCTGGATGTAGGACTTGTTTCATGCACACCATACAGGGCCACCCTCAAAGAAGGTGCATTTCCTATCTATCACAAACAGTATCCACTCTCTAAAGAAAAGATGGATGGCATAGTGCCAATGGTGAAAAATTTCTGCAGGATGGAATCCTGGAGGAAATTATTTCTCCATACAACACACCTGTTAACCCTGTAAAGAAGCCGGATGGCTCCTTCAGATTTGTACAGGACTTGAGGGCCATAAATGACCTCATAGTCCCAATAGCACCCATTGTACCTGATGTTCCATCACTACTGTCCTCCATTCCAGCAACAGCCAAATGTTTTACTGTAATTGAGTTAAAGAATGCTTTTTTCTCTGTCCTTGTAGACAAGGAGACAAGGCCACTCTTTGCTTTTACTGTGTCGATTGACCAACACAATCACCAGTTTACCTGGTGTAGAATGCCCCAGGGATATATAGACTCACATGTGGTCTATTCTATAGTACTCCAAGCCACCCTCAGGCCTTGGACTGCCCCTCATGTTTCTGTACTGTTACAATATGTTGATGATCTTTTGATTTGTAGTTCTTCAGAGGAGGACTGCCGAGCTGATAGCCTATCCTTATTGAAATGGTTACATGACCCGTGTAGCCTAAAGGTTCCTTTGTAACCCCAACTTAATTAGTCCCCCACCCCTTTTTACCTTCCCGTTACCTTTCAACCCATTAACAGATGAGACCACACTTTCTCTTTGGAGTAAAATGGCCACAACAGCCTTTATTAACAACTTATCAACACTCCAACAAAATATATATATATCTATATATAAATAATCAATAAATATATATATACAACATTAACACAACAACCATAACCTGCCCATCCTGGTGATCTCTGACGGTGACCCATAATTCCACCAAACACCAAAAGTCACTGCGGTACCCATTTAACTTTACCAGGCCTCCACCTGTAGCCGGTCGGAGACAACCTCCCGCAGTGACACATACCAGTATTCCATTCACCGTTCTGGAATACACCGGAGGGGCCGATACTATTGATGAGCCCCCCACCCCATCAGATCACCTCTGATTTACCGTCAACCGTCAAAGACCACCAAGAACACCGCCACAGCCCAAAAGGGGGACCCCCTCACCCTTGAGGGCAACCCCACACCTGCAAGGCCTTCCTGATCCCCTCCCGCAAACCGAGGGACCAAAGGTCAATGCCCACATCTGAAAGGTGAACACCGTCCCTCCCTAAATAAAGGCCAACATTAACCTCCAACTCCCGGTGACGGACCACAATCCCCCCATTTTTTGTCACAAACCGCCCAACCACCTTATTGTTCCTAATGCGGGTCTTCTCAATGCTCACCTCCGACCGGGCCCACCGACACACCGTTCTGGCCACAATATCGGACCATACCAGAATTGTACCCGGAAACTGCGCCCGCAGGCGCATAAAGTCCGCCTTTATGTCCGCCATTATGTCCCTTACCTTGCGGAGCCCCAAATCATTGCCCCCGGCATGGATCACCAACACATCGGGGGGTCTGTCCCTCCCCGCAAACCTTTCCACTTCCCTCATTACTCGTTCCCACAGCATCCCCGGAAAACCCAGCCACTTCACACATGCCTCCCTCCTGGAAATACCCAGTTGCCGTCCATCCGGTCGTGCGTCACCTCTCCGGGCCCCCCAACAAACATAAGAATGCCCCAAAATCCAGACGAGGCGCTCAGAACCTCCACCTGGAACAAAACCAAAAAACAAAACAACTATCATGACACATGGAACAAAATCCATACACAACCATTAACCAACATCCCCCACTGCCCAATTGAACCCAGGAAGTAGGAAAAATCAATCCATTGCCAACTGCGGCCGTACATAAGACCGGAACCTCCGAGACTCCCACCTCCCAATCCTGCGAACCGCAGCGTCGTCCAACCCGTACCTGGCAGCCTCAGTGGCCGCCCCGATGCGGAAGGAGTGTGATGCATAGGCTTTGCCCTCCAAACCCACTTCCGACAAACACCGCCGGAATACCGGCACAAATTGAAACTTGGACAGAAATGAACCGTCCGCATGACGCAAGAGGGGGCCATCTCCCCCGGCCTAACCTCCAGAAACTCCCGGACTGCCGCGACAGGGCAGACACCAGAACCCGGCATTGCATACAGTGACACCACCGCCCCCTTCCCCAGTTGGTCCGTCTTGGACCTGCGCAACCGAAGCGTAACTCGATCCTCGTCCGCCCTCACATCCTGCGCCAACAAACCCCCCGCCGCCCTCTTGGAAGGGCTGACCAGCTCCCCAATCCTGAACGCCCCGTAAAACGCCAATGAGAATGCCGCTGTAAACAGCAACACTTCATATCGCGAACCACAAACATACCGCAACCGCTCACATATAGCCACCAAATTGGCAAACGTGACCGGTCGCCTCGCGTCCTTAGTCCTATGCTGTTTCCGATAACCTTTCAACGCCTGCCTAACCCAAAAATCCTTCGTACCATCCACCCCCCCACTCAATTTGAAAAAGAAGACCAAACCCGCCAGTTTCCGGTCAAGGACCGAGACCGACGCCCCCGATTCCATGTACCGAACCACCAGGTACAGCACCAGCAGTCGCCGATCGGCTCCCTGATCACGCGCCCCAACCTCCTGAACCAACTCAACCCACTCGGACCAAACCTTAGAGTAAGCCGCCCAAGTGGATGCACTCACGGACCGCCGGATCCATCCTGCGGCGTGTCCAAAGGCAGCTCCCACATCCAAGCCGGGCAAGGAACTCCCGTCTCCTCCGCGCCCGGTGCCAAACTCCGGAACTTGTCCCACTGAAAACGAGACAATGAATCCGCCAATGAGTTCTCCACCCCCGGAATGTGCACAGCATAAACAAAAATGTTCAACTGCAAACACCTGAAAACCAAGTGACGCAACAGTTTAATAACCGGAGGCGAGGAAGCCGACATCCGATTAATGACCTGCACCACCCCCATATTGTCGCAGTTGATGCACAATTTCAGATCCTTAAAGTCCTCCCCCCACAGCTCTAACGCCAGTACCACGGGAAAAAGCTCCAGCAACACCAAGTTCCCAAGAAACCCAGCCTCGCTCCAAGAGCGCGGCCAGGGCTCCGCACTCCACCGTCCCCGAAAGTACGCCCCATAACCCGTTGAGCCGGCTGCATCCGTCACTAGGTCCACATCAAAGTTACTCACGGGGCCGGCCATCCACATGGCCCTGCCATTGTACGCCGCCAAGAAGGCATGCCACACCCACAGGTCTTCCCAGTGAGCCCGTCGCAAACGAATAAAATGAGTTGGGACCGTCACCCCCACCGTAGCTGCCGACAGCCGTCGGCAAAACACCCTCCCCATGGGAATGATTCTGCAAGCGAAGTTCAACTTACCCAACAACGACTGCAACGTCCTCAACTGCACCTTGCGCCGTCCTTGAATCGCGCTGATCTCCCCCTGCAAATCCTCAAGCTTAGCCTGCGGCAACCTACACTCCATGGCCACCGAGTCTATCACTATCCCCAAAAAACTCAATTCTGAGGTCGGGCCTTCCGTTTTTTCGGCTGCCAGGGGCACTCCAAACCTGCCCGCGATGTGCTGCAACGTGGAAAGGAGAATCGCACACACAGCGGAGGCAGGGGGCCCAATGCACAAAAAGTCATCCAAATAATGGATAACCGAATCAAGCCCAGACACATCCCGCACCACCCATTCCAAAAAGGTACTAAAGGACTCAAAAACGCGCACGAAATGGAGCAGCCCATCGGCAGGCACTTATCCACATAGAACTTGTCCCGCCAGCGGCACCCCAACAACCAAAAGCTGTCCGGATGTACCGGAAGCAGGCGAAAAGCCGACTCCACGTCTGCCTTCGCCATAAGCGCTCCCCGCCCATACCGGCGTACCCAGCGGACCGCCGCGTCAAAGGACGTGTAAGAAACCGTACACGCATCTGGGTCAATAAAGTCATTGACCGAACCCCCTTTTGGAAAGGACAAGTGGTGGATCAGCCGGAACTTCGAAGCTTCCTTCTTGGGAACAACTCCCAATGGGGAAACCACCAAGTCCCCCCAAGGCTTAGCCACAAAGGGGCCCCCCATCCGGCCCAACGCCACCTCCTTCCCCAACTTTTCGTCCACCACCCCCGGGTGCTCCAAAGCCGACTTCAAATTCCCCGCCTCCGGCGGAACCACCGTCAAAGAACAAGGAATCCTGAACCCGTCCCGAAAACCCAATGCCAACAGATTCGCCGCCGCCCTATCCGGATACTTACTTAGAAAAGGAAGCATCCTTTCCACCTTCACCGGCGTCATCCCTCTTGTGCGCAACGTCTCCAGCCCGTTTTCCTCGCTTGAAACACTTGGACAGCATGTGGGCCCCCCCACACCCGGAGCACTCGTGTTTAAACTTGCACCCACTCCCAAACTTGCAGGCACCCTCATTGTACTGCCAGCAGACCCCCCATTTCTTTCCGGCTGGCAGTCCTGAGGACGACGCACTCCCGGCCCCCCCCCTGAAGAAACTGGGGCGGGGCCCGCGCCGAAGACATAAGCCTCATCCAGAGGCTGATGTCCTTGTGATCCCAACGCAATTCCGCCCGGACCGCCTTCCGCTGGCGGAATTGCTCGTCATACCGCAGCCATGCAACTCCCCCATACACCCTATGCGCTTCCCCGATGGCATCCATATAGCAGAAGAGGGCCGAGCATTGCTCGGGGTGAGTCCCGCCAATAACGATAGCCAAGATGGCGAACGCCTGGAGCCAGTTCGGAAAAATCCGCAGAATCAACCGATACCGCCGCTTCTCCTCATCATCTTTCTTAGAACTATCCGGCTTCACCCTGTCCAGGTTAAACTTCTCCAAGGGGAGCAGCGAGAAGATTTCGACATACTCACCTTTCGCTATCATCGCGCGAACCTCCGGTTTCAAGTGTGCTCCAAGCGGCCCCTCAAAGCACACGTAAACCTCGCACCGGGCTGCATCCGCGATCCTGACCACGTCGGTCCGCACGGCCGCCTCCTTGGTGACCGTCTCCCCCACCTGTTGTGTGGGCGAGCCCACTCCCGCCTGAACCACGACAGGGGCCAGGGAGGGCGCCCCCCCCACCGCCCGCCGATCACCCTTCTCAGGGGTCCCCACCCCCGGCGCCGACCACGGCGCCGCTGGCCCCGCTGAGGGCCGTCCCCCATCAAATTTAGCCACCAACACCCGCAGACCCTCCAAAAGCTCGTGAACCTGAGCCGCGGCTCCGTCCCCGGCAGGGGCAGTCCCCGCCGACGACTCGACCGCAGCCACCGACCCCTCCCCCGCGGCCGGAACCACCGACACCCGTGCCTACCCGCACCACCCCCAGCAAATCGTGCAAAGCATGAGACACATTCAAAGGAACAATGGACTTACCAGGCTGACCAGGGGCACGCCCCCCAGCCGGTCTGCTGCTCTCCCGCGCAGGCTGCTCCTCCTCCTCCGAAAGTTCGCCCTCAGACCGATCCGAACGATCCTCCGCCAATGGTGCACAAAGCCCCCCGAGCGACGGGACTCCCGAGGCCGTCTCCTCCGCTTCCAATGGTGCACGAAGCCCCCCGAGCGACGGGACTCCCGAGGTCGTCTCCTCCGCTTCCGATGGGGCCCGCCCCAGCAGACTGAACTCCGCGACTCAGACCGGCGTGACAGACCAGACCTGAGTGCATCTCGTGACGGTCCCGCCTCCGCTGCTGCATTCGACCGACCATCCGGTAAGCTCCGCCCCCGCGCCGGGCGAGCGGAACTCGCGATCCTGCTGGCGGTCCCCTGGGATCCATGGCCCCCTCCCGTCAGTCCACTGGACGACCCTCCTGCGTTGCTGGGGCCCGCCAAGTCCTCCCCCGTCCCCCAGTCTCTACCCCCCCTGCGGGGAAGCGGCGCCAAGTCGGTCCGTGGCCCCGCCCCCCGCGATGAGATGGCGGCGTCCTAACCGCCCAGAGCCCACCGCCTCGCATAGCACCCGTTTGGCAGGGGGGACCGCTCCATCATCCCCAGGGCTCCGAACCCCACGATGCGGCCGCGAGGCAGGCCCGGGCGAGTAACGCGCCGGAGGCCGAGACCTCCGCGCGCGGTGTGTCCGCTCACCCTGCCGCCGATCACTCCCCGACTCCACCGCCAGCGATGCCACCTGGTCCCGCAGCCACTCCGGACCCATCACCGCCGCCGCCCGCTTCAAGCCCGCCAAGATTTCGGCCACGTCCGCCATTGTGAGAGGAGCAGTGGTAAAAGCTGCCTCCTCTTCCAGATTCTCTCCACGGACTGAATTTTAACTCCGCCCACACCCTTTATAAGGCTCCTCCCCTTCCTCCACAAAGTTAACTGATGTCCAGCCACCTGACTTCCTCTCTGCCTTGCACAAAATATTAACCCTCAATGTCCCTTAGTCACACTGTCATGCCCGGCCCTCCATTATCACTTGCAGTGTCATTCCGTGCCTTTCTTACGTGTGGTCACAAAGTGTCTAAGAAAAAATTACAATGGTGTAAACAGGAGGTTGAGTACCTAGGGTTTGTGCTGTCTCCGGGAGTTAGGAAAGTCAGTCACAAAAGAACTGTTGCTATAGTGGGTCTGCCCCGCCCACTTACCAAGAAAGACCTGCTAACCTTTCTTGGAATGATTGGTTACTGCCGCCAATGGATACCTGACTGTTCTTTCTATGACAATATATTGAGACAAGCAATCCTCTCTGAAATGTCTGATATTGTAAAATGGTCTGATGAAATGTTAAATGCTTTTACCATGTTGAAAAGTGCAATAGTTACCAGCCCGAGCCTCGGCTTCCCTGATTTTAGTAAAATGTTTCACTTGTTTGTTAGGGAAAATTGCAGAACTATGGCAGGAGTACTGGCCCAGGAACATGGTGGGAGACTGCGCCCTGTAGCTTTTTTTCTCAAAGGTGGTTCCAGTACAGGTGCAAGGCATGCCTGCTTGTCTCAGAGCATTGGCTTCTTGTTCTATGGTTGTAGAGTTGGCAGCACCATTTACCTTGGGCCATAACACTACTTTACACACCTCACACAATGTTACCACACTCTTCAAAACTTTACATACTCAGCATATGTCAGCACAAAGATTGAGTGGGTATGAAGTCATCCTCCTGTCCAATCCAAACCTCAAAATAAAAAGTTCAAACATAAACTCTGGCCCAGCTCCAATTTTGAATGCCTTATTAGGTCTTAAAGGAGAACAGGATTACTTACCACTACCTCATGACTGTACACAATCAATACATCAGGACACTTCACCTAGAGCAGATATGCTTTCAGTACCAATTCCTACTGCACAAACAGTTTATGTTGATGGCTCTTGCAGCAGACCAAGTGATAATGTCTATCATGCAGGATATGCTGTTGTCCAACTGCTGGATACTGTCCTTAAGGCCAATCCAATACCCTATCAGTCTGCACAAGCTGCTGAATTGATAGCATTAACCCGTGCATGTCAGCTGTTTGCAGGAAAAGAGGTAAACATTTACACCGATTCCAGGTATGCTCATGGTGTGGTTTGGGACCATGGTGTAATATGGCTTCGCAGAGGATATGTGGCAGCAGATGGAAGGAGCATCTCACACTCTGACCTAGTCACAGCATTACTAGATGCAATTCAGTTGCCTTCAAAACTAGCTATCATGCACTGTAAGGTACATACAGGCCAAATGACTGATATAGCCAAAGGTAATGCACTAGCTGACAGAATAGCTAAAGAAGCTGCATCTACACAAAAGGCAAACATTCAAATGCCCATGCTAACACCTCAGCCATATTCCCTGAAAGAGACACATTGGCTCACGGAACTACAGGCTTTTGCCACCCCTGATGATATTGCGCAATGGAACTGTGATGGGATGGTACAAAAGGATCCTAAAACAGGATTAATCTGCAAAGAGGGGAAGCCGTGTATTCCTGTTGCTAGCGCCCCCCTGTTCATTGCACAATACCATGGACTGGGTCACAAGGGATGGCAGGCCACATGTGAACTTCTAGATGCAGATTTTTTTCATTGCAGGATTACCTAATCTAGTCAAAGCTTTTGTAAGGAGATGTGTCACTTGCATTAGGAACAATCCAACAAACCCAAAGAAATCAAAGCATGAACATCTTGAGTACCCAACAACACCGTTTACCCATTTACAGATAGACTTTACACATATGCCCAAAGAAGGAAAGAAACAACAATATCTTTTGGTCATAGTGGACATGTCACACTGGCCAGAAATTTTTGTCACCAACAATGAAAACGCACAAACTGTAGTGAAGATCCTCACACAGGAAATTATTCCTAGATGGGGATGTCCATTGCAAATAAATTCAGACAATGGCCCAGCTTTCACAGCTAAAATATGCCAAGATCTTGTAAAAGTACTAAAAATAGACTGGAAATTTCACCTCCCCTACCATCCACAGAGTTCAGGAATTGTAGAGAGTATGAATAGAACAATTAAAAACAGGATAAGGAAAGCTACGGGTGGGAAATTTGGTAAGTGGAAAAAAGTTCTCCCAGCTGTATTAGCTGAAATCAGAATGACCCCTCACAGTGTGATGGGTTATTCCTCCTTTGAGGTACTCATGGGTAGGCCATTCCCCACACCGTGGGCTAATCATCCCTTGATGGTAGAGAAAGGTGATTTGGAACAAATACAGGAGGAATATGTAAAAAAACTGATTGAAACTCTTGATATTGTCGAAAGAAGAGTTGCTCGCACCTCTCCTTCTTCTTCACAGGTACCAACCCACCCGTTCCAGGTCGGTGATCAAGTTGTGGTCCAGAGGCTTCAGAAAGGTCGAAAGCCACAAAAGGTTCCATTCGGACCAGTGACCAAAGTGGTAGCCGTCACCAGGACCGCCATCCTTACAGTGGAAAGTCCTACTTGGATCCATGCCAGCAGAGTAAAGAAGGTTGATCTAAGCCCAGGAATCGAAGAAAGGCTGAAAAGAGGTGAAGCAGGTGTTTTAAGTCCTCAAAAGACAAGCACAGACATAAAGGACAGTGATGTCACTCATTTCACCACAGACTTCTGGGAAGGCCTTTGCCTTCTGGTGATGTTTCTACTTCTGATCTTTGTCCCAGTGTGGATAATAACTAACTGTATCTTTCATCCTGAAGACTTAGGTGCCTTGAAACTCATATGTGGTAAAAGCGAAATACACACAAACCATACTGACTTTCACCTCAGAAATCGCAGTAAAAGAGATGTCTCTAAAGAATTAATCAAAGAAACAAGTTTTTCTGGAAAAATGTTACTGTTAAAATTTAAATATGCTTATGCTAGAAAGTCAGGATATGAAAAATGCTGGATTTGTAGTAAGTTGCACCCAGAAACTGCTAAGATCCCACTTTTAGCTGTCCCTCTAAACCTCAAGTCATTTTTGGAAAATACTCTAGTCTTAAGTATTAAGAATGTCTCGGAAGGGTACCGCAATCAGAGTATTATGTTTTACACTTTAGGAAAGACACATGAACCTGAGTGGTGTGTTCAGTTAGGCAATACATCCAACGGAATAGGTATGTGTTCCAAGTCTGTATTTAACATTTCAAAGGGTATTCCCTTCCACACCAGTAACATTATCATAGGTCATATGTGTAGTTACAAAAATAAATCCCTTAACAACACCATTAGTGAACTTACTACATACGGGAACACAACCTCTGGGATACTTGTGAGTAAACTTGTTAGTGCTGCATTTGAGGCTGGAACTGAGCCCCAACGTAGTTCTCTAAGAAGTTTTTCATTGGGAAACAATACATACGTATGCTGTGCTAAAATTTGTTACCCATGGATCCCCGCATTAGTGAAAGGATGGTGTTATTTAGCACAGTTGGTACCAGTCATGTCAGCCCTAGGCCAGAATCAGGAACATCACATACAAGTTACTTCAAGTCCAGTACATAGGTTAACTTATAAATACAAGAGAGAAAACCCACCTATGTCTTCTACTTCAGATAAGTCATGGACATGGTTTCCATCCTGGACAGGATGGGGCATAATCATGATGGACAAATTAAATAACTACACTAGTCTAATAAATGAGGTTATAGAAAAAAATTCCCAAGATATAGGACTACTCAATGTCGAGCTCAAAGCAATTAGAAGACAACTAGAGTTACATGAATTGGCTATTGAAAGCATGAGTGCAGCTCTGACAGGTTTATGCGAAATGACCCAAGATTATGAATGTTGTACATGGTTTCACAATACCAGCCTGGAAATCCCAGACTACTATGATGTTATTAGTCAACACCGAACACAGGTAAATGAATTAATGAAACAAGCAAGGGACATAGGTAATTATGGATGGAACCCCTTTTCTAGTTTGGGTTTAGGTGGAATGTTTTCATGGTTAAAGGACATAGTGATTATGATTATCATAGTACTATTGTTAGGATTGATAGGCTACCTGATTTTCAAGCTTATTCTACTTTGTATTAGCAAATGTACTACACCAGACCAACCTTCTCACGCATATACACAATATCTGCAGCTTTATGTAAATGAATATAACAAACGTAGCAAGAACCGTAGATTTCAGGAGGCTGCTGATCTGTAGAAAGTCATTCCATGACTTAAGAGGGGGTTGAAAGGTTATGTTAAGCATCCATCTTGTTTCTGTCAGCCATCTTAATATTCACAAACTTCCATCTTACAATATGTACAGTTTGAACACCCCTTTAACTTCTCAGATAACTGTCTCAACATGAGATTCTTCTAACTCATTTGTTCTCACACACTTATCTAAAACTTTCACACATTTTCTCAGCATTCCTTTAGCTACTGAAGAAATCATGTACTGTCTCTTATCTTTTTCTTTTATTAATTTAGCTAGCTTAGAAGAACAAAGAACAATAGCGTTTTGTCTTGACCAGCTGTAATCGTCTTGATGTCTACTGCGCATGTCTTATTCTGTGTGACGCGAAATTTACTATATCAATCGCTTTGTAATAACTCAATACAATTAGTTCTTGAAGGACGCCATGGTGTGTGTGTGGTTTTATTTGTCCTTCGAGAATTGATTCCAGAGCGCTCTGAATTTATACAATACATTGGATCTAAGGTCTGAGAGGTTGAAGGGACCACCCTAGACACAGGATTTACCCTTTCACCCGGGTCCCCAAACACTTTTTAGGACAGTAACTTGCAAATTAGTCTTTAAAATTAGCACTTTAGATTTTGAACGTTGGAGTCCCATAGACTTTAATAGGGTTCTAAAGTATGCTATATACTAGCTCCGTCGAATCTTCTTTATACATTCAACAGACACCATAAGCCTTCAAAGACAGATTCGACCGTAATTCATGTGGATTTTCGGACCAATGCAATTTTTGAACGAAAAACAAAATAAATAAAAACGAATTTCGGGAGTAACTAAATAAATTAAGTTTTCGGACGAAAACTAAATTCCGAAACAAAATATTTTACTCTGCACATGTCTAATAAGGACAACATGATCCACAGCTACCTCCTCCCAGCCACGTACAAGTCCACCGGTTTCTTGGGACTGTAAATCATCCCTACAAGACTGCTGATGCTGAGTGCCAGGCTCCACCTCCATGCTGACACAATCATCCTCCTCATCCTCCTCCTCGTCCTCTTCCTGTGTGATGGGTGGGACAGCAGGAACACTGTCTGGATAAAGGGGACCTTGAGAGGCAAGGAAGTCCTCCTCTTCCTGCCTCTGTTCTGCCTCAAGTGCCCTGTCCATTATTCCATGCAGCGTATGCTTCAACAGGTGGACAAGAGGTACAGTGTCACTGATGCATGCACTGTCACTGCTCACCATCCTTGTGGCCTCCTTTAAACGATAACAGGACAGTGCATGCATCCCTGATCATGCCCCACTGGCGTAATGAGAAAAAACCGAGCTCCCCTGACCCTGTCCTGGTTCCGTAGTCGCACAGGTACTCATTGATGGCCCTTTGTTGCGTGTGCAGCCACTGCACCATTGCCAACGTTGAGTTCCACCTGGTGGGCATGTCACATATAAGGCGGTTCTTGGGCAGGTTCAACTCCTTTTGGAGCTCAGCCAGCCGAGCACTGGCATTAAATGATTGGCGGAAATGCACACAGACTTTCCTGGCCTGCCTCAGGACATCCTGTAAGCCCGGGTACCTGCCCAAGAACCGCTGCACCACCAGGTTAAGGACGTGAGCCACACAGGGCACATGGGTCAGTTGTCCCTGTTGGAGGGCGGAGAGGAGGTTGGTGCCATTGTTGCAAACCACCAATCCTGGCTTAAGCTGGCGTGGCGTCAACCACCTCTCGGCCTGCCCCTGCAGAGCTGACAAAATATTTGCCCCAGTGTGGCTCCTGTCCCCCAAACAAACCAGCGCAAGCACAGCATGGCATCGTTTTGCCTGCGTACTAGCGTAGCTCCTTGAACGCCTACGGAGCACCGCTGGTTCCGAGGACAGAGCACTGGAAGAGGCCATGGAGGAAGAAGAAGAGGAGGGGGTGGAGGAGAGAGGTGTGTCACAACCAGTAGTAGCATTTTGGAGGCGTGGTGGTGGAACAACCTCCAACACTACTGCACCTTGTCCTGCATCCTTCCCAGCTTCCAGAAGAGTGACCCAGTGGGCCGTGAAAGACAGGTAATGTCCCTGTCCATGCCTGCTGGACCATGAGTCAGCGGTAATATGCACCTGACCGCCCCTGTCCAGCGAGGCAAGGACATTGCCTTCCACATGCCAGTAGAGAGCCAGAATCGCACATTGCACAAACTCACGGAAGGGGGCCGAGTCTACCAACTGAAAAGGCAGCAGTTGAAGTGCTAGCAACCGCTGGGCATGTGGATGGCTGAGAGTGAACTTCTTTAGAGCTGGGGCAGATGGCTCAATTAGATGGCTCAATTAGAGAACAGCAATATAGGTAGCTACAGGTGTATACTGCGCTGAAGGCACACAGACAACACCCACTAACTCCTGCAGATGGCTCAATTAGAGAAGAGCAATATAGGTAGATACAGGTGTATAATGCGCTGAAGGCACACAGACAACATCCACTAACTCCTGAAGAAGCCAGAACACTACACAAGGCCACCATGCTGGCGGCCTTATATAGTGTGGGGCGTGTACTACACAGCCTGAGCTATAATTGGCCACAGGCATCCTGCCTGTGGCCAATCATGGCTCTCCTCGCTGCCGGCGCTGTGATTGGCCAAGCATGCGGGGTCACAGTGCATGCTTGGTCAATCATGAGCCAGCAATGCACTGCGATGGTGCAGTGCATTGTGGGCCATGAGCACCACACGAATTTGGCACGAACGGCCCACAGAGTTCTGGCTTTGCCGAACGGGCGAACAGCCGGTGTTCGAGTTGAACATGCGTTCGACTCGAACACCAAGCTCATCCCTAGTGCCCATCATATGCAGCCACTTGTGCCCATCATATGCAGCCACGTGTGCCCATCAAACACAGCCACTTGTGCCCATCACACACAGCCACTTGTGTCCATCAAATGCAGCCACTTGTGCTCATCATATGCAGCCAATTGTGCCCATCATATGCAGCCACATGTGCCCATCAAACGCAGCCACATGTGCCCATGAAACGCAGCCACTTATGCCCATGAAACGCAGCCACATGTGCCCATCAAATGCAGCCACTTGTGCCCATCAAATGCAGCCACTTGTGCCCATCAAACACAGCCACTTGTGCCAATCAAATGCTGCCACTTGTTCCCATCAAATTACAACACTTGTGCCCATCAAATGCAGCCATTGTGCCCATCAAATGCAGCCATTGTGCCCATTAAATGGAGCCACCTGTGCCCATCAAATGCCGCAACTTGTGCCCATCAAACGCAGCCATTGTGTCCATCAAATGCAGCCACTTGTGCCCATCAAATGCAGCCACAGCATCCACTGACCCCCTCGCTCGCGGATTTGTGGCTCTGGCAACATACCCCCCACCCCACCCCCGCACGCAGATCGCGGCTCTGGCACACCCCACTCCCCGTGCGCGGATCGCGGCTCTGGCACACCCCCCCCCCCCCACACTCGGATGCCTGCTCTGGCTCTAAACAGGTGCTTCAAAATGTACCGTCCCCTCCCATCCCCGCCATATGAATCCTGAAAAGGGCCGGGCGCATGGATGGGGGGGCGCCCATGCACCCACAGTGCGCGGGTCACCACTGATGCCTAAATAAGGTGAATTATAATTCACTTGTATTATCAAAAATGTTTGCATTGTGAAATAAGCATTGTCATCTTGTGTTCTGTGGCTAGGGTCGGTTTATACAGCTGTGTTATAATGAAAGTGAAATGGGGAAGCTTAGCATAAATATCACAGCAAGGGGGGAACCGGAAATCACAAAAGAAGATACGGATCACAGCGCTTCCTTCATCTTCATTGAATGAAAAAAGGAAGTTGAAAAAATTGACTTCTAGGAACAAATCATAGAAAAAGAAACAATAATATTTTATTGACAATTAATACATAACAATAAAATAAAAGCATTTAAAATACTGCAAACTAATTGCAATAGTAGCTAAACCTCTCCAATGTGGACTATAAATGTCAGAAATCATGCCATATGGGGCATGTGTGACTTAAATAGATAATTCACTGTGAGCTCATAGGTAGTGTTGAGCGAACCCAAACTGTAAAGTTCAGGTTCGTACCGAACTTTTGGCTTTTTGGGTCCCGAACCCGAACAATTGACTGTATGTTCAGGTTTGGGTCCGGTGTTCGGCAACGTAATGGCGCATCTTAAAAAGCCCTGCAGCAGCCAATCAACATCCGTTTAACTGGTGTGCCCTTAGAAGCCATCACAGCCATGCCTACTAATGGCATGGCTGTGATTGGCCAGTGCAGCATGTGACCCAGCCTCTATTTAAGCTAGAGGCACACAGCACAGCACGTCACTCTGCTTTAGATAGTGTAGGGAAAGGTTCCTGGCTGCTGTTAGCCCTTATACACACGGTCGGACATTCCGATGGACAATGTCCGATAGGACCGTGTTGTCGGATAATCCGACTGTGTGTGAGCTCCATCGCACTGTTTCTGTCGGAATATCCGACGGACCAAGTTTGAGAGCTGGGCTATAACATTTTCCGACAACATGATCCGATCGCGCCAGTTCCAATCGTGTGTAGCCTAGTCCGATGGACAAGGTACCACGCATGCTCACAATAAAATTCTGAGACGGAAGCGCTCGGTCAGGTAAAACTACCGCACGTAATCGATATAGCACATTTGTCACGCTGCAATGTTAAAAATTCTTTCATGCAGCGCATTCTCTTTTTCTTTACAATGCTACAAGAATGAAGTTGTTTTGATGCTCATATTCACACACACTTCTCCCAAACGTATTTCTTTATTCTTTTTACTCATTTCATCAATACAATATTTTAATTTGTCACATCTCCCCAATCTTTTTTTTTTTTTTTTTAAATTGTGTTTTTTTTTAATCAACATCTCCTTTTTTGACAGTTTGCTCATCTTTGGATTTTCTTTGGTGTGTTTTGTGTGACAACTTACCACAACACCATTATTATCTTTTTATTTTATTGTTTTCTTTTTTAATCTAGAGGAGGTTGTTTGGTGTTGGTGCCCCTTGTTATTCATTTGACTTTGTATTTTTGAAATGTACCTGCCTACTCACAAATAAACTGTCCTTTTTTAAGTAAAACACATAGGCAAGTATTTCTTCAACCAAAAAAAACCCATTATTTAGGTGTCAGTAACAAATAAAGAGGGAGGCAGCGCTGGAGAAACTGAGGAGATTAGCGAAGCCTTTGGCCCCCAGGGCACACATCAACTATTTAAACGCAAAAATTGGTGGCCTGAGGAGTACATATTTGAGTCTGGTCCTGAAGTCCAAGAAACCCGGAATAGCAGCAGATGACATCTATGTTCCCAGTCTGTGGTCCTACAAGAGGCTGCATCTTCTGTCAGACCAGACTGAACCCAGGTTATCACTCTCTGGTCTTCATTCCATGCTTCCTTCCAGGCTGTGGCTGTGGTGCTGGAGGTGTGGCAGAAGGAGGAGGAGGAGCATGGGCCAAATCGCACAAGTGTGTTGTTTGTGTGATTTGGCCCAACAGCCCCTTGTTGAGGGTGTGGATAATTAGCTCCTCACACAAGATCTGTTGCCCCTCCTCCATTAGCTGGAGTTTGCAGGCAGCCAAGGTGGCAAAGGCCTCTTGATATGTGGGGGTGGCTTTGAGGGCCGCTGAAGCCTCCCCGATGAGCTTCAGAGCCGACTCCTCCACATTCCCCCCTTTCTGGCCCTTTTGTGTGGAAGGCGGAGGGGAGGGACCTGTGATTCAGTCAGGCTCCTCTGCCCGCCCACCGCTTGGCTGCCTCTTACCCCTGCCTCCTCCTGGCTGCCACTTTCCCCATCCACCTCCTGGCTGCTGCATTTCACACCCTCCTCTTCCTGGCTGAGGTCTTCCTGTGTATGAAAAGGGGACATAGTTTTAGTTTTTGATTCATCAAACACACACAATTTTCAGCTCAAGACTGTTGTAAATTGTTAACAAATAGAAAAGACTATCATTCTGAGCCCAGCATTTTTCATTCTTGGCCCAAAGGTTTTGGCCATTACTGTCTATTGATATGTGAAACACTTTCTAAAATCAGCAATTAGTGAGCAAAAATCAAGTTAACATCATTCATTTTTACTCCCAAAATATGTAGAACAATACTATACCTGGCTCAAGCTGGGCTCCTCCAGTTCTTCCTGAGTGGAAGGCCCAGGTTGGGCGTCGGAAGACTCAGCAGGTGTGGAATGTAGCATAGAAGGAATGTAGCATAGAAGGACAGATAGAAGGGTAGAGAGGGATTCCATGACATCAGCCTGGTCTGACAGAAAATGCATCCTGTCATAATACCACAGGGTGGGGGACATAAACTTCATCTGCTGCAGCTAGAGTTTGCATGGACTTCAGCACCTTCTTCTGCTCCCTCAGATATGTACTCCTGAGGCCACCAATTTTCGTTCTTAAATAGTTGATGTCTGCCCTGGGGACCACTGGCTTCACAAACTCAACCAGTCTCTCCATCGCTGCCTGCCTCTTTAATTTGTTACTGTAATGTGGATGCGTAGATTGCCACAGGCAGGGCAGCTCCCTGTACTTATCGATGAACAGAGGGAGGAAACTGTGGTCATTAAACCCATCCATAATCTCTGCAAGACACAACACAAGACAAACCCTAATGTCAGGCTAAACTCGACTAAATCTTGTCCCAATGCAGGCCTCAATCTAGAAGCAGTATAGGCTAGTGATGTACCAAGTTAAAAATTGTACCTTCATTTGCGCGATCGGCGCGTCAGCTTCTCCCTCTGTTGACAGATCGTACGTATGACACACGCGTGTTGCGTTTTATATACAGTGCGCATGCGTGAAACTCTGCCTGCCCCTGACGTTCTTTCTAGACTATTCCCCGCCCCTCCTCTTT
Organism: Lithobates pipiens; assembly: GCF_037356315.1. Lineage (NCBI taxonomy): Eukaryota > Metazoa > Chordata > Amphibia > Anura > Ranidae > Lithobates > Lithobates pipiens. The sequence goes on along the minus strand of NW_027507785.1, from coordinate 11,959,406 downwards.
CAGCGCAGTGGGGAGAGCACATGGCGGAGACACAGAAGGTGCACAATAATAGTTCCACTAACGAGGAGGAGGACGAGGAAAGCCCAGACCCTGAAACGTCCCGATCCTGGAGGAGAAGATTTAAGGCCTCAAATATGTCTTTTGGAGAGATGTTGGAGATGGTGGACATATTGAAGAGGAACGACTATGATGGGAAGTATGGACCTTACCCAAACCCAAATATCAGAAAGGCCAAGATCATGACTAAAGTTGCAAAGAGTCTTCAGAAGAATTTTGGGGTACGACGATCCAAGGATCAACTAAGAAAACGTTGGTCAGACCTGAAACTGAGGGAGCACGATCAGTACAGAAAGATCAAGCGAGTTATTTAAAAAAGTAAGTAGTTGTCGTGTGTTCATCTTATTATTATTGCTTGCGTACTGCTCCATGTGCTTTGATTTAATGTTGTACAGTTTAAAATGGCCTCTTTCATGTTCATGGGTTCATTCGTTCGTACTAAACATCGTTCGTTAGCCCACTCCAAAAACCATGTTTTGCCAAATTGCACTACATTTGTTCACACTACAGGTAAGTATTCCAGCTTTCGAAAGTGTCAAAAATAATGTTTTCACCTTTGAACTCTGCCAAAAAACACAATTGTACGACACTTCCAAGCAATGTTTCATATTCCTATTTCTGCCCTCTGTATGCTAAGTATTCCTTTTTTACATTCTCCTAGGGGAGAGAAGACTGGGGACGTCTGAGGACACCAGGGACCCCGCACCTCCTAAAGAAGGGGAAATACCAACACCAGAAGCAGAGGAGGAAGGAGAGATTGTTGAAGTTGGCGAAATTGTCACCAGAACAGGTGAGTGTCGGAGACCACAGCTTCTGGTAAGCTAATCAATGTATGTCGGCATATTTATAATACATGGTGTGTTTTTTTGTTTTTTTTAGGTGATGTGGAAGAAGAATCACATTTTACCAGTGAAAGTGCCCAGATCCTCATTGGGGAGATAATGGGGTGCAATCGGGATTTAGAGAATATACAGAAAAACATCAATGATGTTCATCCAAAAATGAAGAACATCATTGATATTTTGGGGAGAGTCTGAAACACCCCAAACTAGTTAGCATAGTTTTTAAATTTACAAAAACACTTTTATATTTAAAAAAAAGCCAAATTTGGAAGATGCACACAGTGTGTCAACATGTACTATCTCCCATCATGGGGGATCAATGTACATGTTTTGTGGGTGCAACCCTTTCCTTGCTACTAAAGTGGCTGAGATGAAGGGGTTGCACCCCCAAAACATGTACATTGATACCCCATGATGGGAGATAGCACATGTTGACATTAGGCATGGGATCAGGAGGAAACTGGCCACTTTTTGATTCTCGATTTGTGTGCATCTTTCACATTTGGCTTTTCCAGGGGTGACACCCCATGTGATGAAGGCAATATCAGCACAGGACAGGTAAGAAGTGTCATAATACAAAAAAAAAAGGAACAAATGGAAGCACATTTTGACATTCTGCTATTACTTATCAAGATAATAATAGGTAGGTATAGTGTGTATTGGGTTTGGTAAAGTCAGCAGATAAAGGATTGCTATCAGCTGACCTAGTAGTTGGGGGGAGGGGGTTCCTAATGAGTTTGGCCCAACCAAAAACAAAATTCTGGCACTCGGCATGAATTTAAGCACACACGTAACATTTGTACACATTTTAGGGGGTGTTTAGGGGAAAGCAATACTATGTATACAAAATACAAAAATACAATATTATGTACAAAAAAATACAAAATACATTGCTAAGTGACTAGACAATAGGCTTATTGGCCCAGAAGAGCATGCTGGGGAAGTTAGTGAAGGCAAATATGCATGAAGGACAAAAAAGGAACTTAAAAAGCTTCCAGCATGCATGAGGACAAAGGGGCACAGCATATCAATTAGAGCATATTCCAATCATGGTAATTAGGAAATGAGGAAAGAAATCCAATACATTAGCAATCATTGAATACATAGAATGTGATGTAAAAGGAGAAAACTTACCTTCATATAGTCCTTCTGCAGGACCTGAATGATGGCAGAACAGGTCTCTGGAATAATGATCCCCAGAGCCTGGGGGGAGATGCCTGTAGAGAACTTGAGGTCCTGAAGGCTTCTCCCTGTCACCAAGTAGCGCAACGTGGCGATGAGCCTCTGCTCCGGAGTGATGGCTTGCCTCATGCAGGTATCCTGCCTGGTGATATAAGGGGTCAGCAAAGCCAGCAGACGGTGAAAAACAGGGTCCGTCATCCGGAGATAATTCCTGAAATCATCAGGATTATTCTCCCAGATCTCACGAAGCAAAGGCATGTGCGAGAACTGGTCACGCTGGTGCAACCAATTCTTGGTCCACAAACGCCTCCTCGCCCTGTTCATGGACTGGGCTTTTGTCAACACCAAGCCCCTGCACAGCACAAACTCTGCGACGAGTACGTACACGAAACATGGCTTAAAATGGTCGGCTGGTCAGAACGGACAACAGAAAGCACCGAAAAAAACAGCAATGCCTGAAAGAACGACCTGAAAACCAGAAATGAGCAGACAATAAAAATCGATGAAAATCAAAGCGTACTATATCAAGATATAGTCCACAATGTGCAACTGCAAATGCTAACCGACTACACGCACTGATAAGCAGATACGCAAAGACAAGCACAAACTGAAGAGCAGTAACGAACTGAAGCACAAATCTGAAAAGCGTGAATCGTCTCTCACCAAACTCTCACCAAACTCTCACCAAACTTCTACTAACACGCGATAAACACGAGATCAGCAGGAGGAGCCCAAAGGGTGCCGGATGTGGTGCTGAACTTCCCTTTTCTAGTGCCGTCGTACGCGGCTTACGTCGCCATGTTCTTGGCAACCGGAAATTCCGACAACTGAGTCCGACCGTGTGTATGCAACACCACTTCCGTACCACTTCCTGACTAAATCCGTCGGAATTTATCCGACGGATTTGGTTGCCGGAATGTCCGACCGTGTGTACGGGGGCTAAGGGAGAGAATAACACAGGAGTCCTCATTCTGAAATCTATTCTAATTAGTCAGCGATTTTACACTGCACTGAGAGAAAAGATAGACAGTGTAGGGCAAGGAATCTAGCAGTCCAGATTCAGAAACCTATTCTAATAACTCAGCGATCTACACAGATTAACCTGGTTGGGTTGCAGTGCACAGTCTTTTTACACTGCCATGAGCCCAGTGCCAGAGAAAATCGAACTTTTATCTGCAAGCTCAGTGCACCAGCACTGCATATGTTACTGTGACATACACCCTGTACATACTCTGGGTGTATTCTGCTATTGCAAAAACACCCATTTAGTGCAAAAAAAACAAAAAAAACTTTGCAGTGTTTTCTGCATATGTGGAGGTGTGTGTTACACAATTTATATATTTTTCTTCTATTGTGCTATTCAAAAAAATATTTTAGGGCAAAAATATTTTTTTTGCATAGCATTTTCGCCATTTCTGCAGCTCTAAGATACACGTTTACATACTCTGGGTGTATTCTGCTATTGCGAAAACACCCATTTAGTGCAAAAAAACCCCAAAAAACGTTGCAGTGTTTTCTGCATATGTGGAGGTGTGTGTTACACAATTTGTATATTTTTCTTCTATTGTGCTATTCAAAAAATATATTTTAGGGCAAAAACATTTTTTTTGCATAGCATTTTCGCCATTTCTGTAGCTATAAGATACACGTTTACTTACTCTGGGTGTATTCTGCTATTGCAAAAACACCCATTTAGTGCAAAAAACAAAACAAAAAACTTTGCAGTGTTTTCTACATATGTGGAGGTGTGTGTTACACAATTTATATATTTTTCTTCTATTGTTCTATTCAAAAAAAAAAAATTGTAGGGCAAAAACTATTTTTTTGAATAGCATTTTCACCATTTCTGCAGCTCTTAGCCCTTGTACACACAGTCGGACATTCCGATGGACAATGTCCGATAGGACCGTGTTGTCGAATAATCCGACAGTGTGTGGGCTCCATCAGACTGTTTCCATCGGAGTATCCGACGGACCAAGTTTTCCAGCTGGACTATAAAATTTTCCAACAACATGATCCGATCGGACTTTGTCCGATCACGTGTAGAGAATTCCGATCGGACAAAGTGCCACGCATGCTCAGATCAAATTCCTAGACCAAAGCTATTGGCTACTAGCCTAAAAGTAGTCCCGTCCTAACTAAATAACGTCATCACGTTAAGTACGATCGGATTTTCTGACAACTTTGTCCGACTGTGTGTATGCAACAGTTTCGGACAAAATCCGTCGGACAAAATCCGACGGATTTGGTTGTCGGAATGTCCGACCGTGTGTACAAGGGCTAAGATACATGTTTACATACGCTGGGTGTATTCTGCTATTGCAAAAACACCCATTTAGTGCAACAAAAATATAAAACTTTGCAGTCTTTTCTGCATATGTGGAGGTGTGTGTTAAACAATTTATATATTTTTCTTCTATTGTGCTATTCCAAAAAATTTTTTAAGGGCAAAAACTTTTTTTTTGAATAGCATTTTCGCCATTTCTGCAGCTCTAGGATACACGTTTACATACTCTGGGTGTATTCTGCTATTGCAAAAACACCCATTTAGGACAAGATCCTAAATTTGGAAAATATGAGAACGTCAAAGAAGGGACGTGGCTCCGGTCGTGGTGCTGTTGGTGGAGCTCCTGTTGCGGGGAGAGGACGTGGTCGATCTGTGCCAGCTACACGCACAAGTGAAACACCTTCCTCAGGTGCCAGTAGACGACAGAGTTTGCAGCGGTATTTGGTCGGGCCTAATGCGGCTGTACGAATGTTGAGGCCAGGACAAGTACAGGCGATAGTAGATTGGGTTGCTGACAGTGCCTCCGGTTCCTTGACATTGTCTCCCACCCAGTCTCCTGATAAAAGATCAGAGTTGGCACCTGCAGCCAATGTCCATCAGTCTTTCACATCACCCCTTTGCAAATCAGCCAAGCAGTCTGAGCCCCAAATCATGCAGCAGTCTCTTCTGCTTTTTGATGACTCTGTTAGCAGGGTTTCCCGGGGCCATCCACCTAGCCCTGACCCAGAAGTGGAAGAGATTGAGTGCACTGATGCCCAACCACTTATGTTTGAAGATGAGTACATGGGAGGACCATCGCAGCACGTCTCGGATGATGACGAAACACAGGTGCCAACTGCTGCTGCTTTCGCAATTGTGCAGACCGACAAGGAGGGCAGGGGTGAAGACTGGGTGGAAGATGATGTGGAGGACGATGAGGTCCTGGACCCCATGCAGGTGACCTGTGTAGTTCGGAGGAAGAGGCGGTGGTCACACAGAGCCACCAGCACAGCAGAAGAGGGAGCAGGGTGCAAAAGTGGAGCTTCCGTCCCCTAGACAGTACTACTGCTACTGCCCAACACAGCAAGGGACCGAGCACACCAAAGCTAGGTCCAAAGAGTTCCCTAGCATGGCAGTTCTTCAGACAATGTGCTGATGACAAGACACGAGTGGTTTGCACACTGTGCAGTCAGAGCCTGAAGCGAGGCATAAACGTTCTCAACCTGAGCACAACCTGCATGACCAGGAATCTAAGTGCAAAGCACGAGCTGCAGTGGAGTAGACACCTCAAAAACAAAGAAAGGTCTCTGGCTCCTCCTGCTTCCTCTTCTGCTGCCGTCTCGGCCTCTTCTTCAACCTCTGTAGTGACAGTGGCACCTGCCAACCCGCAAACAGAGGATCTGCCAGCAACACTACCATCTGGGTCACCAACGATCTCCACAATGTCCCATGGAAGCGTTCAGCTCTCTATCTCCCAAACACTGGAGCGGAAGAGGAAGTACCCCCCTACCCACCTGCGATCCCTGGCCCTTAATGCCAGCATTTCAAAATTCCTCGCCTTTGAAATGCTGTCATTCCGTCTGGTGGAGACGCAGAGTTTTAAAAGCCTGATGGCATTGGCTGTCCCACAGTATGTCGTGCCCAGCCGCCACTACTTTTCCAGGCGAGCCATCCCTTCCCTGCACAACCAAGTGGGTGACAAAATCAGGTGTGCACTGCGCAATGCCATCTGTGGCAAGGTCCACCTAACTACAGATGCGTGGACCAGTAAGCATGGTCAGGAACGTTATATCTCCCTAACAGCACACTGGATAAATGCAGTGGTGGCTGGGCCTGAGGCGGATAGCAGTTTAGCGCATGTCCTTCCACCACCGAGGATTGCAGGGCGCTTCAGTTTGCCTCCTGTTGCTAACTCCTCCTACTCCGCTTCCTCATCCTCTACCGCCTCCTCATTCAGTCAGCGTAACACCTTCACCACCAACTTCAGCACAGCCAGGAGTAAACGACAGCAGGCAGTTTTAAAACTTTCCTGTTTGGGGGAAAAACCCCACACTACACAGGAGTTGTTGAGGGACATGGAACAACAGACCGATGAGTGATTTGTGGCAGTGAGCCCCAAGCCCGGCCTGGTGGTGTGCGATAATGGGCGAAATCTCATAGCAGCTCTGGGCCTAGCCGGTTTGACACACATCCCTTGCCTGGCGCATGTGCTGAACTTGGTGGTCCAGAGGTTCCTTAAAAATCAACCCCATATGTCAGAGCTGCTGCAGAAAGTGCGGGCCGTCTTTGCGCACTTTCGGCGTTCTCACCCTGCTGCTGCTCGCCTGTCAGAGCTGCAGCGTAACTTCGGCCTTCCCGCTCACCGCCTCATATGTGACGTGCCCACAAGGTGGAACTCCACCTTGCACATGCTGGCCGGACTGTACAAGCAGCAGCAGGCGATAGTGGAGTCTCAGCTGCAGCACGCACACGTGAGTCGCTCTGCGGAACAGCACCACTTCACCACCAATAGCTGGGCCACCATGTGAGACCTGTGTGCCTTTTTGCGCTGTTCTGAGTACTCCACCAACATGACCAGTGCCGATGATGCCGTTCTCAGCATTACTATCCCAGTTCTATGCCTCCTTGAAAAAATGCTTTGGGCGATGATGGAAGAGGATGTGGCACAGGAGGAGGAGGAGGAAGAGGGATCATTTGCAAGGCTTTCAGGGCAGTCTTTAACAAGTGGCTATGAGGGTGGGTTCCTGCACCAACAAACGCCAGGTACACAATTGTCCGGAAGCAAGGGCACAGTTCTGGAGGATGACGAGGTGGAGGATGAAGAGGAGGAGATGGAGGAGGAGGAACCATGTTCACAGCAGGGCGGCACCCTTACCAGCTCATGGCTATCACTGGTGCGTGGCTGGGGGGATACAGAGGACACAGACGATACACCTCCCACAGAGGACAGCTTTTCGTTGCCTCTGGGCAGCCTGGCACACATGAGCGATTACATGCTGCAGTGTCTCCGCAATGACCGCCGAGTTGCCCACAACTGGTGCTGATTACTGGGTGGCCACCCTGCTGGATCCCCGTTACAATGACAACGTACCGTTCTTAATTCCCTCACTTGAGCGTGATCATAAAATGTGCGAGTAGCAGCGTACGCTGGTAGACGCGCTGCTGGTGGCATTCCCACCTGACAGCGGGGGTACGGTGAAAGCACAAGGCGAAGGCAGAGGAGGCAGAGGTCGCCAACACAGCCGGGGCACCGCCAGCACCTCAGAAGGCAGGATTATTATGGCCAAAATGTGGAAAAGCTTTGTCAGCATGCCACAAGAACCAGCACCACCAGCTGAGATGGAACGTCTTAGCAGGAGGCAGCATTTCACCAGCATGGTGGAGCAGTATGTGTGCACGCGCTTACACGTAATGAATGACGGGTCTGCCCCCTTCAACTTCTGGGTCTCCAAATTGGGCACATGGCCTGAGCTTGCCCTTTACGCCTTGGAGGTGCTTGCCTGCCCTGCAGCCAGTGTATTATCTGAACGTGTATTTAGCACGGCAGGGGGCGTTATCACAGACAAGCGCAGCCGCTTGTCCAGAGCCAATGTGGACAAGCACACGTTCATTAAAATGAACCAGGCATGGATCCCACAGGACTTGTCCATACCATGTGCAGAATAGACATGTATACCGGTGTTCTGACAAAAACTGTCTGGCCATCGGATAGTGTCCGGCCCGAGGACAAGGAGATTCCGAAAATCTCGGAAGATGAACGGCGCCTGCCCCGTGAGTGCAGGTTCAAGCCCCACCATCCAAGTGGACATACAGTAGCACATAGTAACAGGGCCCATCACAGGCTCACTTCACTCACCACACTTCGCTCGCCACGCTGCGGGCATGGCATCGATTCGCTCGGCGTGAACCTCGGATGGTGTGGCTTGATCCTGGACTCACGGCGCAGCGGCGTTCGTCTTCGGAGATTTTCAAAATCCCCTTGTCCTACATACTGAGAAAACGCAGTACAGGGCGGACACCAGGGCTGGACTGGGACAGAAATTTGGCCCTGGACTTCATCTAGACCGGCCCACTTACATTTTGAGTGTCCCATCAGCACTCCCTTACGTCAGAGTGTCCCATCACCAGCCCCCCTACATCAGATTGTCTCATCAGCACTCCTTTACGTCAGAGTGCCCTATGAGCAGCCCCCTTACATTAGAGTGTCCCATCAGCACCCCCTTACATCAGAGTGTCCCATCACCAGCCCCCTTACATCAGAGTGGCCCACTGAGCCATCGGTCCACTGGGAAACTCCCGGTAGTCCCAATGGCCAGTACATGCCCGGATCTATGGTAATAATGAAGTAGACCTAGCACCTAGTAGCCAGTAATATGCACTCCCACAGAGATCACATTATCCCACCCCCCGCTCCCTTCCTCTGATAATGCCTTCCTCTATTTTTCTCTTTAGAAGCAAGGCACCAACTGTGTTCGGCCATCATCCAGGGTCTACATCTACTTCCTGAACCAGGGCTGGACTGGGACAGAAATTTGGCCCTGGACTTCATCTAGACCGGCCCACTTACATTTTGAGTGTCCCATCAGCACTCCCTTACGTCAGAGTGTCCCATCACCAGCCCCCCTACATCAGATTGTCTCATCAGCACTCCCTTACGTCAGAGTGTCCCATCACCAGCCCCCCTACATCAGATTGTCCCATCAGCACTCCCTTACATCAGAGTGTCCTATGAGTAGCCCCCTTACATCACAGTGTCCCATCAGCACCCCCTTACATTAGAGTGTCCTATCAGCACCCCCTTACATCAGAGTGTCCCATCACCAGCCCCCTTACATCAGAGTGGCCCACTGAGCCATCGGCCCACCGGGAAACTCCCGGTAGTCCCAATGGCCAGTACATGCCTGGCGGACACTATGAGACGGGGGACAGAATTCGACACATTACCGGCCTTACCCAGCCATTGTTGTATTTTTGAACCAGTGTTGGCTACCTTGTCCTCCTCCACTGACTCTTCCACCTACACCGCCACATCCACCGCCACCTCAACCTTCTACTCCATATGGATCTCGTCCTCCTAGGTCAAGATTATAATTTTTTTATTTTTTTCATTTCAAAGTATTTCATTTTCCCACTAGCTTGTCCATTAAATTGAATAATTTTTTCCAGAAAGGGCGTATTCTGGGGCATTTCCACCATATGTGTGGCATCATGCCGTTGAGTTTCTGAGGTTCTTAATCACTTACTGTACCTCTTCTTCTGAGAAGGGGGCCTCCAGCATATATATATATATATATATATATATTTTTTTTTTTTTTATGTTATTTTAAGTTATTTCCCTATCCACATTTGTTTGCAGAGCACTTGCCATGTGCTTAACAACATTTTGTTGCCATTTTGCAGCCCTCTAGCCCTTTCCATTACTTTTTTAGAGCCATTTTAGTCCTCAAAAGTTCGGGTCACCATTGACTTCAATGGGGTTTGGGTTCGGGGTCAAGTTCGGTCCCGAACCCGAACTTTTTTCCGAAGTTCGGCCGAACCCGTCGAACCCGAACATCCAGGTGTCCGCTCAACTCTACTAATAGGCTCTACATGTTTCGCCAAAATTCGCTTCTTCGGGAGCTTAATAAGCATTCTAAGGAGAGAAAGAGGCAATCAATGATTGTAACAGTTATGTCATCATCTAAATAAAACATAAACATGTAGAAAAATAAAAAAGTCAACAAGTGCATGGAAAACTGCAGGATAATATCAAAGGGCAACCAAGCAACAGGCATGCAGAGTGCACAGCAAGCAACATGTGGGGATGTGCCAGATAGAAAATAATACTTCAGTAGCCATATATAGCAAGAGGGGAAAATAAAATCCCCAAGTTTATCAATATCAAAGAGCATAAGGTGCTGCCAATAGGAAAAGTTAAAGAATGGGAAATACAGGGCATAAATAAATTGATTCAGTTATACGAAGGGAACACCTTAAAGACTTCCTTGGAATTAAGAAGAGAATACAATATATCATATCACTCATTTTATAGATACTTACAGATTAGGCACACTTTAGAAGCTCAATTTAGGGTCCAAGCATTAGTATGGGATGAAACCCCTCTTTTCCAAAAGATATTTAAGGCGGATACAACCAAGGGGCTTATCTCCGAAGTATATGGACAGCTGCGCAATGGAGGTACTGCTGGTTTGTATCCCCGTAATAATAATAGTGAGAGATGGGAAGCAGATATAGGGGAAATATCGCAGAAACAATGGAACCGAATACTGGAGATGGGACCTAAGATATCGGTATCCCCCACACAGAAAGTGTCAGGGAATTAGTAGACCAGACTGTGTGGACTGCACAGAGGAAACCAGAAACACATGTAAGTGAATAATAATGGTATTTATTTACATAGGTGACAAGTAAGTGAACATGACAGTGCACAACCAACCTAAACCTACAAACAACAATGGTATGTACAAATAATGGGAAATACCGGAATCGTAACAAAAGCCAGACCGAGGTCATACACAGGGGGGTCAGCAGATGGGTAAGGATGGGGAACCAACAGGGCAGGGCGAGGACGGATGGATGGGCTGCAGAGCAGGGATCCAAGGCAAACAGGAGGGACAGGTTCAGGATGGGATCGGAATAGATCAGGTCGGGTCAGATGCAGGCTCAAGGTCAGGATAGCAGGCTCAAGGTCAGGGCCCAGGGAGAGAGATACCAAGGCAAGCATGTGTGGTCTTGCTGGGTATTTATAAGACTGTAGTAATTGTCCTCAAGTAACACCTGAGCGCAGGAAGTGTTGCCTGCTCCATACTGCCAGGATCCATCCGCTGGTGGACGCCAGTACTGCGGCCCAATGATGAAATAACACCAGCAGGGAAAGTCTCTCCTGACTAGTTACAAACTGCCAGGAAACACCTGCTTGTGGACCTCAGCACTGCACGTCAAATGATGAATATTACCAGCGGACGGACCCTTCCTGACAGAAAGTTTCTCACTCATTGCTGATACACAGAGCCTATTACACCCCTAACAAGTTATTCATGTATGGTAGGAGAACTGATGCAAAATTTTGCAGATGCCAGGAGACCGGGGATCTCATACATATGGTGTGGAGATGCCCAAAGATATTTTGCTATTGGGAGGGGGTCATTGACACCATAAATGAGATCTATGGGACAACCTTGGATCTGGAGGCTAGGCTCTGTGTGTTGGGATATGTTAGAAGAAATTAGATTCTTATTTTATAATCATTTATGTATGCTTGCAAAAGATTGCTTAGAAATAGAATAATTTCAAGTTACACAGAGTTGTTTCAAGTCCTTGAAATGCATATAAATCACAGAGATAAGAAGATAGCATATCTTATACAAGTGATTTAGAAATAATTATGTGGGATACGGGAAAGTTATGTACAGTACATTAAGTTTGACAGGGTCAAAACAAAGATCTGCTTGCTTGTGCCCTCATTAAAACTGTTAAAATGCATTGAATAAGAAAATACTGGACACTGGCTAACCCCAATTAAGGAGAATTCCTCCCCTATATCACCCTTCCCATATGGGAGGCACCTCAGTTTTGTAGCAAAGCAATAGGAAACCACATAAAACCCAAGAAGGGCGGGAGCCCTGTGTCCCGTGATGTACTCTCAAGAAAAGGATTTTACAGGTAAACTGTATATAAAAATCCTATTTTCTTGATCATACATCACGGGACACAGGAGCTTCATTACATAGTAGGATGTCCCAAAGAAATGCTCAGTTTGAGGGGAGGGAGACACAGATCAGAATTATAGACCACCATGGACCAGAGGAACTAAACTGCAGCCTGCAGTACACTGCGGCCGAAGGCGATATCCTCTTGCCCTCTGACATCCACCTGATAGAATCTGGTGAATGTGTGGACTGATGACCAAGTCACAGCCTTACAGATCTGAGCCAGGGAGGCCTGGTGATGCACTGCCCAAGAAGCACTGACAGCCCTAGTATTTAAATTAACAACCTCATCTTAATCTTTTTTTCTTTCCACTCAATAAATGTAAAATTACAAAATTGTTATCTTAATTTAAACTCATCCCATTTTTACCAATTTCCCCATTAACCCGATTTCATTTCCAACCAAAGGTTGTCTAAACTAGTTTCAATATATCTATATTTATTAATAAAATTGTTAAACTCACATTAGAAATTAATACTCATATGATAATTTCAATATCACACACTAATATATATGCACAGATAAATGTCCTTAAAGGGGGACATAATACTTAATTTTAGTCAATTTCTCTTTTTTTTAATGCACTATCACAGGATATTCAATTTGTGTAAGACACGGTTAAATGTAACCTTCATTTTACCATGTTTGGAAAACAGATTCAAAAATAATTGTGATCTCATTGTTTATCATTAGATTCGTTAACCCGGCACATTTTGTTATAAATGTTTTGTCTAAAAAACTGAAATTGGCATGGTGTCCTTCCAGCTTATCACCAACCTCTCATCCCAGCTACATTCTTTCAGGAGAGCACAAAGGAGGGGGTCACATCTGCATACATGACACACACAAGCGATAGAACTAAAGGTTCCAGCATTCACACACATACACCAATATCTCTCTCACTTTCTTTTAACTTTTTTAATACTTCCTTGCTTAAACTTCTGCTTTCTTTAGTTTGCTCTGATATCCTTTGCATCCAATGTATTGTAATACCATACTTCACATAGTGTACCTTCTATGATCAGACGGGCAGCCATAGTGCTCATCCCATCTTCCCTCTCTGACAACATATAAAACATTCTGTTTTAACTCTCATTACTGTTTCTTGACTTTACTAGTTGTAGTGCCTGACCCCAAATTCATACCACAACTTAAACTGGAGGGCCACCCTGACAAACAAAAGTACATTAAAAATTAGAAAAAAATTAGAAAAAAAAAAAAATGAAAAAAAATATTTTTTTAAACTTACCAGAAATGCCTGTTGCTAGGCATATTGTCCTAATCTGCCTCTTCCTCCTCCGCTGTGATGTCCTGTCTTCTCCCCCATTCGTGCGGCGTCTTCTGGGTAATGGGTCACTCTGTGATCTGGGAACTGTGTGTCCCAGAACACAGCGTGCCCCATTTACAAAGTGCTGCGTGACTCGCGCATGCGCATTAGGAAACGGGCAGTAAAGCCGCAAGGCTCCACTGCCTTTTTCCCTTAGTTGAAATGGTGGCGCCGGGACCCAAGAGCCGAGGGACGGGTCGGCCTCGGGCAGCCGACATCGTGGGCGCCCTGGACAGGTAAGTTTGCTTATGAAAAGTCAGCAGCTACAGTGTTTGCAGCTGCTGGCTTTTAATTTTTTTTTTTTTTAAAGCTGGCCCTCCTCTTTAACATCAAAAAGTCCCTTTCTGTCTAGTGTTAATTGTCACCCTTGATCCATCTTGCTCACATAGATAGCTGTTTCTCTAGCTGTATACTCTGCATGATTCTTCGTCCCTATGGACTTTGGTAAGCCAGTTACCCATTGTGGATCCCTGTCCATTTTAACCATTAATCTAGGGGCTCAGTATAGTCGGAACCGCACCTTCGGTTCATATATAGCGCTCCTCTTGCGCTGGGCATTTTTGAGTGCGCTGGGCATTTTTGAGGGTCTCTTACCCTTCATTCCCTTACTTAATTTAATGCCCATAATGACTGGCCAGTCTTCTCTACATGTGCCTATACCCTCTTGCCTCTAAACTACTTTATCTAGCAGATGTACTACATATACCTGTGAACAGCACTATTCTTCCCTTTCTTATCTATAACACTCCGATAGACAGTAGACAGTGACAACATAACATATAACCACCAATCAATACAGTTTGATTAAGGGGAGTAAAATCTGAACCCTTTGTCCTGAAAATGCCTTACCGATCAAGGAAGTCTGATAATGTTAGCAAAAGGCTTACCTCAGCCGGCTGATTATCAGAAACAGGGCCGGCGCTAACACTAGGCGAAGTAGGCAGCCGCCTAGGGCGCACTACCACCTAGGGCGCAACCACGGCCTCTGTCCAGTGTGAGCTCAGCTCTCCTCTCCTGATTGCTTGCTCCCCATGGTGTGCCGCCGGCGCCACCAATCCTCCATGTTTCCCGCTGAGCACCCCGCTGTGCTCACACGGGTTTATCTCACAGCGCCGCTCCGGGACTCCTTTGCTCCAGCCTGTCCCTGTGGAGCGGCGCTGTGTGTCTCTGTGAGTGCAGCGGAGGGGCGGGGCTCGGCGGAGATGGGAGCATTGAAAGGTCTGTCAGCTGACCTCCCGCCCGGCGGGGACATCGTGGAGTGGGTGGACGGCGCTGGCCTGGCCCCGGCAGGGACATCGTGGAGGGGGTGGACGGCGCTGGCCTGGCCCCGGCGGGGACATCGTGGAGGCGGAGCGGGTGGACGGCGCTGGCCTGGCCCCGGCGGGGACATCGTGGAGGCGGAGCGGGTGGACGGCGCTGGCGTGGACTCCTGAACAATTCTGCACACCCAGTGCTGAGGAGAGGCCCTGATTATGGTCGCTGAAGCATCAAAGAGCAGAGGTAAAGAGGAGGGTGGTTCTTCCCTGATCTACATTGAGCTGTATGGAGAGAGTTTGTGTGTGAGTAATGCAGGAACTAGGAGTCAGGTAGGTCAGTGTGTGTGTCAGTGTATGTGTCAGTGTATGTGTCAGTGTGATGGTCAGTGTATGTGTCAGTGTAATGGTCAGTGTATGTGTCAGTGTATGTGTCAGTGTGATGGTTAGCGTATGTGTCAGTGTGATGGTCAGTGTCAGTGTATGTGTCAGTGTATGTGTCAGTGTAGGTGTCAGTGTGATGGTCAGTGTATGTGTCAGTGTGATGGTCAGCGTATGTGTCAGTGTATGTGTCAGTGTGATGGTCAGTGTCAGTGTATATGTCAGTGTATGTGTCAGTGTGATGGTCAACGTATGTGTCAGTGTATGTGTCAGTGTATGTGTCAGTGTGATGGTCAGTGTGATGGTCAGTGTATGTGTCAGTGTGATGGTCAGCGTATGTGTCAGCGTATGTGTCAGTGTGATGGTCAGTGTGATGGTCAGCGTATGTGTCAGTGTGATGGTCAGTGTGATGGTCAGCGTATGTGTCAGTGTGATGGTCAGCGTATGTGTCAGTGTGATGGTCAGCGTATGTGTCAGTGTGATGGTCAGTGTATGTGTCAGTGTGATGGTCAGTGTAGGTGTCAGTGTATGTGTCAGTGTGATGGTCAGCGTATGTGTCAGTGTGATGGTCAGTGTATGTGTCAGTGTGATGGTCAGTGTAGGTGTCAGTGTATGTGTCAGTGTGATGGTCAGTGTCAGTGTATGTGTCAGTGTGATGGTCAGTGTCAGTGTATGTGTCAGTGTGATGGTCAACGTATGTGTCAGTGTATGTGTCAATGTGATGGTCAGTGTGATGGTCAGCGTATGTGTCAGTGTGATGGTCAGTGTATGTGTCAGTGTGATGGTCAGTGTATGTGTCAGTGTGATGGTCAGTGTATGTGTCAGTGTGATGGTCAGTGTAGGTGTCAGTGTATGTGTCAGTGTATGTGTCAGTGTAGGTGTCAGTGTGATGGTCAGTGTAGGTGTCAGTGTGATGGTCAGTGTAGGTGTCAGTGTAATTGTCAGTGTAGGTGCCAGGTGGGTTAGTATAGGTGCCAGGTGGGTTAGTGTAGGTGCCAGGTAGGTCAGTGTAATTATCAGGTAGGTCAGTGTAGGGGTCAGTGTGATGTGAGTAGTGCAGGAAGTAGGAGTCAGGTGGATTAGTGTATGTATCAGGGGGTCAGTGTAGGGGTCAGATAGGTCACACGTGTAGCAAGGGCAGGGTAGAGTGGAGTCAGGGGCGCAGCCGGGGGGGGTGGGGGGTGTCAAAATTAGGTTTTGCCTAGGGTGTCAAAGATCCTTGCACCAGCCCTGATCAGAAATTCCCAGATCGTTTCAAGCTCCTCGTTTCGGATACTCAGGGTCACCTGGGAACCCCTCCTGGCTGGCTCGCCACCTGAAATGGATATTTTATAGATAGGCAACTCCTATTTAGTGATGGACGAACGTTTCGCCCGGCGGTCGTTTCGCGGCGAATTTCCGACTTTCGCCGTCCGCGGGTTCGAACGCCTTTTTCCGTCGTTCGCCCCGGCGGACTTACGTGTTTAATGTATACAAGAACTTTAACCTTTCGTGACACGTTTATCATGTGTTACAGGACAACCAATTGAGACATGACAGCTCATGGACACTTGGACATTCCCCCTAACCTATAAATACACCCGATCCGGTGGCCATTTTACATTCTTTCTTCTGTCACTGTAGGGAAAGGATCCTGTGTGGAGTAGGGACAGAGAAAACGCTAGCTATTTGGTACACAAAAGTTCTTTTCAGGACTGGTATAGGTGTTAGGTCAGCAGCCTGAGTTTCTTTTGTCAGTTTAGATAAAGGGACAGAGCGCTGTATGCTGCTATTTTAGGGACAGCTCAGCCAGATTAGTCTTTCTTCATCATCATCATCATCATCATCATTAGCTGTTACTATCAGGTCCACAAAAGAGCTGTTCCAGCTAATCGTTCCAGCCTACTCTTTTTTGCCAATTTGTATAGGGACAGGCAGGAAGCAGTGTGTCAGGCAGTGAGGATAATTTTAAAGACTTGCTGTTACTATTAGTTCCACAAAGGTTCTTTTCAGGACTGGTATCAGTGGTACGGTAATAGGCTTGTACACGTATAATATTCTTTCTTCCAAATATAGAAAGAATATTATACTTGACTGCTGCCCTTCTGCTGCAGTCTGCTAATCATTCACAACTCACTTGTTCCACAAAGCTCTTTATCAGGACTGGTAACTTGGTCTGTCTAGGGTGCTACGGTACATAGGCTTGGGTGCGGTACAGTCTGCTGTTCTGTAAGGACCGCTATCGGTCCACAATACATAGGGTTGCCGTGCACTACTGCTGACCGCTGCCCTATACTGCAGCAGTCCTTCAGCGGTATAGGGACTGACGCACAGTCTGCTAAACACTAATACACAACCTGCTTGGTCCACAAAAGTTCTTATAAGGACTGGTAACTTGGTATAGGGTGCTACGGTACATAGGCCTGAGTGCGTTACAGTCTGCTGTTCTGTAAGGACCGCTATCGGTCCACAATACATAGGGTTGACGTGCACTACTGCTGACCGCTGCCCTATACTGCAGCAGTCCTTCAGCGGTATAGGGACTGACGCACAGTCTGCTAAACACTAACACACAACCTGCTTGGTCCACAAAAGTTCTTATAAGGACTGGTAACTTGGTATAGGGTGCTACGGTACATAGGCCTGAGTGCAGTACAGTCTGCTGTTCTGTAAGGACTGCTATCGGTCCACAATACATAGGGTTGCCGTGCACTACTGCTGACCGCTGCCCTATACTGCAGCAGTCCTTCAGCGGTATAGGGACTGACGCACAGTCTGCTAAACACTAATACACAACCTGCTTGGTCCACAAAAGTTCTTATAAGGACTGGTAACTTGGTATAGGGTGCTACGGTACATAGGCCTGAGTGCAGTACAGTCTGCTGTTCTGTAAGGACCGCTATCGGTCCACAATACATAGGGTTGCCGTGCACTACTGCTGACCGCTGCCCTATACTGCAGCAGTCCTTCATTGGTATAGGGACTGACGTACAGTCTGCTAATCACTAACACACAACCTGCTTGGTCCACAAAAGTTCTTATAAGGACTGGTAACTTGGTATAGGGTGCTACGGTACATAGGCCTGAGTGCGTTACAGTCTGCTGTTCTGTAAGGACCGCTATCGGTCCACAATACATAGGGTTGACGTGCACTACTGCTGACCGCTGCCCTATACTGCAGCAGTCCTTCAGCGGTATAGGGACTGACGCACAGTCTGCTAAACACTAACACACAACCTGCTTGGTCCACAAAAGTTCTTATAAGGACTGGTAACTTGGTATAGGGTGCTACGGTACATAGGCCTGAGTGCGTTACAGTCTGCTGTTCTGTAAGGACCGCTATCGGTCCACAATACATAGGGTTGACGTGCACTACTGCTGACCGCTGCCCTATACTGCAGCAGTCCTTCAGCGGTATAGGGACTGACGCACAGTCTGCTAAACACTAACACACAACCTGCTTGGTCCACAAAAGTTCTTATAAGGACTGGTAACTTGGTATAGGGTGCTACGGTACATAGGCCTGAGTGCAGTACAGTCTGCTGTTCTGTAAGGACTGCTATCGGTCCACAATACATAGGGTTGCCGTGCACTACTGCTGACCGCTGCCCTATACTGCAGCAGTCCTTCAGCGGTATAGGGACTGACGCACAGTCTGCTAAACACTAATACACAACCTGCTTGGTCCACAAAAGTTCTTATAAGGACTGGTAACTTGGTATAGGGTGCTACGGTACATAGGCCTGAGTGCAGTACAGTCTGCTGTTCTGTAAGGACCGCTATCGGTCCACAATACATAGGGTTGCCGTGCACTACTGCTGACCGCTGCCCTATACTGCAGCAGTCCTTCATTGGTATAGGGACTGACGTACAGTCTGCTAATCACTAACACACAACCTGCTTGGTCCACAAAAGTTCTTATAAGGACTGGTAACTTGGTATAGGGTGCTACGGTACATAGGCCTGAGTGCGTTACAGTCTGCTGTTCTGTAAGGACCGCTATCGGTCCACAATACATAGGGTTGCCGTGCACTACTGCTGACCGCTGCCCTATACTGCAGCAGTCCTTCAGCGGTATAGGGACTGACGCACAGTCTGCTAAACACTAACACACAACCTGCTTGGTCCACAAAAGTTTTTATAAGGACTGGTAACTTGGTATAGGGTGCTACGGTACATAGGCCTGAGTGCAGTACAGTCTGCTGTTCTGTAAGGACCGCTATCGGT
Source organism: Lithobates pipiens (assembly GCF_037356315.1). Classification (NCBI taxonomy): domain Eukaryota; kingdom Metazoa; phylum Chordata; class Amphibia; order Anura; family Ranidae; genus Lithobates; species Lithobates pipiens. The sequence goes on along the minus strand of NW_027507785.1, from coordinate 11,940,182 downwards.
CCACAATACATAGGGTTGACGTGCACTACTGCTGACCGCTGCCCTATACTGCAGCAGTCCTTCAGCGGTATAGGGACTAAGAGTTTTGTCACAGGGTGATTTAAAAAATGACAGGCAGAGGAAGAGGCAGGCCCTTCCGCAGGGGTGGTAGGGGTAGGGCAGGAGCAACAGCCTTGAGCCAAAGTGGGAAGTTGCAGAAGGTGCGTTCAATTACTTTAAAGGACGCACCAGACTTGGTTGAGTGGCTCACTCAGCCTTATTCTTCTGCACCCTCCTCATCCTCTCGATCTGCACCCTCTTCTTCACTCTCTGCTATGTGCACCCCCAAAGACACTACCACCAACAACACCACCACCACCACATACCTTCCGCTTGAGTGCAAATGGGGGCCTTCATGCTCCAGTGTTTTAATAGGGACCCCCGTATAAAAAGCATGAGGGTCAAGGACCAGTACTGGGTGGCAACGTACTTAGATCCCCGGTACAAACACAAAATGGCGGAAATGTTACCGCCGTCGCAGAGGGCTGTCAGAATGCAGCACTTCCAGGCCTTGCTTCGAGAAATGCTGCATTCTGCTTTTGCGTGCGCTGGCAGAGGAGCAATTCCCACTCCCAGAGAAGGATTTGCGGGTACCAATCCAACAGCGCCTGCAAGAAGAGGCCGGTTTGAAGATGTGTTGGTGACTTCGGATATGAGGTCATTCTTTCAGCCGACCCATCGACAGGTGTCATCCGGATCCAGCATCAGGGAACGCCTAGACCGTCAGGTGTCCGACTACATTGGGTTAACGGCCGATGTGGACGCTCTGAGGAGTGATGAACCCCTAGACTACTGGGTGGGCAGGCTTGACCTCTGGCCAGAGCTTGCCCAATTTGCAATCGAACTGTTGGCTTGCCCCTCATCCAGTGTCCTGTCCGAAAGGACGTTCAGCGCAGCAGGGGGGATTGTGACCGATAAGCGTACTCGCCTAGCTCACGACAGTGTTAACTACCTCACATTTCTAAAAATGAATGAGGCATGGATCTCGGAGGAATTCAACACATGTGATCAGTAGACCATGTATATGTCTATAAACAATTTTTGGAATCAAGCACACAGACCTTCTTAATTCATTTGGCTCACTTCCCTGACCCAAAAAAGCACACCGTACTATATGCCCCTACCCTCCTCTTTGAAGAGGTTGAGCGGTGTCATATTTCTACTGGGGCTGCTTATTATGAGGGGTTCCCACCATCCCTGTGCTGTGCTGACTTCCTCCTGGGTGTTCTTATTATGAGGGGCTCCCACCATCCCTGTGCTGTGCTGACTTCCTCCTGGGGGTTCTTATTATGAGGGGATCACACCATCCCTGTGCTGTGCTGACTTCCTCCTGGGGCTGCTTACGGTGCTGCTGTCAGCGCTGTATGTCACGGAGCTGCTGTCAGCGCTGTATGTCACGGAGCTGCTGTCAGCGCTGTATGTCACGGAGCTGCTGTCAGCGCTGTATGTCACGGAGCTGCTGTCAGCGCTGTATGTCACGGTGCTGCTGTCAGCGCTGTATGTCACGGAGCTGCTGTCAGCGCTGTATGTCACGGAGCTGCTGTCAGTGCTGTATGTCACGGAGCTGCTGTCAGCGCTGTATGTCACGGAGCTGCTGTCAGCGCTGTATGTCACGGAGCTGCTGTCAGCGCTGTATGTCACGGTGCTGCTGTCAGCGCTGTATGTCACGGAGCTGCTGTCAGCGCTGTATGTCACGGAGCTGCTGTCAGTGCTGTATGTCACGGAGCTGCTGTCAGCGCTGTATGTCACGGAGCTGCTGTCAGCGCTGTATGTCACGGAGCTGCTGTCAGCGCTGTATGTCACGGTGCTGCTGTCAGCGCTGTATGTCACGGAGCTGCTGTCAGCGCTGTATGTCACGGAGCTGCTGTCAGCGCTGTATGTCACGGAGCTGCTGTCAGCGCTGTATGTCACGGAGCTGCTGTCAGCGCTGTATGTCACGGAGCTGCTGTCAGCGCTGTATGTCACGGTGCTGATGTCAGTGCTCTGTATTACGGTGCTGCTGTCAGTGCTCTGTATCTCCTGCACCCTCTTGTTTGCCTACCCTGGTCCCTGACCTTCCCTCTCCTCCATTGCCTTCATTAGCTCCATAGTCCTGAATTGTCAGAACAATTTCCCAAATAAAAAAAAAATGCTTGTAGTTATCGATCCCAAATTCACCTCATACATGTATTATGCTATTGTCCAGGTGGTGGGACTACGTGCTACCCCCTAATAATTACCCCGTGGCCGCAAATTCGACCTAAAGGTTTGCGAAATTCGCCTCCCATTGAAGTCAATGGAGCCCGCGGCGAACGGTCGTTTTCGCGAACGTTTGTGGCCGTTCGCGTTTCGCGTTCGCGAAACGTCCCGTCGGAAGTTCGTCCATCACTACTCCTATTCTCATATTGATTAGTGGTTCCAAATTAATAATAACTACTGCAGTAGGGAACAGACACAAAAGATACGCTCAGCATCTTTCCAAATAACTGTTCTCCTTTATTATGACGCATGTGAAGGTTTTTATACACATGATTACGTAGGTATCACATTAATATTACAATTGTATGTTTATGGTAAAAAGGGGCGTTACATAGGCAGGCTAATTCTAATCAGAACTCGAAAGAATGCAAAACATGTACTGAAAACCATATTAGTGCCGTGTGCACAGTGAGGGCATTGTGCAATACATATAAAATAGAATACAATTGTATACAGAACCTACAAATTTCCATTACAGGTTGGTGGACTTCCGATTATGCATTCACTATGATTGGGTGTCACGGTGGTCACATCCGGCCCATTCTGCTGGTTCTTGATCGTAAACCGGAGCTGTTGGTGATGGACCCCCTTTTGCCTTCAGAACACTGCTTTAATTCTTTGTGGCATAAATTCAACAAGGTGTTGGAAACGTTCCTCAGAGATTTTGGTCCATAGTGACATGATAGCATCACGCAGTTTCTGCAGATTTGTCGGCTGCACATCCATGATGTGAATCTCCTATTCCAACAAATCCCAAAGGTGCTCTATTGGATGAGATGTGGTGAGTGTGGAGGCCATTGGTGGACAGGGACCTCATTGTCCAGTGGTGAGATGATTGGAGCTTTGTGACATGGTGCATTATCCTGCTGGAAGGAGCTATCAGAAGATGGGTACACTGTAGTCATAAAGGGATGGACATGGTCAGCAACAATGCACAGGTAAGCCATGGTGTGTAAACGATGCTCAATTGGTACTAAGGGGTCCAAAGTGTGCCAAGAAAATATCCCCCCCACACCATTACACCCCCACCACCAGCCTGAAGCGGTGATACAAGGCAGGATGGATCCATGCTTTCATGTCGGTTATGCAAAATTCTGACCCCACCATCTAAATGTCGCAGCTGAAATCGAGACTCATCAGACCAGGCAACATTTTTCCAATCTTTTATTGTCCAATTTTGGTGAACTTGTATGAATTGTAGCCTCAATTTCCAGTTCTTAGCTGACAGGAGTGGCACCCAGTGTGGTCTTCTGCTCCTGTAGCCAATCCGTTTCAATGTTCGGTGTGTTGTGCAACGAATGGTTAGTTGAGTTACTGTTGCCTTTCTATCATCTGGAACCCTGCCCATTCTCCTCTGACCTCTGACATCAACAAGGCATTTTCTTCCACACAACCGCCGCTCACTGGATATTTTCTCTTAGTAGGACCATTCTCTGTAGACCCGAGAGATGGTTGTGCGTGAAAATGCCAGTGGATCAGCAGTTTTTGAAATACTCAGACCAGCCCGTCTGGCACCAACAACCATGCCACGTTCAAAGTCACTTTTTTCCCCATTCTGATGCTTGGTTTGAACTTCAGTAAGTTATCTTTACCATGTCTATATGCCTAAATGCATTGAGATGCTGCCATGTGATTGGCTAATAGGGATGAGCTTCGAGTTCGAGTCGAACTCATGTTCTACTCGAACATTGCCTGTTCGCCTGTTCAGCGAACAGTGAACAATTTGGGCTGTTCGCAGCAAATTCGAAAAGCCGGAACACCCTATACAAGTCTATGGGAGAAATCTAAAGTGCTAATTTTAAAGGGTAATATGCAGATTACTGTCCTAAAAAGTGTTTGGGGACCCGGGTCCTGCCCCAGGGGACATGGATCAATGCAAAAAAAAGTTTTAAAAACGGCCGTTTTTTCAGGAGCAGTGATTTTAATAATGATTAAAGTGAAACAATAAAAGTGTAATATTCCTTTAAATTTCGTAGCTGGGGGGTATCTATAGTATGCCTGTGAAGGGGCGCATGTTTCTGGTGCTTAGAACTGTCCCTGCACAAAGTGTCATTTGTGCAGGAAAAAAAGTCCTTTAAAATCACTTGCGGCTAAATTGTCGGGTCTCCGTAATACAGAGAACACTCAATGAGTGTTCTCTGTATTAGCCGACAATTCATTCATTCATTGATAAAAAAAAAAAAAAAAAAAAAAGCGTGGGGGTTGCCCTAAATTCAATTACCAGGCCCTTCAGGTCTGACATGGATATTAAGGGGAACCCCGTGTCAAATTTTAAAAAAAAATTGACGTGGGGGTCCCCCCAAATATCCATACCAGACCCTTCAGGTCTGATATGGATATTAAGGGGAACCCCGCATCAAATTTTTAAAAAAAATTGACGTGGGGGTCCCCCTAAAAATCCATATCAGACCCTTTATCCGAGCACGCAACCTGGCAGGCCGCAGGAAAAGAGGGGGGACGAGAGAGCGGCCCCCCCTCCCTCCTGAACCGTACCAGGCCACATACCCTCAACATTGGGAGGATGCTTTGGGGGTCTGTGACCCCTCAAAGCACCTTGTCCCCATGTTGATAAGGACAAGGGCCTCATCCTCACAACCGTAACGGAAACCTGCGTTACATCAGAGGGGGCGGGGTCACCCACACATCACTGGGGAACCCCTGGCTTCCCTCTGCAGCGTCAGAGGGGCGGGGTCAGGTGACGGGTGGCCCCGCCCTCCCAATATAAGAAACGTCAGTGCTGTGCTCTCTGCAGTGTCTCCGGAGAGGAGACAGAAGAAGGATGCATGGACAGCGCTGGACTGAGAGATTCCCCCGTCGCTGGATATGATCATCCATCGCTGGACCCCAGAGATCCGTCGCTGGATAGCAAGAGTGGATTAGCACCGCTGGAATCTTTTTTTTTTTTTTTTTCATTTTTAATAAAGGAATTTTTCAAAAGTGTGTTTGTCTTATTTAACCATTTTGACACTTTCTTTGTGAAATGGTAGGGGTACTTTTGTACCCCCTTACCATTTCAAACAGGGGGGGGGGCCGGGATCTGGGGGTCCCCTTGTTAAAGGGGGCTTCCAGATTCTGATAAGCCCCCCGCCCGCAGACCCTCACAACCAACGGCCAGGGTTGTGAGGATGAGGCCCTTGTCCTTATCAACATGGGGACAAGGTGCTTTGAGGGGTCACAGACCCCCAAAGCATCCTCCCAATGTTGAGGGTATGTGGCCTGGTACGGTTCAGGAGGGAGGGGGGGCCGCTCTCTCGTCCCCCCCTCTTTTCCTGCGGCCTGCCAGGTTGCGTGCTCGGATAAAGGGTCTGATATGGATTTTTAGGGGGACCCCCACGTCAATTTTTTTTTTAAATTTGACACGGGGTTCCCCTTAATATCCATGTCAGACCTGAAGGGCCTGGTAATTGAATTTAGGGGAACCCCCACGCTTTTTTTTTTTTTAATCAATGAATGAATGAATTGTCGGCTAATACAGAGAACACTCATTGAGTGTTCTCTGTATTACGGAGACCCGACAATTTAGCCGCAAGTGATTTTAAAAGACTTTTTTTCCTGCACAAATGACACTTTGTGCAGCGACAGTTCTAAGCACCAGAAACATGCGCCCCTTCACAGGCATACTATAGATACCCCCCAGCTACGAAATTTAAAGGAATATTACACTTTTATTGTTTCACTTTAATCATTATTAAAATCACTGCTGAAAAAACGGCCGTTTTTAAAACTTTTTTTTGCATTGATCCATGTCCCCTGGGGCAGGACCCGGGTCCCCAAACACTTTTTAGCACAGTAACTTGCATATTACCCTTTAAAATGAGCACTTTAGATTGTGAACGTTCGAGTCCCATAGACTTTAATAGGGTTCTAAAGTTCACACGAAGTTTAGGTCTGTTCGCAGGTTCTGGTGCGAACCGAACAGGGGGGTGTTCGGCTCATCCCTAGTACCTAATAAAGTGTCCGGTGAATGTAGGTTTGGCTGATCTAGGAGGTTACAGAACTGTGGTACATTCTAACATTATGGTTGAGGGATAGCAGACGGTAATCATGTGATTGTAAAAAGAAGAACAAATCAGCACAATATATAAAGAACCCTATGCCCTTGTACATGCGGTCGGAAATTCAGACGGAAAATGTCCGATCGGATCGTGTTGTCAGATAATCCAACTGTGTGTGGGCTCCATCTGACTTTTTCCGTCGGAATATCCGACCAACAAAGTTTGAGAGCTGGATATAAAAGTTTCCGACAAGATGATCCGATCGGGCTTTGTCTGATGGTTTTAGAGAATTCCGATCGGACAAAGTACCACGCATGCTCAGATCAAATTACGAGACCAAAGCTATTGGCTACTAGCATGAACGTAGTCCCGTCGTAACGAACGAATATCATCACGTTCCGAACGATCGGATTTTCCGACAACTTTGTCTGTGTATGAAACACCAGTTTCCGACAAAATCCGTCTGAAAAAATCCGACCGATTTTGTGGTCAGAATTTCTGACCCTGTGTACAACGGCTATAACAAATAGCTGCTGAACACCAGGGTCAATAATCAAAAATCCCTCAAAAGAATATAAAATAGATGGTGCAGCGCTAAGATCCAGTTCACATATCAAACAATCAAGCAATGTCCATGTGATCTTAAGTGATGATATATAGATGCATCATGCAGGTAACTCCGTGGGTATAGGTGAACCCTCCACCAATAATAAAGATGGCCTCTCACCTCAATGAGGGGACCCTTTAATTATAGAGGGTCAAATACACCTTCCCTTACGGGCGCAAATGGATGGTACACAGCAAATCCCAGCAAATCCGGATACAGCAGAAAGCACCGACTAATTGACCAAAGACACATGCATCATGTAATCAAAAAGAACACAACATTGTGCTCTCCGCAATACAGAACATATTTATTGATAAAAATTAAGAAATTAACTTACAAACATGGCACTAATCTATTGTCAGATAATCAGCGTGTAAAAAGCAGGATGTGAGATGGCCGCAGGTGACTTCACGATGCTTCCTTCCGTACGCGTTGCGTCCTTTTGGGCAGGGACTTCATCAGCAGATATGGAAGCTACGCGATCACCGGCTATACATACAAGAAATGTTGCTATAGTAACCCGACGCCATGTCATTTGATGCAACGTGGGACAGGAACAACTCTGCGCAGGCCGTAATCCCGGAAGTGTCCGCACTAGCTATTTATAACATGAAAGAATAGAACGGCAACTAAATACTGCTGCAAAAATGTCACCAATCACACACAAATGACTACTGACTTAGAGCCTGCGCACTGTGTACAAAACGCTGGAAAAGTAAATGTGCATGATCGAAAATGCAATAATATAAAAATGTAATAATAATAAAAAAAACATTTATTCTAAAATATTTCTTTTTTCATTTAGTATTTTATTGGTTTCAAGAGGAAGAAAGGCATACACTTTATCAACATCAAATATAACATATTATGCATGTCTATATGCTAATCTAATATACATATAAATTCATTTTCTTCCAAAACCAAGACCATGCACTCTAAATACAACAAAATTATAATGGGACTAGAGGACAAATTTAATTTCTTAATGACTTTAAATAAAATAAAGCTAATAACTCACATCTGTGGTATGAATGGCCGCGGCCCTTTATTTTATTGGCATGACGATATACATATTAGCCAACTTAACATTGAACATATACACACATTGACGATATAACCTTTATAATCATCTTTAGATTATAAAATACCAAAAAAGGTTCAGCTTTGAAAGCTCGAACCCATAAAGTAATAACAAAACACTATACCACACGCCAGGCTCCTTACACTCAAGGAGCCTGGCACCCCACCCGGGCCACGGCCAATTCAATACAAGCAATAAAATCCAAATTTAAAACATCATTGCCAATATCAGATAAATGCACCTGATCTGAACGATATAAACCAGGCAAACCACCCTCCAAATCGACATGACGGAAGGACAGTCCATTTATCAAAGGCATAAATTTCTCAAGAAATCTATTTACACGTATACAAATTTTTTCTAAAAAGAAATGCGTTGGATCAACCAACCATTTTAACCTAGGGATAATTTCAGAAAAAACTAAAACAGTCGATGGCAGAATATCGTGAAGATGAGTAAGATCTGTTTTCATTTGCGCAACCAGATCTAAAGTTTTAACAAAACCTAAATCATTACCAGCTACATGTAAAATATTAATAGAAGGTTGAGGGTGAGAAGAAAGCCGAGCACGAATCGATGACTGAAGTTCAAACCACGACATTCCTCTGCATCCAAACCGAAGTACTTTATAGGAGGAATCATCAAGACCTAGGTTTAGGCCGTAGTAGCGCAATGAAGCTCTGGTTTCAGCCCAGAAAACGAACGAATGTCTGATTATCCACACCACACAAGGAACCCCTACAAAGCAGAAAAACATAAATTAGGTCTCACATAAGATTTGAAACAGTTAGACTGCCAACCACCCAAACTTTTAATTTCAGTGGAAGAAAAACCCAGCGCAGCTGCTTCAGTTGCCGTTCCGATGCGAAAGGAATGGGTGGTGATTTTCAAATGCTGCAATCCCAAAAATATCAGGCATTTTTTTAAAATAACCCTGAATTGGTATTGTGTAAGTGGGATGCCAGAAGCATGTACCAAAAGAAGGCTACCGTGTAGTGGACGTAACAATAAAAATTTCGACAACAATGAAAAGACGCAAAGAGGGGAATCGCTCATTTTATGAATTACAATCCAGCGACCCTTCCCCAACTGGTCAGTTTTGCTGAAGCGTAATAAAATTTTTACGTGATCCTCCTTCATAAAAACATCGGACAATAACAACCAAGAGACGTTGCAAAATGATCGAAGTAATAGGAACTCTATCATCAACTCGGAAGTGCAACTTGCGATATCCTTTAATAGCCTGAATGACTGAAAAATAATGAGTGCAAGGAGGCCACCCTCTCATCTTATTAAAAAGGAAACGCCTGCTAATATTTTAACGATATGAGAATATGAATAAGAATGAAGCATCATAAATTCAACAAAGGCTAAAACCAAGGCTTCAGAAAATTGATTCACATCAATGAGCTTAGAGTTTAAAAAGGAACACCAAAGTGACCACGCGGCGTTGTATTGCGCCCGCGTGGAAGGTGCCAAAGAATTGGAAATGGACGAAATTACGGAGGGCAAACCACTGACCACAACGCTTCCAGGCAAGGACAACCAATTGGATCCGCTTCGGGTACCAAACTGCGAAATCGATCGAGCTGAAAACGTGACAAAGAATCAGCAATTAAATTAATATTACCTGGAATATACTTGACCTTAATCCATAAATTGAAATTCAAACAATAAAAAACTAACTTCCTCAAAACTGCTAACACTGGTAACGATTTAGATGTCAAACAATTTACTGCATATCCAACGCCTTTGTTATCAGAGTGAAACAGAATGCGACAATTCCTAAGTCGATCGCCCCAAAGATCAAGGGCCACCAAAATAGGAAAAATTTCAAGTAAAACTATATTTTTAGTAAGACCCTGCTCGACCCAAGAAGTAGGCCAAAAAGCCATAGACCAGTGACCCTGCCAAAATGCTCCGTAACCAATCGAACCAGCCGCATCAGTACATAGAGAAATAGCAGAAGAGTCACAAAACGGGGCTTGCCAAATTGAACAACCATTATAGGTAGATAAAAATCGATCCCAAACCAATAGATCCGAGATCAGCTCAGAGGAGAGACGAACAAAATGAAACGGCGACTTATAATCCGCTAAGACTTTGTAGAGCCTTTTAGAAAAAACACGACCCATAGGAATTATGCGAGTGGCGAAGGCAAGCATTCCCAACAGAGATTGCAACGGTTTCACTGTGACCTTTCGTTCAGATACAACCAAGGAAACCAACTGACGCAACTTAACAAGTTTTTCAGAAGGGAGGAGACATTCCATCAAAAAAGTATCAATAGTAATCCCCAAAAAAAAAATTCCAGATAGGTAGTGGGCCACACAGTCTTTTCCATCGCCAGGGGAATACCAAAACGTGCACATAAAACACGGAATTCACTAAACAAATAAAAACAATGTAAAGAATCAGCGGGACCAAAAAAATAAAAAATCGTCCAAGTAATGAATAATATTCGTGGAATTAGCTTGAAACGAAACCTCCCATTCAAGGAAAGAAGCAAAAGCTTCAAAATATTTACAAGACAATGAACAACCCATCGGAAGGCTTTTATCGAAATAAAACGCACCCTCAAAGCAAAAACCCAAGGAGCTGTATGCAGAGCGATGAATAGGCAGTAAACGAAAAGCTGACTTGACGTCCGCCTTTGCTAGCAAAGCGGATTGACCAAACAGACGAATCCTAGAAACCGCATCGTCAAATGAAGAATACGTTATGCCCCGTACACACGAGAGGGATTAAGTCTGACAGACCTCCAAAGGAGTTCCGCCGGAGTTCCGCCGGAGTTCCGACGGAGTTCTGGCGGACTTTTCGACCGAACGGACTTGACCACACACCATCACACCAAACTCCGACGGAGTCGAACGTGATGACGTACGACTGGATTCGACGTAGGAAGTTCCTAGACAGTAGCCAATAGCTGCCCTAGCGTCGGTTTTAGTCCGTCGGAGTAGCACACACACGAGCGGATTTTTCAAAGGGGACCGGGTCCGGCGGAGTTCCGTCGGGAAAATTTAAAGCATGCTTCATTTCTAAAGTCCGTCAGACTTTAGCTTCGCTAAAGTCCGTTGCAGCCCACACACGATCGGATAGTCCGCCGGACTCAGTCCGTCGGAGTTTGGATGTCGAAAAGTCCGCTCGTGTGTACGGGGCATAACAGAACTATCAAGAGGATCGATACTATCATTCAACGAAGCGCCCAGAGGGTACGAAAGATGATGTATCAAACGAAAACTACCCTTATCTTTTTTATGTATTAAACCAAGAGGGGACACTCTAAAATTCATAAAAGGCGGGGAAGAAAACGGCCCTGCCACACGGCCTTCGCGGACTTCTTTACTTATTTTTTCCGCAACTACCCCTTGAAAACGCTTGACAGAAGGAAGATTTTCATGACAGATGCAACCTGAGCCGTCAAAAAATTGGCAATCGAAAACCGTGTGAAAAACCATCAATTATGAGATCCGCTGTCAGACGATCTGGCCAAATTTGCAGAAATGGCAATATTTCGACTAGCTGCACTGGAGTTGCCGCCAGTACGAAAATTATCCCGCACATTAGATAGGACATTAGTAGCCGATTTTTTAAAACAACGAAAAGACGGGCGATTACCAGAACATATGGCACATTCGTGTTTGTAACGGCAAGAATTAGGCCATTTACATTGTCCTTCATTAAATCCGAAACAGAGACCTTTCCTGAAAGGAGCCGGTTGCAAAGATGGAGAAGGAAGCAATCGTTTCTAAGGAATCAAGAGATTGAGCCACAAACCAACATCCTTGGAACCCCATTGCAAATTTTTATGGATTGCCAACTTTCGACGGAACGATTCATCATAATGCAAGACCAGAAAATTTTTTAAAAGCTTCAAGAATAATCTCAACATGTTGAAACATTCCACAACACAATTCAGGGTGTTTTTCACCCATAACGCTCGCAAAAATGCAGAAGGCTTGAAGCCAGTTAATAAAAGAACGAGGAGCCGATTTGCGTCTGTCATCTTCAGATTCTTTCTTTTCTAAACGGTTCTCCTTAAAAGAAAGGAGAAGGGAAAGAATATCAACATAATCACCTTTCCAGATTTTCTCCTTAACAGTTGCTGACAAATGAAAACCAAGAGGTGACAACTCGCAAACCAATGCTTCTTTAAAGCAACTCTCAGGGATTGAAGGAACCGATAACTGAGTAAAAGTCGGCGCGGAAAACGCCGAAGGCAAAACTGCTGAATGCATAACATTTGAAATAGGTGGAGCAACATCCTTCCAAGCTTGCAACAATGGAGAGTCAGAATTAACCAATAAATTGTTAATGCAACGCTTGAAATAATCCGTAAAGGAATTAAACGAAGACAACAACGAACGTAATTGTTCAGACTCACCTCTATCCCCAGGCTGTACACCAGCCTGAGAAGATGCAGTCGTCAAAGACGAAACTTGTGCAGAACTTCCTGGCTGTACATCAGCAAGCGATGCAGAATTTGCTAATAAGTTATGCGATTCTGTAACAGAAGGAGTGGAATGAGAAACAGCAGATAAAGTATCAGGTAAGGGTAAAGAAACAGAAGGCAATATATTGCAAAATGAAGGAGATGGAACATTATGCACAGAATTATTCGGTAAAGGTGTAGTACCAATCAGATTAGCAGACGGCAATAAATCATCTTTATCAGCGAATGAATTATTAGTAAGCTGAACAGCTGACGAAATAACATTTTCCATCCCTTCAACAACTTGCTCATTTACTCTGAAAGAATGCATATAAAAATCATTATTAAAAGAAGAATTACAATGAAATTGGGAGCTATTATTGTTACCTTTAACTTTTGCATTCTTCTTCACAGGCTGGTACCTGGATTCGATCCAGCGAACCGGCCTGTGTCTATTCCTCTGTGGACGACCAGTGGCAACTGCGCATGCTCCAGCATCGCTTTCCGAAGTCTGCCTAGCAACAGATGACACTGCGAGTGGAGGAATCACTCATTGGCAGAGGAACCAAGGAGCCAGCTTCTGAGTTTCCGGAGGGGGGAATAATTTGATGCACAGGAGGAGGAGCCATAGGAGGAAGGGACTGTGAAGGAAGAGAGGACAGCTGAGCAACTGTATCCTCTGAAATTGAAAAAGATGGCGGCGGAACGGCGGAGGGGAGAGCCGAGGAAACAGGAGAAAGGCCCGGAATTATGGCATGGAAGGGAGGAGGCAACGTCGGAGAAAAAGCTGAAGACTGACCTGAGGACAAGCAGAATCGCATAATCGCATCAGAACTGCGGAGGGCAGAGCGGATGAAGAAGGAGGAGGACCTGGAACTACAGCCTGGAAAGGGGTAGACAAAGGAGGAAGAAGCCGTAGATGGGCCGGAAGACAAACAGAACTTCATCCAGGCATCACCATCCGGAGCAGAGGCCCTCTCCATTAGCTGACGCAGCAAAGAATGCAAGGCAGGTAAGAGAACGACGTAGGGACGCCTTTTTCTTCTGCTGCAACCGTCGTTCTGAAGAAATTCGTTGGTTGTTTTCCTTTTATAACCTTCTGTTTGTTTTCATAGGTTCGTTGGATCACCTGATGTAACTGTAGAATATTCTGGAGGCTTGATCAGGTGACCAGGTAAGTAACCAATTAATTACTGTTATAAATTCTAACTGAAATTCCCTTGTCCCTATTCCCATATGTAGGGGGCGCTAGTATGCTCCCCCTACTCTCATTATAATCCCCCCATTACATCAAGGCAGAAGTCATCTCCCACCCTTAATCAAAGTATATCTCAGACTCCATCCCGGGGGAATTCTATCTATATATTCCTAAAGTGTATAGCTCTATCTTACCTCTATATTTACAAACAAACAAAAAAATAAATAAAAGGGAAGGGGGCATAATAAAAAAACTCTCCTCCCCTCTTCCTCTCCCCCCATTACCCCCATCCAGCCTCCTCCTCTCCCCCCATTACCCCTATCCAGCCTCCTCCCTTACTGAGACTCTACTAGCCGCATCTTTTATTTTCAGTCATTGGGATTCACATCTATAAGGGTTTTTCCCTCTTCTGTATTTATGTAAAGATTCCATGGAGACCATGTTTTCAGATATGTCCCTCATTTTTGCCGGGATGTCCAAACCAAATCCTCCATAAGGTTCAATTGTTCTACTCTTTTAAGCCACAATCCTATCGTTGGTGGTTGTGTCTGCTTCCAGGTGAGTGGAATACCGTATATACTCGAGTATAGGCCGACCCGAATATAAGCCGAGGCCCCCAATTTACCCCCAAAAAAACTGGCAAACTTATTGACTCGTGTATAAGCCGAGGGTGAGACATGCCTGTCCATCCCTGTGTGTGTGTCCGTCCATCCCTGTGTGTCCGTCCATCCCTGTGTGTCCGTCCATCCCTGTGTGTCCGTCCATCCCTGTGTGTCCGTCCATCCATCCCTGTGTGTGTGTGTGTCCATCCATCCATCCATCCCTGTGTGTGTGTGTCTCCATCCATCCATCCATCCATCCCTGTGTGTGTGTGTCTCCATCCATCCATCCATCCATCCATCCCTGTGTGTGTGTGTCTCCATCCATCCATCCATCCATCCCTGTGTGTGTCTCCATCCGTGTGTGTGTGTGTGTGTGTGTGTGTGTGTGTGTGTGTGTGTGTGTGTGTGTGTGTGTGTGTGTGTGTGTGTGTGTCCAGCCTACCTTTGTCCCGAGCCTCCGTCCCGTGCCTTGCCTCCTTGCCTCCGTCCCGTGCCGTGCCTTGCCTCCTTGCATCCGTCCCGTGTCGTGTCGTGCCTTGCCTTGCCCCCGTCCCGTCCCGTCCCGTGCCGTGCCGTCCCGTGCCCTCTTCGTCGGCGGCCATTGTAAAGTTCAAAAGCTGCGCCGCCGCCTTCGCCTGTGATAGGCGGAACACTGAATTTCCCAGCAGCCTGTGTTCCGCCTATCACAGACGTCGTATCATCCTCGTCCGTAGTACGAGGATGATACGACGTCCGTGATAGGCGGAACACAGGCTGCTGGGAAATTCAGTGTTCCGCCTATCACAGGCGAAGGCGGAGCCGGAGGCGCGGCTTTTGAATAGAATGGCCGCTGTCTGTCTGCTCGACACGCTGATCGAGCGGGCAGACAGCGATGACTCGAGTATAAGCCGAGGGGGGCACTTTCAGCCTCAAAAAAGAGGCTGAAAATCTCGGCTTATACTCGAGTATATACGGTAAATGCTTTGGCTGCATTCAGCAGGTGACATAGAATAGATTGCTTATATGATTTACCTGGGATTTTAGTATCTTGTAACAGGAAGAGAGATGGACGGAAAAAAAAAAGGAAGAGAGATGGATCCTCCGGAATCTCCTGATCTCAAAATTTTTTGAGGAATTCTCTGGACTTCCTTTCAAAAGTTCTCTATTTTGGGGCAGGACCAGAAAATGTGTATTAATGTCCCCTCCTCCCCCGCGCAGCGCCAGCAATTATCTGATACCTCTGGTTTCCGGTAGCATCTACCGTATTTATTGGAGTATAACACGCACTTTTTTCCCCTTGAAATCAGGGGAAAACCATGGGTGCGTGTATAGTGTATAGCCGATCCCCCGCCGATTGTGAGCCTCTCGGCGGCTTTTGGACGATTTTGGACACTCTCTGCAGCTTTTGGCCGATTTTGGCCATTCTCTGCAGCTTTCGGCCATTCTCTGCGGCTTTTGGCCACTCTCACAGTCCCGTGTGAGCCACCGAAAGCCGATGAGAGCGGCCAAAAGCCGCCGACAACGCCAGAGTGCCGCTTAGAATGGCCGAGATCGGCCGAAAGCCGATGAGAGCTACCGAGTGCCGCCTAGATACAAAAGGACATCCGGCTCTGTATCTCAGCAGCGCCATTTTTAAATGGCAAGGCTGCAAATGACACTGACAAGGCTGCAAATGACACTGACAAGGCTGCATGACAAGGCTGCAAATGACAATGACAAGGTTGCAGATGGACACTGACAAGGGTGCAATGATGGACTTGGCTGCAGATGGACACTGACAAGGCTGCAATGATGGACAAGGCTACAGATGGACACTGATAAGGCTGCATTGATGGGCATTTAAATCTAAGGCCGCGTACACACGCGGGGACTGTTCGCTCAACTTTGTCCGCTGAACAGTGTTTCGGCGGACAGTCCGCTCGTGTGTGGGCTTTCAGCGGACAGTTTCAGCGGACAGTCTGCTGAACAAAGTTTTTCGTAAATTCCGAAAAACTGTCCGCTGAAACTTTGTTTCAGCGAACAGTTCCCTCGTGTGTAGGCTTGTTCGTCAAACTAAGTTCCGCGCATGCTCAGAAAGGATTTACACGCCGAAGTTTGCATTGCAGTGTATAGGACGTCGTTTTCTAGTCCCGTCGTACGTGCCGTTCACGTCATCGCGCACGGTTTCAGCGGACTGTTCGTTCGTCGTGTGTGGGCAAGTCTGTCCATGCTAATTTTGAGCGGACTGTCCTCTGAAACTGTTTGACGGACAAAGTTGAGCGAACAGTCCCCGCGTGTGTACGCGGCCTAAGTCTTTTTCCTTAAACTTCCCTCCTAAAAGTTTTTTTCCTTAAAATTCTCTCCTAAACTTGGGGTGCGTGTTATACGCCTGTGCATGTTATATGCTGATAAATATGTTATTTAGAAATGCCAGGGTGCGGTACCACCAAGATAGAATCTTAAAATGTGTCTCCTGCATTCTTATGCAGATTGATGACTCAAATGTATTGTGTATTATATTAGTACACTGCTCTTCCGTAAAGGTTCGATCCAAATCTCTCTCCCACCCCTTAAAAAAGGGCAACCTAAAGCCCTCCGAGGGTGCAACCAGCAGCGCATACGCTTTAGAGAGAGTTTGATGAAGTACACCGCTTCCGTTACAATATCCCTCAAAGATTGTTAAAGTGCGTTCATACCTACTAGGTGGGATTAAAATATTTAAAAAGTGTCTCAGCTGTACCGCACGCCAAAAATCCAAATGATATGGTAAAGGTCCTGTTGTCAATGAAAATACAGTGGGCCATGTTCCCCCTGTTAAAAAATAAGAGGCCTGGAAGATCCCTTGGTCTATCAGTACCATGAAATTTGCCTTCCTCAGACCTGATTTAAACTGAGGATTCCCCAGTATTGGAAACAATGGTGAGGTTATTGCCGATAGTCTACCCTTAGAGAAGAGCTCAAAGCCCATCTTTAGGGTGGGTCCTATCAAGGGATGCGCCGTCGTAATAGTCGGAAGGTCTTTATAGCACCATGTGGCTCGTTGCTGTAAAGCACTGCTTTGAGCCAGGCCATATCTTCCAATCCCCATATCTGCTCCAATCAATCAGGCGGCTTAATAAAGTCTGGTACAGCTAGTCCACCCTTTTGTTTGGGTATAGTCAACAGGCTTCTGCTAATCCTTGGGTGATCATTTGCCCAAATAAATCTGGCAATAAGGGAGTGTATCTGTTTGAAATAATATTTAGGTATAGCAATGGGTAGTGTTTGAAATAAATACAAAAAATTTGGCAGAATCTTTTAATAATATTGCACCTCCCAAATCAGGTGTGGAACCCTCTCTGCCATCTCTCCCAAAGAACTCGCACTTGGTGGAAAATTGAGATTTTATGTATGGGAAAGTTTTGCTGGGATAAAAGTTCCCAGGTATTTCAAGGCTTGAGCTGACCATTTAAATTTATAAATTTCCTTCAGTGTTGCTAATATGTCGTTAGATATCCCAACTCCCATTGCTTCCGATTTTGATAAGTAGATCTTAAGTCTGATAATGAGCCATATGTCTCTATTTCTTGAAGAAGGTTAGGTAAGGACTCTATCGGATTAGTCAATGAAAACATTATATCATCTGCATACGCCGAAGTTTAATACTGCATACCTCCTATTGATAAACCCCCTTTATCTGGGTTTGACCGGATCCTACACATTAAGGGCTCTAATGACAAAACAAATAATATTGGGGACAGTGGACATCCCTGTCTAGTTCCATTCGTAACTCTAAAAAGCTGAGACAGTACCCAATTCACCTTAACCTTAGCCAATGATTGTGTATAGATACTTGAAATCCATCTAATCATATTGCTACCCATTCCTACTTGTCTTAGCACTGCAAACATAAACTGCCAGTTGATACAATCAAAAGCTTTCTCCGCATCTGTTCCCAGAAATAAAGATGGAATTTTGGAAGTTTTAGCTATATGTATTAGATTCAGAGTCCTGATTGTGTTATCTTGTGCTTCAAGTGTCTGGACAAACCCTATTCGGTCCAAATGGACCAGGAAGGTTAAGTACTGTTGGAGCCACATGGCCAAGATCTTAGGAAAAAGCTTCAGATCTGTGTTTAAAAGGGATATTGGTCTATAACTCCCGCATTGTGATGGGTCCTTACTTTCCTTAGGTAAGATCGTAATTAACGCTTTCAGGGATTCCATATGAAACAAACCTAAATCTCCAAATCCGTTATACATTTTAACCAATTAAGGCCCTTAAATAGGAAACAAGCAGCTTATAATATTGAGCGGTAAAACCGTCTGGGCCAGGGGCCTTCCCTAACTTTGCCAAATTCACCGCTTCTTGAACTTCCTTCAATGTGATTGGTTCCTCCAACTCCTGCTGTGCAGTAGCCGCCAGGCTAGGCATTCCAGAAGTTGCCACATATTCCTCCACCGCAGTCTGATTTTGAAGGTTCAGGTGTAGATTGTACTAAACTGAGTAAAGGTCCCGGAACCTCTGCGCTATTTCTAAAACATTTCTATCGGAAAGAGATATGAAAGAATTCTTTAAATAAATAAATACCCATATAAAATTTATTAAAAACGCAATATCATCCGCGACCATCTACTGCACCTACTAAACATATATAAAAGAATATACTTAACGATCAGTGATAAAACAATTAATATCAAAATCAACATTTAATCCATCGGGACAGAGCACATGAGTTTCATGTATCCAGTAAGATTGTCTCTTACTTAACTGGCGTATGAAATTGCCCCCCCCCCCCCTCCAATGTTTGGTGACTCTCTCAATGCCCCAAAATTTTAGGATTTTGTTGATGAATTAATTTAAAATGTTTAGACACATTGTGGATCTTCAGACCCTTTTTAATATTGTTAACATTTTCTGCTAATCAAACATGTAATGCCGCATACACACGACCGGACTTTCCGTCAGAATAAACTCTGATGATCTTCCCGACGGAGTTCCAAGGGAGTTCTGACCGAATGGACTTGCCCACACACGATCGGACCAAAGTCCATTCATTTTGAACGTGATGACGTACGATGGGACTAGAAAAGGAAGTTCAGTAGCCAATAGCTGCCCTTACGTCGTATTTGGTCCGTCGGACCAGCATACAGACGAACGGTTTTCCCGATAGAAATTGATTCCGTCGGAAAGATTTAAAGCATGTTCTATTTCTAGGTCCATCGTAATTTTTGAAGAAAAAAGTCCAATGAAGTCCACACATGATCGGAATATCTGACAGAATGATTCCGTCGGATCTTTTCTGCTGTAAAGTCCGATCTTGTGTACGCGGCATTAAGGTCTTGAAGTTCTACCAATACATTTGGAGCCCACATTCGCACTCCAACATGTACACTACCCCCACTGTATCGCAAGTAATCAATTGTTTTATGTCATATTCTCTATTGGTGGCCGATTCTAAGAACTTTTTACGTTTTTTAATTTTCACCTTTGAATGTCTACATGGGACACAGTGGCCACAAGTATAAAACCCTCCCAGAAAAGAAAATAATCTATTTTCAGACGGAACAGGGGTATTTAAAACACTGGGGGCAAGACAGTCCCTCAAAGAAGGTGCCTTCTTATATATGAACTGAGGACGTATAGGTAAAACAGGACCCAACACCCTGTCCTGCTTTAAGATAGGCCAATTTTTTTGTATAATTTTCTCAAATTTTCTGTATTGCACATTGTAATTGAGTATCATCTTAAAATTATAATTATCTAGATTAGACTCTCTGATACAATCAGAGACCAATGTTTTAACTTTCACAATTTCCTCTTCAAGATTTTGTCTCTCATAACCCTTTTGCTTAAATCTCGACACTAAAACTTGTGACTGGGTAATGAAATCATCCTCATTAGTGCAATTTCGACATAACCTAATACACTGTCCCCTGGGGATATTGCACAACCACGATCGATGGTGGCATCTCAAAAACTTGAAGGGGAAATTGTGAAAGTTAAAACAATGGATAGACTGTATTGTATCAGAGAGTCTAATCTAGATAATTATAAGTTTAAGATGATACTAGATTACAATGTGCAATACAGAAATTTTGAAAAAATTATACCAAAAAATTGGTCTATCCTAAAGCAGGACAAGGTTTTGGGTCCTGTTTTACCTATACATCCTCAGTTCTTATATAAGAAAGCACCTTCTTTGAGGGACCGTCTTGCCCCTAGTGTTTTAAATCCCCCTGTTCCATCTGAAAATAGATTATTTTCTTTTCTGGGAGGTTTTTATGCTTGTGGTCGCCGTGTCCCATGTAGACATTCAAAGGTGAACATTAAAAAATTTCAAAAGTTCTTAGCATCGGCCACCAATAGAGAATATGACATAAAACAATTGATTACTTGCGATACAGTGGGGGTAGTCTACATGTTGGAGTGCGAATGTGGGCTCCAATATATTGGCAGAACTTTAAGACCCTTACATTTTAGATTAGCAGCACATGTTAACAATATTAAAAAGGGTCTGAAGACCCACAATGTGTCTAAACATTTTAAATGATTTCATCAACAAAATCCCAAAGGCTTCAAATTTTGGGGCATTGAAAGTGTCACCAAACATTGGAGGGGGGGAGGGGGGCAATTTCATAGGCCAGTTAAGTAAGAGAGAATCTTACTGGATACATGAAACTCATGTTCTCTGTTCCGATGGATTAAATGTTGATTTTGATATTAATTGTTTTATCACTGGTCGTTAAGTATATTCTTTTATATATGTTTAGTAGGTGCAGTAGATGGTCGCGTATGATATTGCGTTTTTAATACATTTTATATTGGTATTTATTTATATAAAGAATTCTTTTATATCTCTTTCCGATAGAAATGTTTTAGAATAAATGTTTTTTTATTAATATTACATTTTTATATTATTGCATTTGCCGTCATGCACATTTACTTTTTCAGCGCTTTGTACAGTGCGCAGGCTTTAAGTCAGTAGTCATTTGTGCGTGATTGGTGATATTTTTGCAGCAGTATTTAGTTGCCGTTCTATTCTTTCATGTTGTAAATAGCTAGTGGGGACACTTCCGGGATTATGTCCTCGTAGAGCTATTCCTGCCCCACGTTGTGTCAAATGACGCGGCGTCGGGTTACTATAGCAACGTTTCTTGTATGTATAGCGGGTGATCACGTAGCTTCCGTATCCGCTGATGAAGTCCCTGCCCATAGGGACGCAACGCATACGGAAGGAAGCGTTGTAACGTCACCCACGGCCATCTCGCATCCTGCTTTTTACACGCTGATTATCTGGCACTAGATTAGTGCCATGTTTGTAAGTTAATTTCTTCATTTTTATCATTAAATATTTTCTATATTGCGGAGAGCACTATGTTGTGTCCTTTTTGATTACATGATCCATGTGTCTTTGGAGATTCCAATGCCTAATTACCGTATTTATCGGCATATAACACGCGCCGGCGTATAACATGCACCCCAAGTTTAGGAGGGAATTTTAAGGAAAAAACGTTTAGGAGGGAAGTTTAAGGGGAAAAAAACAACTTACGTTTACAGTATATGCCCATCAGTGTCATCTGCAGCCTTGTCCACTATTGCAGCCTTGTCCACCATTGCAGTCTTTTGCAGCCTTGTCCACCATTGCAGCCTTATGCAGCCTTGTCCACCATTGCAGCCTTATGTAGCCTTATGCAGCCTTGTCCACCATTGCAGTCTTGTCCCCCATTGCAGCCTTATGCAGTCTTGTCCCCCATTGCAGTCTTGTCCCCCATTGCAGCCTTATGCAGTCTTGTCCCCCATTGCAGTCTTGTCTATTTTATTTGCTATTTGTATTTTATTTTTTTTAAATGCTGCCGCCGAGATACAGAGTCGGATGTGTATCTCGACGGCGTGCGGTAGTTCTCGGCGGGCCTCCGGCCACCTTCCGCTCTTCTCGCCAGCTTTCGGCCGCCTTCGGCCATTCTCGGCAGCTTTCGGCCGCCGAGAAGAGCTGAAGGCGGCCGAAAGCTGCCGAGAACGGCCGAAGGCGGCCGAAAGCTGGCGAGAAGAGCCGAAGGCAGCCGACAGCTGCTCAGAACGGCCGAAGATGGCCAAAAGCCCCCGATAATGGCCGAAGGTGGCCGAAAGTCACCTTGAAGAGCCGAAGGAGGCTGAAAGCCGCCCAGAGGCTCAGAATTTCGGGGGATCGGCCTACGATTTTCCCCTGCTTTTAAGGGGAAAAAAGTGCGTGTTATACGCCGATAAATACGGTAGTCAGTGCTTTCTGCTGTATCCAGATTTGCCGGGATTTGCTGTGTACCATCCATTTGTGCCCACAAGGGAAGGTGTATTTGACCCTCTATAATTAAAGGGTCGCCTCATTGAGGTGAGAGGCCATCTTTATTATTGGTGGAGGGTTCACATATACCCACGGAGTTACCTGCATGATGCATCTATATATCATCACTTAAGATCACATGGACATTGTTTGATATGTGGACTGGATCTTAGTGCTGCACCATCTATTTTATTAGTTAGGTCAATTATAATTCACTTGTATTATCAAGCCTCAGAAAATGTTTGCATTGTGAAATAAGCGTTGTCAGCTTGTGTTCTGTGGCTAGGGTTGGTCTATACAGCTGTGTTATAATGAAAGTGGAACTGAGAAGCTTAGCATAAATAGCACAGCAAGGGGACCAGAAGTCACAAAAGAAGATACAGATCACAGTGCTTCCCGCATCTAAGCTGTGCGAATCGTGTCCGTGAACGGAGAGTCCACCAGAGAAGATACGGATCCCATTGCCTCCTTGTAAGTGTAAGTGGAGGGAGATTTCTGCAGCATATTTGGCAAGTACAGGATCACAGTATATATAAAATAATATGCAAAGTGGTTTAAGGGAAGCTTCAGAATGGCAACGATGTTTTTATTACAAATTAATGTGAGCAGGCTGCAGTTCCTCTTTAAGCATACATATCACAGCAAAGTGACCAGAGGCAACCAGAGAAGATGTAGCTCTCCGGGCTTCCTCCAGGTTAGTGATGAGAAGCTTAGCATTTTGTAGAACGGGGATCAGAGGCCACCAGAGAAGATTCAGATCATCGGGCTTCCTCCAGGTAAGTGATGAGATTCTTGTACATAAATGGGACAAGCTTAGCATTTGGTAGAAAAGGGAACAGAGGCCACTATTGAAGATACAGATCACCGTTTCTCCTCCTGGGAAGTGATGGGAATTGAATCCATGAAAGAAACAAGTCTAGCATAAATAGCCCAGCAAAGTGACCAGAGCCCACCAGAGAAGATTCAGATCACCGGCTCTCCTCCAGCTAAGTGATGAGAATCCCGTCTATGAAAGGGACAAGTTTAGCCTAAATATTGCAGCCAAGTGACCAGAGCCCACTAGAAAAGATGTAGCTCTCCATGCTTCCTCCAGGTAAGTGATGAGTATCGTGTCCATGAATGGGATGAGTGGGACAAGCTTAGCACTTTGTAGAACGGGGATCAGGGGACACAAGAGAAGCTGTAGATGATTGTGTCTCCTCCAGGTCGGTGATGAGAATCTTGTTTATGAAAGGGATAAGTTTAAGCATAAATATCACAGAAAAGTGACCAGAGGCCACCAGAGAAGATACAGACCACCACGCTTCCTCCAGGTCAGTGATAAGAATTGTGTCCATAAACGGGACAAGCTTAGCATTTTGTAGAAAAGGGATCAGAGGCCACCATAAAAGATACAGATCACTGTGTATCCTCCTAGTAAGTGATGAGAACTAAAATCATGAAAGGGACAAGCCTAGAATAAATATCTCAACAAAGTGACTAGAGGCCCCCAGAGAAGATACGGATCCCATTGTCTCCTTTAGGTAAGTGATGAGAAATGTGTCCATATTTAAAGGGACAAGCTTAGTATAAATATTGCAGAAAAGAGACCAGAGGCCACCAGAGAAGATACAGATCACCATGTCTCCTTCAGGTACGTGATGAGAATCACGTCTATGAAAGAGATTTGTTTAGCATAAATATTGCAGCAGAGTGACCAGAGGCCACCAGAGAAGATTTAGCTCACCGGTCTTCCCCCGGGTAAGTGATGAGAATTGTGTCCATGAATAGGACAAGCTCAGCACTTTGTAGAACGGGGGATCAGGGTACACGAGGGAAGATACAGATTATTGTGTCTCCTCCGGGTCAGTGATGAGAATCTTGTCTATGAATGGGATAAGTTTAGCATAAATATTGTTGGAAAGTTATATTATTTTCTATTCAATGTTATTCTGTTTAACTGTATTATTTTCTATATTCTTTTCTATTCTTTTATTTTCTATTCTATCCCTATTTTTTATTCTATTTTTTTCTATTCTTTTATTTTCTATTCTGTTCTGTTTTGCTCTATTATATTATGTATTTATTTTTTTATTCTTATTATTTTATTCTTTTATTCTATTTTTTTTATTCTTTTATTTCCTGTTCTATTATTTTCTATTCAATTTTGTTCTGTTTTACTATATTATTTTCTATATTCTTTTCTAGTCTTTTATTTTCTATTCTATCCCTTTATTTTCTATTCAAATTTTTTTTTCTATTCTTTTGCTATGTATTCTGTTTTGTTTTACTCTATTATATTATAGTCTTTTATTTTCTGTAATATTATTTTCTATTCTATTCCTTTATTTTCTATTTTATTATCTTCGGAAATTCGAATTAGAATTTAAAACAATTTGAATTCGAAAGTGGTTCAAATTCGAAAAACTATTTGAATTAGATTTGAAAACTATTCAAATTCGAATCAAAAACTTTCAAATTTTAATTTGGTCCGAAATTTTGTTTTGTTATTTCGGATTTGTTTAATATCTTTACTATTGTAATAACTAAAAATGTGCCTGAATTTTAATTCAGAACGAAATGAACCGCACGTGTCTAATGTCTGACACAGGGGCGTAACTATAGGGGGTGCAGCAGTCGCGACCGCAACTGGGCCTTGTGCTGCAGGGGGCCCATGCAGCCCCCTCTACATATGGCCGGCAGCAGCATAGGCAACTAGGGGTACCAGTGCACCATGCACACGGGTGGGTGGAGGGTGACTAGCAGAGCTCCATGCTCGACTATCGCAGTGGCTGCTCTTTAGTTGTGCATTCCCCGCATGACCTGTGTCCTCGACCCCCCCTCCCCGAGTCCGGCCCACACTGCACTGCATACTTCTCCTGGGTAAACAAACTTTAAGCACCCAGATGCAGTGCAGCCCTATGAGAGCTCCCCGGAGGACACTAAAGGCTTGTCTGCCAGCCCTCCTTCCCCATCATACACAGATGATGAAAGGTCTTTCTGGGAGATATGCTGATCACCCGTCCAGCACACTGGATGGAGCCCAGGCCAACATGGATGAGTGCGCGGCCTGCAGCTTGGTCATGGTGAGTATGAGGACCCCATCCCCCACACACCATTACATACCCCCTCCGTCTCCCCCTGGGGACAGGGGCCCCTTCTCACGTGGGGACAGGGACCCCCATCTCCCCTGGGGACAGGGACCCCTTCTCACCTGGGGCAGTAACTTCATCTGCCCTGGAGAAAAGGACCTCATCTCTTCTGGGGACGGGGACCCCATCCTGCCTAGGGACAGTCCCCCAATAAAGCACCTAAAACTATTTAAAAAAACGGCTGATGCCAGTGGTGGAGCTACAGGGCTCACAAAGGTCATACCTGTGACCATGCCCTGGAGTTCCACCGCCGGACTCGGAGGGAAGGGCCCTGGCTTGGGTTCGGGGGGCCCTTCATGGTTTCTTGCATCGGGGCCCTGAAGGTTCTAGTTACGCCACTGGTCTGACAGGTAGTGCAGAGACAATGCAGGAGTGAACGGGGAACACCAGTATGTAATAGGCTGTCATTGGATTAGAACAGAACAAAAAGGAGAAAACACAGCGCTATTTCAAAAGTGAACAAAAAGTGAGGAGAAGTAGTGAAACTACAAAATTTCTGTGTTAACATATATAAATTAGTGCAGCACTTAAAGGCACCTATTTCAATAGGTGAAAAGAATGTACATATCTGACAAACAGACAAGTGCATGGAAAAGTCCATAAAATATTTAAGAACAGTCCCAAAATTAATCACTCTGGTGCATCTAGAGCTTTGTTAAAGTCCTCAGATGGCATTCAAGGCTAAATATCTTGTCACGTTCTCAGACTTCAAAGCCTCTTGAAAATGGATTATAGGCAAGTAGAGAAGGTAGATACTCTTACCAGATAGGTTGGACACATCCACCGTATAGTAGTGTGTCTTACGAGCTTATGGGGGGGGGGGGGGGCTCCAGTCACTCACCCCAGTGCACCGACCAGATGTTAATTTCCTCTTAGGGTTCCTTACGGTATCCAGATGGGGAAGAGGAATAGGGTTTCGGTGCCATAAATTACTGTAGAACTTGGTGCCAGAAGTCTCATGAGGGTTCACCATAAAAAGGAACAAAACATAAAAAACGCCTCGCATGGTGAAATACAACCAATGATGGTTTATTGAAAAAGTTCTGATAGACAAAACTTAAAAAAACATAAAATCACGTGATACATAAAAATAAAAATAATTGCAATGTGGGGAGCAAACTAGTGCTGGCCTTACGCGTTTCAACCTCTAAGTCATCAACAG
Organism: Lithobates pipiens; assembly: GCF_037356315.1. Classification (NCBI taxonomy): domain Eukaryota; kingdom Metazoa; phylum Chordata; class Amphibia; order Anura; family Ranidae; genus Lithobates; species Lithobates pipiens. The sequence continues at coordinate 11,913,440 of NW_027507785.1, read as the reverse complement.
GGGCATGAGGCTTTGAAGTCTGAGAACGTGACAAGATATTTAGCCTTGAATGCCATCTAGATGCACCAGAGTGATTCATTTTGGGACTGTTCTTAAATATTTTATGGCCTTTTCCTTTCACTTGTCTGTTTGTCAGATATGTACATTCTTTTCACCTATTGAAATAGGTGCCTTTAAGCGCTGCACTAATTTATATATGTCATTGGATTAGGATGATTAAACAGAACCTGTGGCCCCCTTATATTCAGTGTCCCTACCAGAGTCCTTACATCAGGAGTCCAAGTCACAAAAAGCAGCCTAGTGTGACAAAGCTGCTCTTCCATGCAGGGCAGTGAGTGAGCGTTGTCACCCTAGGATAGCCAAAGCCAAAAAAAGGAGCTTTATGAAATGAATAAACAACTCCAAGATATAATTTCAGAAGCCCCCCTGCCCAATAGGTTCAGAAGTCTCCTCTTCTCATCTGAAGCTCCCCCCTTCACCTCAGAAGCCCCACATCTCATCAGAATTCCCCCCTTCACATCAGAAGCCCTCCGTAACACCATAAGTCCTCTCTTCAAATCAGAAGCTTCCCATCTCATTAGAAGCTCCTCATCTCATCAGAAGTCCCCCCTTCATCTTAGAAACTGCACATCTCATCAGAATTCCCCCCCTTCATATCAGAAGCCCTCCGTCACACCATAAGTCCTCTCTTCAAATCAGAAGCTCCCCATCTTATTAGAAGCTCCCCATCTCATCAGATGCCCCCCCCCCTTTCATCTCAGAAGCTCCCCATCTCATCAGAAGCCTCCATCTCATTAGAAGATCCCCATCTCATCAGATGTCCCCCCTTCATCTCAGAAGCTCCCCATCTCATCAGAAGTCCCCTTCTCATTAGAAGCTCCCCATCTTATTAGAAGCTCCCCATCTCATCAGATGCCCCCCCTTTCATCTCAGAAGCTCCCCATCTCATTAGAAGATCCCCATCTCATCAGATGTCCCCCCTTCATCTCAGAAGCTCCCCATCTCATCAGAAGTCCCCTTCTCATTAGAAGCTCCCCATCTTATTAGAAGCTCCCCATCTCATCAGAAGTCCCCTTCTCATTAGAAGCTCCCCATCTTATTAGAAGCCCCCCATCTCATCAGATACCCCCCCTTTCATCTCAGAAGCTCCCCATCTCATTAGAAGATCCCCATCTCATCAGATGTCCCCCTTCATCTCAGAAGCTCCCCATCTCATCAGAAGTCCCCTTCTCATTAGAAGCTCCCCATCTTATTAGAAGCTCCCCATCTCATCAGATGCCCCCCCCCCCTTTCATCTCAGAAGCTCCCCATCTCATTAGAAGTCCCCTTCTCATTAGAAGCTCCCCATCTCATTAGAAGCTCCTCATCTCATCTGAAGCTCCCCCCTTCACCTCAGAAGCCCCACATCTCATCAGAATTCCCTCTTCACATCAGAAGCCCTCCGTCACACCATAAGTCCTCTCTTCAAATCAGAAGCTCCCCATCTCATTAGAAGCTCCTCATCTCATCAGAAGCCCCCGCTTTACCTCAGAAACTGCACATCTCATCAGAATTCCCCCCCTTCACATCAGAAGCCCTCCGTCACACCATAAGTCCTCTCTTCAAATCAGAAGCTTCCCATCTCATCAGAAGCCTCCATCTCATTAGAAGCTCCCCATCGCATCAGATGCCCTCCCTTCATCTCAGAAGCTCCGAATCTCATCAGAAGTCCCCTTCTCATTAGAAGCTCCCCATCTCATTAGAAGCCCCCCATCTCATCAGATGTCCCCCCCTTTCATCTCAGAAGCTCCCCATCTCGTCAGAAGTCCCCTTATCATTAGAAGCTCCCCATCTCATCAGATGCCCCCCTCCCCTTCATCTCAGAAGCTCCAAATCTCATCAGAAGTCCCCTTCTCATTAGAAGCTCCCCATCTCATTAGATGCTCCCCATCTCATCAGATGCCCTCCCCTTCATCTCAGAAGCTCCCCATCTCATCAGAAGTCCCCCTCTTCACATCAGAAGCCCTCCAACACACCATAAGTCCTCTTCTCAAATCAGAAGTCCCCCCTTCGCATCAGAAGCCCCTCATCTCATCAGAAGTTCCCCCTTTTCATCAGTAGCCCCTACTGCATCATAAGTCCCCCCTTCACATAATAAGTCCCCCCCTCACACCATAAGTCCTCTCTTCAAATCAAATGTTATCCCTTCTCATCAGAAGCCCAAATCTCATCAGAAGCCCAAATCTCATCAGGAGTCCCCCCTTCTCATCAGAAGCCCTCGTCTCATCGGAAGTCCCCCTTCACATCAAAATCCCTTCATCACACCATTAGCCCTCTCTTGAAATCAGAGGTTCCCCCTTCACTTTAGAAGTCCTCATCATAAGTCCTCCTTTCACACCAGAAGCACCCCATCACATTTAGAAGCCCTCCTTCACATCATCAGTCTTCCCTTCACATCTGATGCCCCTCATCTCATCAGGAGTCATCCCTTAACATCAGAAGTCCTCTCTTCACAAAAGAACCCCCCATATCTCACCTAAAGTTCTCCCTTCACATCAGAAGCCATCAATATTATAAGAAGTCCTCTCTTCATCTTAGAAACCCCCTTCCATCACATCATAAGTCTTCCTTTCACACCAGAAGCTCCCGATCACATTTAGAAGCCCTCCTTCACATCATCAGTCTTCCCTTCACATCTGATGCCCCTCATCTCATCAGGAGTCATCCCTTAACATCAGAAGTCCTCTCTTCACAAAAGAACCCCCCATATCTCACCTAAAGTTCTCCCTTCACATCAGAAGCCATCAATATTATAAGAAGTCCTCTCTTCATCTTAGAAGCCCCCTTCCATCACATCATAAGTCTTCCTTTCAAATCTCATCAGAAGTCCTGCCTTTCATTAGAATCCTCTCCATCACATCAGAGCCTGTCTCACATCAGAGCCCCTCTTACATATCAGAGTGCCTCCATACATAAGGGCCCCATCAGAGCCCCCTACCAACTTGCATCAGATCCTCATCAGAGCCCCCTTACATCAGGTTTCCCATCCGAAGCAGAGACCAACTGATTTGAATCCTCAGTCTGTGCAGTGATATAAGGAAATACCACTGATCGGGGCATTGAAAATATAGTAAAAAAAACAACAGAAAAACAGGGGCTGAAGGCCAGCACAGGGGGTGGGGGCGGAATAGTGGCACTGTTTTTTTTTGGCTGGGCGGTGGGATTGTGTGGCGGGGGGGTTGCTGCCTGACCTCCCTGACATACACATACTGGCCTACCTACCTGACACATACACTGACCTACCTACCTCACATACACTGACCTACCTGATATGCACGCACTGACATACCTACCTACCTGACATGCTCACACTGACTCACCTACCTGACATGCATGCACGGACCTACCTACCTGACATGCACTGACCTACCTGACATGCACTGACCTAACTTCCTGACATACAGGGACCTAACTGACATACACTGACCTACCTGGCATGCACTGACCTACCTACCTGACATACACTGATTTGTCAGATTTGTCCGCCTCGGCTCCCGGGGATGGTGCCTCTAAGGGGCTGGCGGTGACCGACATCCGGCTACTGCCATGCTTCACCATTTTACGTAAGAAGGTAATCCAGGTGGATTCTTTTCTCATTGCCCCACCTTTATTGTTAGTCTGCTGATAACAGACTATTTCTACTCTATTTTTCATGTTTTTATCTTTAGAGAAGACACGCGCTTGCTCCTGACGAGTGGTACCTCAGCCACGAAACGCGTAGAGCTATCAACTGTCGTGTTTATCTTCAATTATGACCAACTTTTTTATATATATTCTACCAACATTCTTTTCATTTGGATATCTGAGTCATTTGTCGGGCAAGCACTAGTGATGGCCGAACGGTTCGCCCGGCGGTCGTTTCGCGGCGAATTTCCGACATTCGCGGTCCGCACGTTCGAACGCCTTTTTCCGTCGTTCGCCGCGGCGGACTTACGTGTTTAATGTATACAAGAACTTTAACCTTTGGTGACACGTTTATCATGTGATACAGGACAGCCAATTGAGACATGACAGCACATGGACACTTGTACATTCCCCCTAACCTATAAATACACCCGATCCGGTGGCCATTTTACATTCTTTCTTCTGTCACGATAGGGACAGGTTCCTGTGTGGAGTAGGGAGAGATAAACCACTAGCTATTTGGTACACAAAAGTTCTTTTCAGGACTGGTATAGGTGTTAGGTGTTGATAGGTTTGCTGTGCTGCTGATTCTTGCAGCAGCCTGAGTGTCTTTTGTTAGTTTAGAGAAAGGGAAAGGACGGTGTATGCTACAGGGACAGCCAGATTAGTCTTTCATCATCATCATCATCATCATCATCATTAGCTGTTACTATCAAGGTCCACAAAAGAGCTGTTCCAGTAACCACTAATCGTTCTCTTTTTTTGCCAATTTGTATAGGGACAGGAAGGAAGCAGTGTTGTCAGGCAGTGAGGGTAATTTTAAAGACTTGCTGTTATTATTAGTTCCACAAAGGTTCTTTTCAGGACTGGTATCAGTGGTACAGTAATAGGCTTGTACACGTATAATATTCTTTCTTCCAAATATAGAAAGGATATTATACTTGACTGCTGCCCTTCTGCTGCAGTCTGCTAAACATTCACAACTCACTTGTTCCACAAAAGTTCTTATAAGGACTGGTAACTTGGTATAGGGTGCTACGGTACATAGGCTTGAGTGCGGTACAGTCTGCTGTTCTGTAAGGACCGCTATCGGTCCACAATAGATAGGGTTGACGTGCACCACTGCTGACCGCTGCCCTATACTGCAGCAGTCCTTCAGCGGTATAGGGACTGACGTACAGTCTGCTAAACACTAATACACAACCTGCTTGGTCCACAAAAGTTCTTATAAGGACTGGTAACTTGGTATAGGGTGCTACGGTACATAGGCTTGAGTGCGGTACAGTCTGCTGTTCTGTAAGGACCGCTATCGGTCCACAATAGATAGGGTTGACGTGCACCACTGCTGACCGCTCACCTATACTGCAGCAGTCCTTCAGCGGTATAGGGACTGACGTACAGTCTGCTAATCACTAACACACAACCTGCTTGTTCCACAAAAGTTCTTATAAGGACTGGTAACTTGGTATAGGGTGCTACGGTACATAGGCTTGAGTGCGGTACAGTCTGCTGTTCTGTAAGGACCGCTATCGGTCCACAATAGATAGGGTTGACGTGCACCACTGCTGACCGCTGCCCTATACTGCAGCAGTCCTTCAGCGGTATAGGGACTGACGTACAGTCTGCTAAACACTAATACACAACCTGCTTGGTCCACAAAAGTTCTTATAAGGACTGGTAACTTGGTATAGGGTGCTACGGTACATAGGCTTGAGTGCGGTACAGTCTGCTGTTCTGTAAGGACCGCTATCGGTCCACAATAGATAGGGTTGACGTGCACCACTGCTGACCGCTGCCCTATACTGCAGCAGTCCTTCAGCGGTATAGGGACTGACGTACAGTCTGCTAAACACTAATACACAACCTGCTTGGTCCACAAAAGTTCTTATAAGGACTGGTAACTTGGTATAGGGTGCTACGGTACATAGGCTTGAGTGCGGTACAGTCTGCTGTTCTGTAAGGACCGCTATAGGTCCACAATAGATAGGGTTGACGTGCACCACTGCTGACCGCTCACCTATACTGCAGCAGTCCTTCAGCGGTATAGGGACTGACGTACAGTCTGCTAATCACTAACACACAACCTGCTTGTTCCACAAAAGTTCTTATAAGGACTGGTAACTTGGTATAGGGTGCTACGGTACATAGGCTTGAGTGCGGTACAGTCTGCTGTTCTGTAAGGACCGCTATCGGTCCACAATAGATAGGGTTGACGTGCACCACTGCTGACCGCTGCCCTATACTGCAGCAGTCCTTCAGCGGTATAGGGACTGACGTACAGTCTGCTAAACACTAATACACAACCTGCTTGGTCCACAAAAGTTCTTATAAGGACTGGTAACTTGGTATAGGGTGCTACGGTACATAGGCTTGAGTGCGGTACAGTCTGCTGTTCTGTAAGGACCGCTATCGGTCCACAATAGATAGGGTTGACGTGCACCACTGCTGACCGCTCACCTATACTGCAGCAGTCCTTCAGCGGTATAGGGACTGACGTACAGTCTGCTAATCACTAACACACAACCTGCTTGTTCCACAAAAGTTCTTATAAGGACTGGTAACTTGGTATAGGGTGCTACGGTACATAGGCTTGAGTGCGGTACAGTCTGCTGTTCTGTAAGGACCGCTATCGGTCCACAATAGATAGGGTTGACGTGCACCACTGCTGACCGCTGCCCTATACTGCAGCAGTCCTTCAGCGGTATAGGGACTGACGTACAGTCTGCTAAACACTAATACACAACCTGCTTGGTCCACAAAAGTTCTTATAAGGACTGGTAACTTGGTATAGGGTGCTACGGTACATAGGCTTGAGTGCGGTACAGTCTGCTGTTCTGTAAGGACCGCTATCGGTCCACAATAGATAGGGTTGACGTGCACCACTGCTGACCGCTGCCCTATACTGCAGCAGTCCTTCAGCGGTATAGGGACTGACGTACAGTCTGCTAAACACTAATACACAACCTGCTTGGTCCACAAAAGTTCTTATAAGGACTGGTAACTTGGTATAGGGTGCTACGGTACATAGGCTTGAGTGCGGTACAGTCTGCTGTTCTGTAAGGACCGCTATCGGTCCACAATAGATAGGGTTGACGTGCACCACTGCTGACCGCTCACCTATACTGCAGCAGTCCTTCAGCGGTATAGGGACTGACGTACAGTCTGCTAAACACTAATACACAACCTGCTTGGTCCACAAAAGTTCTTATAAGGACTGGTAACTTGGTATAGGGTGCTACGGTACATAGGCTTGAGTGCGGTACAGTCTGCTGTTCTGTAAGGACCGCTATAGGTCCACAATAGATAGGGTTGACGTGCACCACTGCTGACCGCTCACCTATACTGCAGCAGTCCTTCAGCGGTATAGGGACTGACGTACAGTCTGCTAATCACTAACACACAACCTGCTTGTTCCACAAAAGTTCTTATAAGGACTGGTAACTTGGTATGGGGTGCTACGGTACATAGGCTTGAGTGCGGTACAGTCTGCTGTTCTGTAAGGACCGCTATCGGTCCACAATAGATAGGGTTGACGTGCACCACTGCTGACCGCTGCCCTATACTGCAGCAGTCCTTCAGCGGTATAGGGACTGACGTACAGTCTGCTAAACACTAATACACAACCTGCTTGGTCCACAAAAGTTCTTATAAGGACTGGTAACTTGGTATAGGGTGCTACGGTACATAGGCTTGAGTGCGGTACAGTCTGCTGTTCTGTAAGGACCGCTATCGGTCCACAATAGATAGGGTTGACGTGCACCACTGCTGACCGCTGCCCTATACTGCAGCAGTCCTTCAGCGGTATAGGGACTGACGTACAGTCTGCTAAACACTAATACACAACCTGCTTGGTCCACAAAAGTTCTTATAAGGACTGGTAACTTGGTATAGGGTGCTACGGTACATAGGCTTGAGTGCGGTACAGTCTGCTGTTCTGTAAGGACCGCTATCGGTCCACAATAGATAGGGTTGACGTGCACCACTGCTGACCGCTGCCCTATACTGCAGCAGTCCTTCATCGGTATAGGGACTAAGAGTTTTGTCACAGGGTCATTTAAAAAATGACAGGCAGAGGAAGAGGCAGGCCCTTCCGCAGGGGTGGTAGGGGTAGGGCAGGAGCAACAGGCTTGAGCCAAAGTGGGAAGTTGCAGAAGGTGCGTTCAATTACTTTAAAGGATGCACCAGACTTGGTTGAGTGGCTCGCTCAGCCTTACTCTTCTGCACCCTCCTCATCCTCTCGATCTGCACCCTCTTCTTCACTCTCTGCTATGTGCACCCCCAAAGACACTACCACCAACAACACGACCACCACCACCACCACCACATACCTTCCGCTTGAGTCACTGGAATTATTTTCCGATCCATATCAAGAGGACATTTCTGATGCGCAGCCACTCTTGGTATTGGATCAGGAAGAGGAGGTAGCAACAAGCGCTACTCAGCAGTCTGACGCCAGTACCCAGATCAGCCCAAGGAGGAGGTTGGTCCCCGGTGTTGCTGCCTACTCCGAGATCTCTACTTATAGCGGTGGGGAAGGTGACGTTGATGATGACGTGTCTAGTGATGTCACGTGGGTGCCCACAAGAGAGGAAGAGGAGGGGAGTTCAGAGGGAGATATGGACCAGCAGATAGGGAGGAGAAGCAGCAATGACTTACATTGCACAGCAGGGACAAAGCAGACTGCAAATGTATCAGGAGCGAGTCATCGACCATGTACGGTCACATCTGGCGCTCCCAGGACACCGGCACATGGCTCCGCAGTGTGGGCTTTTTTTAACGTGTCCGCTGCTGACAATAGCGTTGCCATCTGCAATCTTTGCAGTCAACGCGTTAGTCGCGGTAAGCCCAATACTCACCTAGGGACGACCGCCTTAAGAAGGCACATGAGCAGCCATCACCGAGCCCAGTGGGAGCAACGGAACACACAAAGCCACACTGCAGGCTCTCACCGTCCAGCCTCGTCTTCTACTTCTCCTTCTCCTCTCTCCTCACAATTGTCCTCCACTCCACCTTCCATCACGCCAAGCTCACATTTTTCTGCAAAAAGGCAGGCTTCCGTGGGCCTAATGTTTGAGCGTAAAAAAATGATGACGCCGGATAACCCTCTTGCCCAACGGTTGGCGGCTGGCTTGTCAGAACTCATAGCCCGCCAACTACTGCCATATAAACTGGTGGACTCGGAGGCCTTTCGCAAATTTGTGGCCATTGGAACACCACAATGGAAGGTCCCAGGAAGGAAGTATTTCTCAGAGAAGGGCATCCCAGAGCTATATGGCCATGTTCAGCGGCAAGTGAATGTATCTCTGGCACACAGTGTCGGTGCCAAGATACATCTGACCACAGACACGTGGTCTAGCAAACACGGGCAGGGAAGGTATATCAGTTTTACTGCCCACTGGGTGAACCTTCTGACGGCCGTCAAGCATGTAACCCGTGGCACCCGTGTAGATTTGGTTTTACCGCCACGGATTGCATGCAGGCCTGACTCTTCTTCTCCTCCTCCTACTCCATCCTCCTCCCTCTCCTCCTCAGCTGCCTCCTCCTTTTCCGCTGCTAGCGTCTCTTCCACTGCACCGCCCAAGCTCCCCAGAACCTATTCCACATGCCAGGTGAGACGTTGCCATGCCGTGCTGCGTCTGTTGTGCCTGGAAGCAAAGAGCCACACTGGCCCGGCACTCCTTTCAGCTTTGCGTTCACAGGCAGATGAGTGGCTAACACCGCTCAATTTGACAGTTGGTAAAGTGGTGTGTGACAACGGTGCCAATCTGCTTAGCGCATTGAAACAGGGCAAAATCACGCACGTGCCGTGCATGGCACACGTCTTAAACTTGGTCGTGCAGCGATTCCTTGTCAAATACCCTGGGGTCCAGGACATCTTGCGGCAGGCAAGGAAAATCTCGGCCCATTTCAGAAGATCTTACACGGCCATGGCTCGCCTTGCTGACATTCAGCGGCGACACCATCTGCCGGTCAGACGTCTTATTTGCGATTGCCCGACGCGATGGAACTCAACCTTCTATATGCTTGATAGGCTGCTCCAGCAGAAACGTGCAGTTAACGTCTACCTGTATGAACTCTGCGAAAGAAACGGTTCTGGGGAGCTGGGTTTTTTTTCACCGCGCCAGTGGCTGCTCATGCGCGACACATGCAGACTTCTGCGGCCATTTGAGGAGATCACCAAACTGGTCAGTCGCAGCCATGGCGCCATCAGTGACATGGTACCTTATGCCTTCTTTCTGGAGCGTGCATTGCGTCGTGTCATTGATCAGGCTGTGGAGGAGCAGGAGCGGGAAGATGAGGAAGTCGCAATGCTGGATGAATTCCCAGGGGGGGCTACTCTATCTGAGACAAGTCAACAACAGGAGTCTGATGAGGAGTCAGAGGAGGATGGTGCCGGGGCGGATGAGCAGGAGCAAGAAGAGCATGCTTTAAACCTTTCTGGGATCCCTGTTGTGCGAGGATGGGGAGAGGAGAATGAAGAGGACGACATTATCCTGGATGATGAGCAGGAGCCAGGCCACCACACCGCTTCCACTTTAGTGCAAATGGGGGCCTTCATGCTCCAGTGTTTTAATAGGGACCCCCGTATAAAAAGCATGAGGGTCAAGGACCAGTACTGGGTGGCAACGTACTTAGACCCCCGGTACAAACACAAAATGGCGGAAATGTTACCGCCGTCGCAGAGGGCTGTCAGAATGCAGCACTTCCAGGCCTTGCTTCGAGAAATGCTGCATTCTGCTTTTGCGTGCGCTGGCAGAGGAGCAATTCCCACTCCCAGAGAAGGATTTGCGGGTACCAATCCAACAGCGCCTGCAAGAAGAGGCCGGTTTGAAGATGTGTTGGTGACTTCGGATATGAGGTCATTCTTTCAGCCGACCCATCGACAGGTGTCATCCGGATCCAGCATCAGGGAACGCCTAGACCGTCAGGTGTCCGACTACATTGGGTTAACGGCCGATGTGGACGCTCTGAGGAGTGATGAACCCCTAGACTACTGGGTGGGCAGGCTTGACCTCTGGCCAGAGCTTGCCCAATTTGCAATCGAACTGTTGGCTTGCCCCTCATCCAGTGTCCTGTCCGAAAGGACGTTCAGCGCAGCAGGGGGGATTGTGACCGATAAGCGTACTCGCCTAGCTCACCACAGTGTTAACTACCTCACATTTCTAAAAATGAATGAGGCATGGATCTCGGAGGAATTCAACACATGTGACCAGTAGACCATGTATATGTCTATAAACTATTTTTTTAATCAAGCACACAGACCTTCTTAATTCATTTGGCTCACTTCCTTGACCCAAAAAAGCACACCGTACTATATGCCCCTACCCTCCTCTTTGAAGAGGTTGAGCGGTGTCATATTTCTACTGGGGCTGCTTATGATATCCCTGTGCTGTGCTGACTTCCTCCTGGGGGTTCTTATTATGAAGGGATCACACTATCCCTGTGCTGTGCTGACTTCCTCCTGGGGGTTCTTATTATGAGGGGATCACACCATCCCTGTGCTGTGCTGACTTCCTCCTGGGGCTGCTTACGGTGCTGCTGTCAGCGCTGTATGTCACGGTGCTGCTGTCAGCGCTGTATGTCACGGTGCTGCTGTCAGCGCTGTATGTCACGGTGCTGCTGTCAGCGCTGTATGTCACGGTGCTGCTGTCAGCGCTGTATGTCACGGTGCTGCTGTCAGCGCTGTATGTCACGGTGCTGCTGTCAGTGCTCTGTATTACGGTGCTGCTGTCAGATGCCTCTATCACGGTGCATGTGTCATTCCGGTATGTCACGCTGCTGGTGATCATCTCCTGCACCCTCTTCTTTGCCTACCCTGGTCCCTGACCTTCCCTCTCCTCCATTGCCTTCATTAGCTCCATAGTCCTGAATTGTTAGAACAATTTCCCAAATAAAATAAAAATGCTTGTAGTTATCGATCCCAAATTCACCTCATACATGTATTATGTCATTGTCCAGATGGTGGGACTACGTTTTACCCCCTAATAATTACCACGTGGCCGCAAATTCGACATGAAGGTTTGCAAAGTTCGCCTCCCATTGAAGTCAATGGGGCCCGCGGCGAACGTTCGGTTTCGCGAACGTTTGGGTCCGTTCGCATTTCGCTTTCGCGAAACGTCCCGTCGGAAGTTCGTCCATCACTAGCAAGCACTACCTTAAATCTATGGTTTTTTATTAACATAATTTGGTGTACGGTGGAAAATTTTCTTGTGTTCATACTACTTTGTATAAACGTTTATCATTTTTACTTGATTGCACTCAATATCCTTGAATATGGAATTGATAATAGTAAATGTATATTGTAATTATATTGATTAATTTTATGAACCAATTAATAAAAAAAAATGTTTTTCCCAATTGCTCACCAAATTTGATCTTATGGCACTAACGCACTTCATATAAAGTCCCACCTTCATTGCTCCTCCGAATATATCTTTACAGGGATGGAAACATAGGATTTTACTGAACCTTTGTTTCATTCAAAGTCCCATGGGATGGCAATGTCCCCAATTTTTCTTTTTTACCTGACATACACTGACCTACTTGACATACACTGACCTACCTGGCATGCACTGACCTACCTACCTGATATACACTGATCTACCTACCTGACAGGCAATGACCTACCTAACATGCACTGACCTACCTACCTGACATGCACTGATCTACCTACCTGACATGCACTGACCTACCTACCTGACATACACACACTGACCTACCTGACCAGGAGACATATTTCACATGTCCTGCAGCAGCTTAGGTCAGCCATGGTGTGCGAGGCAGCCAGAGAGGAGGAAGAGAGCCGGCCGACCCGTCCGAGCGAGGATTGATGTGGCGCGGTGGCCGCATTGTAATTCCCGCCTTCTGGAGCCTGCAGCACCTATGATGGATGTCACACATACCATGGTACTGCTATTGAACCAGTGGGACATTCATCATAGGCACTGCAGGCTCCGGAAGGCGGGACCTTCTAAGTGACTCGGCCGCACTCGGCAGCGCTCGGGATCAGAATGATCCCCGCTCGGCGGCAGACGGCGGCGGCGGCGCTCGGGGCTAACAACAGCACAGTGCCCACCCGAGACCCGGGGCTTTTTGGGGTCCCACTCGGGGCTTCAGCCACTGTCAGCCCCCCCCTGCCGATGCCACTGGCACTGATTCTAGCTACAAAAAGCATCTTGTAGTGGGTCGGAGTTTGGAGCCCCCTGGATCTACAGAACTGTTACTTGTAACTTAAAGAGACAATTGCAACCATTAATGTAGAATAATAATATATAACTTATTCTTTTTTTTTTGTTCCTGCAGATTATTGCAGAATGAGATTCCCTGCGAGTATACTGTTTAGTCTCTGGCTGATATTTGGGATTCAGTGGACACAAGCGGTATGTAGACTGAAGTAATAGGTTATTAAATACTTAAAAAAAGTGTAATTTACCATATTTGCTTGTGATTCCAGCAGTTTGTTTTCTGATAAAAATCGATGTAAGATATTAATATTAATCATATATTATCTTTACACAAGCCTTATTGTAAATTTAGAGCTGATATAAATGACCTTCTAGCTCTGTCTGTTTGGCTGTTTTATAGGAATAAAAGTTAAGACAGTGTAACACCAAACAAAAGGTGTTCATTGTCTTATGCCGCGTACACACGATCGCACATTTCGACAACAAAATCCATGTTTTTTTTTTTCCGATGTTGGCTCAAACTTGTCTTGCCTACACACGGTCACACAAAATTGGTTGGAAATTGCGAACGCCAAGAACGCGGTGACCTACGACACGTACGACGAGCTGAGAAAAATGAAGTTCAATAGCCAGCTTGGCTCTTCTGCTTGATTCCGAGCATGCGTGGCCCTTTGTGCATCGGAATTGTGTACACGCATCAGAATTTAAAACAACGAATTTTGTTGTCGGAAAAAAATTTGAGATCCAGATCTCAAATTTTTTGCGACGGAAATTCCGATGGAAAATGTCCGACGGAGCCTACACATGGTCGGAATTTCCGACAAAAAGCTCCCATCGAAACGTTTTCCGTCTGAAAATCCGAGCGTGTATACGAGGCATTACTAGGCATGTACTGGCCATTGAGACTACAGGGAGTTTCCCGGTGGGCCGATGGCTCAGTGGGCCAGTTTCAGTGACAAAGTAATGGCTGCGTGGCTCACCCTCAACTTCACGCAGTGATGTGAGAAAGATGAGAAAAATACAGAGAATAAGTGAAATAATAAAAGAGGGTAGTGAGGACTCCTTATGTTATGCTACTTATGTTTTTTTGCAAAATTACGTATAGTTTTATATACTGTTTTTGTGCTTGTTTGCAAAATTAAAGTGGGCTGGTCTGGATGAAGTCCAGGGCGAAATTTTTGTCCCAGTCCAGCCCTGGGCATTACAGTGCATTTTCTTTATAAAGCAGCCACAGCATGTGTAGAGAGAATCCTGTCCCCTGCCAGCATACTGTAGAGATGTACTCCTTTTTCTATTTGTGGAAGCAGTGACCTCTCTGCAGAGTTTGGGCACACCATCTGCTAAGTCAGACCTATAGTTCCGCAATCAGCAAAAGGAATGCTCTCTGCTGATTGGAGAGCTGTAGCTCTGACCCAACAGGAGGCGTGTCAGACTTCTACAGAGAGACCACTGCTTCCACACAGCAAGCAAGGGCTCTTCTCTGCAGCATGCTGGAAGGGGAAAGGCTTTTTACCCTAAAGAAAACCAATTGGAAGCCCTTGTACACACGGTCGGACATTCCGACAACAAAATCCATCTGATTTTTTCAGACGGATTATGTCCGAAACTGGTGTTGCATACACACGGGTCGAACAAAGTTGTCGGAAAATCCGATCATTCAGAACGTGATGACGTTCTTTCGTTAGGCCGGGACTACGTTCAGGCTAGTAGCCAATAGCTTTGGTCTAGGAATTTGATCTGAGCATGCGTGGCACTTTGTCCGATCGGAACATGTTGTCGGAAAATTTTTATATCCAGCTCTCAAACTTTGTTGGTTGGACAATCCGACGGAAAAAGTCAGCTGAAGCCCACAGACGGTCGGATTATCCGACAACGCGGTCCGATCGGACATTTTCCGTCGGAATCTCCGACCGTGTGTACAGGGGCTAAGGGTTCAGCCACTTTGTTGTGGCGCACCTGGAATGTAGTTAGCTGATTTAAAGTGGAAGTAAACTCCCCTATCGTTTTCAGCCAAGGAAGCTGCCATCTTTGCCTCTGTTTAATCTTCAACTGCTATGGTGCTGCACATGTGATTCATTATGACACCAGCCATTGGATGGCTTGATAGTTATGCTGAGAGCACAGCCAATGAGCAGTTAGAATTCCTGGCATGCCTTTTTTTTAAAGTGTTTAAATCCATGAGTTTACTTCCACTTTAAAGTAAATGTTCAGTTGGGCTTTAAAACTATTGTAACTGAGCAAGGAACGGTGGCACCTGAAGTGAAGGGGAGGAGCCAATGTGTGAATTGCAGCTTGAGTAACTGAGCTCAGCAACCAACAGGGGAGCCTGAAAAATGTACAAAGGAGCAAAGGGCTCAATTTTATTATATTTTATTATTATATATATATATATATATATATATATATATATATATATATATTATATTTATATTATATAATATTATATATATAATAAATAAATATTAATATGCACTATTGCAGATTCATCTGACTTATAAAGAAAAAAAATGAAATGAAAGCTCTATTATTAAATTTAGACCATAAGTAAGGGAACAAAGTATGTACAAAAATGGTATGGTCCCTTTCATAAGGGAGGGTGGCAGCCTAAAGGCCAGTGCTGACACTGACGGGCTTCAGACTTGTGTTGATTGCATCAGTTTGAGATGCTTCTGAAAATCTGGGGACCTGCATTTGACCTGCTTGCATCCCCATAGACTTATGGGGATGCAAGCAAACATTTCCCACACCGATATGTAAAAGCAGAAGCCAATTAGTCATCAGGTTATTGGGCAACGGGAGGGAAGCTGAGAACATGGGAAAAACTCACAGAGATACAAGAAGAACATACACATTCCATGCAGTTAACATTCATGGTAGAGATGGAACCCAGAACATCACTGTAAACCCACCAAGCCATCTACTAATGTGCCATGATAGAGTTTGAATAGTCTCCCGTAGTTGTAGAGGTTCTTCATGGGTGCTTTGATTATTTTCTATAGTCCGAAAAACATTCTAGTGGGTCAACTGACTTCTGACTATTCTGACCTAAAATTCTGCATGTACATGTATGACCGTAGCATGACCATAATAGAGTTATTCTGATCACAGCAGGTTTCCTATCTAACTATGAGTGACGGGGCATTTGATGATCAGTACGAAGGCTGCACAGAAGAGATGGAATATAAAATAAATTCACTACTTGCTGAAGAAAAAAAAAATGACCCAGAATTTAGTAGGACCTGGGATGCAGCTGAAGAGAAATGGAACACCACCAAGAAACCGAATCTACCGAGAGGCTTTCGGGATGAGTACGGCATTGCCATCCTGGCTTATTCCAACAAAACCAGCAACCTTTATTCGAACTTCAACATCGCAGTGAGAAATTATAGTAGCAAGGACACATTCCATTACCATTCTCTGCATTTCTTCATAACACGAGCCGTAGTGCTCCTCAGGCCGAGCTGTTGGAATTCAACATGGCTGGTATACAGAGGGTTGAAAAACATATATTTGGAATCAAAACAAATAGGGGAAAAAGTCAGATTTGGCCAGTTTGCCTCTTCATCCACCAGCGAGAAAGTAGCGAAGAACTTTGGAGACGACACGTTCTTCACTTTCACCAGCTTCTTTGGTGTTTCGATCAAAAATTTTTCCTATTTTACACAAGAAGAGGAGATTCTGATACCAGTAGATGAGGTTTTCACAGTGACCAACTTTACAAAGCAGGAAGGTAAAAACAGATTTGTCCTGAATACGACAACAAGAAGATGTCACTACTACAACTGTGACTACCTAAACATGGGTTAGTAAACTTTACTTGTTTGACAGTGTGCCTGGGCTTCCATGTGAAAAAAAAAAAAAGGATGAGGGTCCAAACATGGGCAATTTAAATTAAACATGATAAAAAAAGCTTTTGAGGTACATTGCTACATAGCTTGAAAAAAAAAAACACAAATCCATTGAGTTCAACCAATAGGAAAATTAGCAAATAAATTGTAAAGCTGCACCTACAAAACTATAAACCCACAGTTGATCTAGAGCTGTGGTCGCCAACCTTTGGGACCTCATGGACCACTAAACTCAAAATTTTGAATCCTGCAGATCACTCGGATCACTGACATGCATTTTTCATGCCTTAGGCGGCGTACACACGGGCGGACTGTCTGCCCAACTAAGTTCGTCAGACAGTCCGCTCGACAGTCCGCTCAAACTTTTGAATGAACGAACTTGCCCACACACGGCACTTTTTGAGCGGACTAATACGGCAGACTAAGTTCGCCGTACTAAGTCCGCGCAACTTTTGAAATGAACGAACTCGCCCACACACGCGGAGGAAAGTCCGCTCATTTCGAGCGCGTGTCAAGGTAGGCGGGGCCCGCGACGGAGACGTCGCGGGCCCTGCTGCCTGGAATGGACTTAAAGGGGAACCCCAACGCCAAAAAAAATCGGCGTGGGGGTCCCCCCAAAGTCCACAACAGACCCTTGTACGAGCACGCTACGCGGCCGGCCAGGAAAGGGGGGCGAGCGAGCGCCCCCCCTCCTGAGCCGTACCAGGTGCCCTCAACATGCCCTCATGTTGAGTGCCCTCAACATGGGGGGTGCCTTGGGTAAGGGGGGGCCACGCGGCCCCCCACCCCAAAGCACCTTGTCCCCATGTTGATGAGGACAAGGGCCTCTTCCCGACAACCCTGGCCGTTGGTTGTCGGGGTCTGCGAGCGGGGGGCTTATCGGAATCCGGGAGCCCCCTTTAATAAGGGGCCCCCGGATACCGGCCCCCCACCCTATGTGAAAGAGTATGGGGTACAATGTACCCCTACCCATTCACCTGTAAAATAAAAGTACCAAAAAAAAACACAACACACGAGATAAAATATTTTATTGCACAGCTCCGGGGGTCTTCCGTCTTCGGGGGTTTTGTCCCCCTCTTCGGTTCTTCTGCCGGGCCACCTTCTTATAGCTCTTTTAGAGGCGGTGGCCCCGTCTTCTGTCGCCGCTGTCGCTGTCGCCGCCTTCCGTTCTTCTTCTTCTTCTTCTTCTCCAGGAGATGTTGACACGACGCTCTCTCCGGCCGGAATGCCAGAGCCGCGCTGCGCGGCCACTTATATAGTGACAATGGGGCGGTGTCACATGGTATATGTCACATGGGTTGGTCACATGGGTTGATGTCACATGGGGACTATGACATCGTAAGGGGGCGGGGTCACCATGTGACCAACCCATGTGACAAATACCATGTGACACCGCCCCATTGTCACTATATAAGTGGCAGCGCAGCGCGGCTCTGGCATTCCAGCCGGAGAGAGCGTTGTGTCAACATCTCCTGGAGAAGAAGAAGAAGAAGAAGAAGAAAAAGGAGAACGGAAGGCGGCGGCGACGACAGCGACAGCGGCGACAGAAGACCGGGCCACCGCCTCTAAAAGAGCTATAAGAAGGCGCGGTGGCCCGGAAGAAGAACCGAAGAGGGGGACAAGACCCCCGAAGTCGGGAGAAGAGGCCGGCGGCGGGGAGGAAGAAAGCCGGACTCCTCCGCTAGCAAAAGAGCTAAAGAGCAAAAGAGCTACAAGAAGATAGCGGAGGAGTCCGGCGAGAAGACCCCCGAAGACGGAAGACCCCCGGAGCTGTGCAATAAAATATTTTATCTCGTGTGTTGTGTTGTATTTTACAGGTGAATGGGTAGGGGTACATTGTACCCCATACTCATTCACATAGGGTGGGGGGCCGGTATCCGGGGGCCCCCTTATTAAAGGGGGCTCCCGGATTCCGATAAGCCCCCCGCCCGCAGACCCCGACAACCAACGGCCAGGGTTGTCGGGAAGAGGCCCTTGTCCTCATCAACATGGGGACAAGGTGCTTTGAGGGCACGCGGCCTGGTACGGCTCAGGGGGGGGGGGGGCGCTCGCTCGCCCCCCTTTCCTGGCCGGCCGGGTAGCGTGCTCGGACAAGGGTCTGTTGTGAACTTGGGGGGTACCCCCATGCCGATTTTTTTCGGCGTTGGGGTTCCCCTTTAAGTCCATACCAGGCGGCGGGGCCCGCGACGTCTCCGTCGCGGGCCCCGCCTACCTTGACACGCGCTCGAAATGAGCAGAATTTTCTCCGGGCGGGAAAAGTCCGCTCATTTCGAAAGTACAGCAGACTGGCACACACACGGGCGGATTGTCCGCTGAAACCAAGTTTGAGCGGACAGTTTTACGGAAATTCCGTAAGACTTTGTTCGTCAGACTGTCCGCTGAAACAGTCCGCTGAAGCCCACACACGAGCGGACTGTCCGCTGAAACACTGTTCAGCGGACTAAGTTGGGCAGACAGTCCGCCCGTGTGTACGTGGCCTCATACACACAATACTTCAGCTCTCTGCCCCCCCCGATCATACTGCTGCCTTATACACACACAATACTTTGGCTCTCTGCCCCCCCCCCCAGATCACACTGCTGCCTTATACACACAATGCTTTGGCTCTCTGCCCCCCTCCCCGGATCACACTGCTGCCTTATACACACAATGCTCCAGCTCTCCACCCCCCCTGATCACACTGCTGCCTTATACACACAATGCTCCAGCTCTCCGCCCCCCCATCACACTGCTGCCATATACACATAATGCTCCAGCTCTTTGCCCCCCCCCCCCCATCACACTGCTACCATATACACACAATGCTCCAACTCTTTACCCCCCCCCCATCACACTGCTGCCATATACACACAATGCTCCAACTCTCTACCCCCCCTCCCCCTGGATCACACTGCTGCTTTATACACACAATGATCTGACTCTCTGCCCCCACCCCTCCCCCCACTCTTCATCACACTGCTGCCTTACACAGACTCATCATGTGCTCAAGCTCCCATAATCTGTGATCAGCGCTGCCATTGGAAGTCTTCTCCTTCTTCACCTTCCACTCTCTGCACTACTATCAGGAAGGGCATGCCAGTAGACAACATGGTTCCTCTAGGCAGCCTTCTGTGCCTTTCCATAGGCTAATTCATGTTCCATCTCCTACTCATAGGCATTTAGCTTAAACCTATGTGCATACGTGAATGCATATCGGCAAACACGTGCGCATACATGTGAATATCAGCGTGCTCACGTACACAGCTGACAGATGTTGGCACCAAATGGGCTATTTAACCACTTCAGCCACAAATCGCAATAAGAGTATATTGATTGGTTTGCGCAAAAGTTATAGCTTCTACAAAATAGGGGCTATATTTATGCCATTTTTATTATTATTATTTTTTCTTACTAGTAATGGCAGTGATCTGCAATTTTCAGCGGGGCTACAACATTGCAGCGGACAGATCGGACACTTTTGACACTTTTTTGGGACCATTGCCATATATACAGCAATCGCTAAAAATAGCCACTGATTACTGTATAAATGTCACTGGCAGAGAATAGGTTAACACTAGTGGGTGATCAAGGGGTTGAATGTGTATCCTAGGGAGTGTTTCTAACTGTGGGGGGATGGGACTGCTTGGAGGAGAAGACTGATCGCTGTTCATACTTAGTATGAACAGCAGATCTGTCACCTCTCTCCTGACAGAATGGAGATCTGTCTGTTTACATTGACAGATCCCCGTTCTGTCTCTCTCAGGAGCTATCGTGGGTGGACATTGCGGCCACTGGGCACGTGCATCGGCTCCACCATCGCGCCACAGGCGCGTGCCTCCTAGTGATCTTAAAGTGGGCAATGTACAGCTATGACAATTTGCCCAGGGGAGCCAACCAGCCACAGTATAACTGCGGTGGCTGGTCCTTTGGTGGTTAAACTGTGTCAGTGCTCTTGTCTTTCAGCCTCCTGTGACCCTGTGATTCTGTATCCTGATCCCAATTGCTGACCCGGCTTGCCTGACCATGTCCTGAACTCTGCCTGCATTGACCCTGGCTTGTCCTTGACCTCAGCTTCTGTCTGCTCCTTTGGCTTCTCTTCCACTGATTGGCTCTTGACTTGGCTTGTACCCAGACCATGCTCCTGCCGTCTCCTCTGTACTCCGTCCTGCCAGTGTATGACCCGGCTTACCCGACTCTGCTTTCTGACACATCCTGCTGTGCCCGCTGTCCTACAGTCTGCTATCAGTGCATGCCTCACCTGCCCACTGTCGCCAGTGCCAGCCTGCATCAGTCTGCCATCCACCAGCTGTCTACGGGCCTGCCTGCTTCTGTGAAGACTACTGACGACTCCCCTTCCCCGCTCTGCTACTTGCAAGCCTTATAGGCACTCATGCCACTCTGCACTCCTCTGATTTCTGTTTGCGTTACCAGGTGCCCCGAGTCAGTAAGAGAGGCCTTCCTCATCATTTCAGGCTCTGCTACCAGGTACGCGATAACTACACCCAGTGCCTCCCTCTGAGTTCACAATTGCCGGAACTACAGAGCAGGCATCGGGTATCAATGTGCACTGACAGTATTGACTGTCAGTGCACACTGAGAACAACAATGGAAACATTGGGCGGTATACATCTGCTACAATGTTGATTTTGGGCAGAACCCCTGCCCAAAATTTTCTCGTTAACCATCAGTGGTCCATGGACCACTGGTCGGTGACCGCTGATCTAGAGGAAAGAAAAATCCTCATAAATTATGGCCCAGTTTGCTCCAATGGTGGGAAAATAATCCTTCCTAATCCCTGAAAAATGCAATCATTCGGGGTCACTTAGATCCTTTCCTCAGGCTTCAATTGCATTAGATCTAGGTCATCCAGAAACCTTACATTTAGTAAATTCAGTTAGCCAATAAAGGGTATAACTTACAGGGTAAGTTCACTTTTTCATGAAAAAGGAAAAAGTGAACTAAATCCTCTCCTGGCAAACCCTCTGGGCCCCAATGCACCTAGCGGCCATGATTACCTTTGCCACCAGTGCAGCATGACCATGTAACTGCGCTGACCAATGAGAAGCACTTTTTTTTATTTTGGAACACCTTGCTGGAAATATAAACTTCAGATGTTCTTCTCATTGGTCAGTCTGGTCACATAGCTTGCCATTGCTCAATCATGAATGCTTACCATTATGAGCATTATGATTTAAACTCAATGAGGGGCTGTGTATTTTGGTATGGACCATTACAATAGTAGAACGGGATATCATGGCAGCTATGTGCAACTGGGAATGGAGGGGGCCGGGATATTTGGAGCTAGTTGATCTTTTAATTTTTCATGAAAAGTTGAAATTACCTTTCAAACTCCAAACATTCTGCATTATTCAAATGCTCACTATCAAGTACCTGGTGACAACTGGAATGTTGTGGAGGCCTCTCTTGCTTGCACCTCCTGCCCAACTCCTGAAGGTAGAGGCAGAGAGTGAGGGCATGGAGTAGCACGAGTGCCGGAGTAGCTAGCTGGTGAAGTCCGCACTTAGATGAATGAAGCTGGGGGTCGCAGTCCTAGGAACAGGATGCCAAAGCAGCTTGGCCCCAGACCAAGAGATGGTTGCAGAGCCGGTATGCAGACAGCGACCAGCGGCAGCCTGGTAACAAGCGACCGAGTCAGCAGGCATAGCAAGTCCAGGAAGCAGGCCAAGGTCAGTAACAGCCAGGCAGTGCAGTACAGAATCATCAGGCAAAGACCAGTAAACAGGCTTAGGTCAAAGAGATCGGTGAACAAGGTTAATGCAGGAGCAAAAGGAGAAGGAGGAGTCCAGGAGGAAGCCGGGTCATACACAGGTAAGCAGGTTCAATGGATCAGGTCACAAGAATACAGCTACAAGCTGAAGACTATTCAGCAACTGCTCATGGTGACAGGCCAGTTTAAATAGGCAGCTGGGCGCAAGTATGCACGCTAATTTGTATGTGCACGTGCGCAAATGCATATGCAAATGTACTCGTGAAAGTGAGCATGTTGAACAGGAATAGTACATCTTTGCCTAGAAGTATTAGCACTTGAACAATGTGCACACACACACGAATATTAGCATAAGCTTGCACTGGTTTTCTGGTGCTGGGAATCTGGTTTACCTTACACTCACACCATACAATATTACTTATTTGGACTAAAAACACTTACATTGCTCCACATCTCCATTACATAGGGTGAAGGTGTTATGTGGTTCACAGAAGATAGCTAGGAACACTGAGAACATTGTCTGAGATTTTAGTTCAATGCATAAAAAGAGACAAGGACACTGGGATCACGGCAAGAACAGCTGGTATTTTTATGTAATTGCATATAATGTATTTGGCCTACAAAAGAGAAAACAAATGTAATCACCCATCCAAGAACCAGTACAATATATTATGTTTTTCTTTTTGGGTTTAGATATCATTTAAGACAAAGGTCCAACAAGGACCATACTTGACTGGTTTCAGTTCTGTATAGTTGTCAAGGGTCATTTCCAGTGTCATACTCATCCATATTAATACAGTCTCGATCCCATCTGCAGTCAGAATAGGGATGTGACATCATAGAAGAGCACTGTCCATTTTGCCTCCAACTTCAGTTGATGAACCTTGTTGACAGTTGGGTTATGTTCCCGACACCCTTTAAATTGAGAAAGACACTTGGATGAGCAGTGAAACTTCCTTCACCAGAACTCAGGGAGGCAAATAGCTCTCCAGGAGAACCAATTCCTAATTTCAAAAAGCCCTTGAAGGGAAACAAATTCCGCAAAACTATGGACATCCCCTTAACTGTAATAATGGATACAGAAATGTTTGAAAAGCTTTATCCCCTTCCCGCCGAGCGTACGCAGATGTGCGTACTCGGCTTCCGGGGGTATACCGGGATGATGCCCGCACCTGCAGGCATCATCCCCAGGGCAGGACTTAGGGTGGTGGGGGCCCCTGGGCTTGAGTCACTTTCGGGCCCTACCTTCTATACATTACCGTATTTATTGGTATATAACAAGCACCCCAAGTTTAGGAGGGAAGTTTAAGGAAAAAAAACTTACATTTAAATTCTCATCAATGCAGCCTTATCAGTGTCCATCTGAAGCCTTGCCCATCTGCAGCCTTGTCCAGTGTCATTGCCATCTTGTCAGTGTCATTTTCAGCCTTGTCAGTGTAACCTTGTCATTTGCAGCCTAAAAATGAGTCCTGTATATCTTGGGTCTCGAGTCCTCTCGGCGGCTCTCGGGTCCTCTCGGCAGCTCTTGGGTCCTCTCGCAGTCCTGAGCGGAGCCAAGAGTAGCCGAGTGTACTCGGCTTGGCTCACAGTCATGCCCCGTCCCTGTGTTATGTCCATCAGAGGTCGGGACTGGCCATGACTGTGAGCGTAGTTGAGACAAATACACTCAGCTATGTATCTCGGCGGGGCCCCCTATTGGGCGGGGCCCATGGGCTTGAGCCCAGTCAAGCCCAATGGTAAGTCCAGCCCTGATCATCCCTGTACCTTTTTTTCAGCGGGCGATTGGCTTTCCAGCTATAACAACCGAAGCGGCTAAAAGCCACTCAGCTGTTATGCTGGAGGAGCGGGAGGGGACGTCGCCCCCTCCCGCCGCTGTTACCGGTGCTCCCGATCGAGATTCGGCGCCTCCGACTGCCAGGGAGGAACTGGAACTAAGCCGCAATCGGCTTCGTTCCAGTATCCCAATCGTAAACGCGGAAGCGACGTCATGACGTCACTTACCGTTTACTCGGCTGCCAATGGCGCCGGTTTTAAAAATATATACGGTATTCAGAATCGCCGTTTTCAGCGATCTGAATAGATTGAAGTGTAAAGGAGGGATGGGGGGTCTTTTAGACCTCCGATCCCTCCATAAAAAGTACCTGTCACCACCTATTACTGTCACAAGGGATGTTAACATTCCTTGTGACAGCAATAAAAGTGATAAAAAAAATTTTTTTCTTTTTTAAAACAATTTATTCATTTTCAAATAAAAAAAATAAAAAAAAATAATAATAATTTTTTTAAAGCGCCTGCCGTCCCCGCGAGCTCGCAAAGCAAAGAAAACGCATACGGAAGTTGCGCCCGCATATGTAAACGGTGTTCAAATCACACATGTGCGGTATTGCCGCGATCGTCAGAGCGAGAGCAATAATTCTAGTACTAGACCTCCTCTGCAACGCTAACCTGGTAACCGTAAAATTTTTTAAAGCGTCGCCTATTGAGATTTTTAGGTACCGTACTTTGTCGTCAATCCACGAGTGCGTGCAATTATAAAGTGTGACATGTTTGGTATCTATTTACTCGGCGTAACATTATTTTTCACATTATGCAAAAAAATTGGGCTAATTTTACTGTTTCGTTTTTTTTTTAATTCATGAAAGTGTCCCTTTTCCCAAAAAGTTGCGTTTAAAACACCGCTGCGCAAATACTGTGTGACATAAAATATTGTAACAATCGCCATTTTATTCTCTAGAGTCTCTGCTAAAAAAAATATATATATATAATGTTTGGGGGTTCCAAGTAATTTTCTAGCAAAAAATATGGATTTTAACTTGTAAACACCAAATTCCAAAGATAGGCTAAAGCCCCGTACACACGAGAGGACTTTTCAACATCCAAAGTCCGACGGACTGAGTCCGTCAGACTATTCGATCGTGTGTGGGCTGCAACGGACTTTTGATTCACCAAAGTCTGACGGACTTTAGAATATGGAACATGCTTCAAATTTTTCCGACGGAACTCCGCCGGACCCGGTCCCTTCGAAAAATTTGCTCGTGTGTATGCTATTCCGATGGACTAAAACCGACGCTAGGGCAGCTATTGGCTACTGGCTATGAACTTCCTTATTCGAATCCAGTCGTACGTCATCAAGTTCGAATCCGTCGGAGTTTAGTGTGATTGTGTGTGGCCAAGTCCGCTCAGCCGAAAAGTCCGTCAGAACTCTGTCGGAACTCCGGCAGAACTCCGGCAGAACTCCTTCGGAAGTCTGTCGGGCATAAGTCCTCTCGTGTGTACGGGGCTTTAGTCATGAAAGGGTTAAGTGTCCCTTAAAAAAATCATATGCCTTGGCAAAATCAATACATAATACATACAAAATACATAAGATAATGTGTACAAAAAAAATCACCAGTCCCCTTGACAAAGTTGACACATGGACAACGAGGTGCGTTGCGGAATATTTTTTATTTATTTTTTGTTTGCCAAAGAGTTTTACAGTTTTTTGAGGGACACCCAAAGCTCCTTATGCAATGTTTTATCCAAACTTTCTGCACACTCTAACGTTCTAACAATACAGAACACGTCCAGTTACACTTAACTAATAAAAGGACATAACCACATCGCACCCAGGCCAATTCTGACATTTCTCTCCTACATGTAAAATTCCTATTTTTTTTGCTAGAAAATTACATAGAACCCCCAAACATTATAATAGGATTTTTATATACAGCTTACCTGTAAAATCCTTTTCTTGAGAGTACATCACGGGACACAGGAGCTTCATTACATAGTGGGTTATATAGGCACCTCTGGTGATTGGACACTGGTTGACCCAATTAAAGAGAATTCCTCCCCTATATAACCCCTCCCATCAGGGAGGCACCTCAGTTTTGTAGCAAAGCAATAAGAAACCACGTAAAACCCAAGAGGGGCGGGAGCCCTGTGTCCCGTGATGTACTCTCAAGAAAAGGATTTTACAGGTAAGCTGTATATAAAAATCCTATTTTCTTGATCATACATCACGGGACACAGGAGCTTCATTACATAGTGGGATGTCCCATAGCAATGCTCAGGTTGAGGGGAGGGAGACACAGATCATGAATCTAGACCGCCAGGGACCTGAGGACCTAAACTGCAGCCTGCAGTACACTGCGCCCAAAGGCGATATCCTCCTGCCCTCTGACATCCACCTGATAGAATCTGGTGAATGTGTGGACTGATGACCAAGTCGCAGCCTTACAGATCTGAGCCAGGGAGGCCTGGTGATGCACTGCCCAAGAAGCACTTACAGCCCTAGTAGAGTGCGCTCTCACCTGAAAAGGAGGAATCTTCCCCTTTAAGTCATAGGCCTGAGAAATAACCTGTCTGATCCACCTCGAAAGAGTGGACTTTGACGCTGCCTGACCCTTTTTAGGGCCTTCTGGCAGAATAAATAAACAGTCAGTCTTTCTTATCTGAGCAGTTGCCTGAAGATAAAGACTGATTGCTCTAACCACATCTAAAGTGTGTAAGGATTCTTCCTCTGTGGACTGAGGGTTTGGAAAAAAGGATGGTAGGATTACATCCTGATTCAGGTGAAAACCTGAAACTACCTTAGGTAGAAAGGACCTGTTGGGACGCATGACCACTCGGTCCTTATGGATAATTAAATAGGGCTCTTTACAGGAAAGAGCTGCCAATTCTGATACCCTTCTAGCCGTGGATATGGCTACTAGGAACACCAGCTTCTTTGTCAGGAGAGTTAAAGAAGCCAGATGCAGAGGTTCAAATGGTTGGGCTTCTAAGGCCGAGAGAACCAAATTCAGATCCCAAGGGCATACCGGAGGTTTGACTGGCGGTCTCATCCGCATAGCCCTCTGGATAAAAGCCCGTACTAGGGAATGTGATGCAAGCGATCTTTGAAAAAAGACCGATAGGGCCGAAATCTGCACCTTGATGGTGCTTATGGCCAAATTCATTTCAAGGCCTGTTTGGAGAAAGGCCAAGATTCTGCTAATGACATACCTTCTAGGATGCCATCTCCTGGGTTCACACCAGGAAACATATGCCCTCCAGATCTTGTAATAGATACGCCTGGAGGCCGGTTTTCTGGCATTGACCAGAGTGGAGAGGACTGGCCCCGAAAGACCACGGCCTCTCAAAATGTGGGTCTCAGCAGCCAGACCGTCAAATTCAGACTGCGTAAAGCAGGGTGGTAAATTGGACCCTGTGAGAGGAGATCTGGCTGGAGAGGGAGGGTCCATGACCTGCCCACTGCCAACTTCATGATTTCTGCGAACCATGGTCGCCTGGGCCAAGCCGAGGCCACTAGAAGGACCGGCTTCGTCTCCCTCTTGACCCTTCCCAAGAACCTCGACAACAGCGGGTTCGGGGGGAAGGCATAGATCAGATTGTACTGATCCCAGGGAACTGTCAGAGCATCTGACCCCTGAGCAAGTGCATCTCTTGTCCTTGACACAAAGTTGTCCAGTTTCCTGTTGAATCTGGACGCAAACAAATCCACGTCTGGAGTGCCCCACTTGTGACATATGTCTTGAAACACATCGGGGTGCAGAGCCCATTCTCCTGGGCACAACTGCTGGCGGCTGAGATAATCTGCCTGCCAATTCTCCACTCCTGGAATGAAGACTGCAGAGAGGCACGGAACATGCTCTTCTGCCCAGACAAGTATGCGATTCACCTCCTTTTGGGCCACCAGACTTCTGGTACCGCCCTGGTGATTGATGTAAGCCACTGCGGTGGCATTGTCGGACTGAATCCGAACTGGGAAACCTCGCAGTCTGTGAGACCACTCTCTGAGTGCCATGTAAATTGCCCGAATCTCCAAGACATTTATGGGCAGCAGACTTTCGGTCGCAGACCATTTTCCCTGCGAGCATGTTTCCTGCAACACGGCTCCCCAACCTGTCAGGCTGGCATCCGTGGTGACAATCTTCCATGAGAGGGGAAGAAAGGTTTTGCCTTTCAGCAAATTTTTGGTCTGTAACCACCAGACAAGACTTTTGCGTGCCCGAGGGGATAAACGCATAGGAAGATCCAGGGATTGGGGCTTCCTGTTCCAAATCGCAAGGATGCATCTTTGCAGGGGCCTTGAGTGGAACTGGGCAAATGGAACGGCCTCGAAAGAGGCGACCATCTTTCCCAACAGTCTCATGTACAACCGAATGGAGGAGAATCTTCTGCCCAGAATCAGGCGCACTAGATCTCCAATGGCCAAGGCCTTTGGCTTTGGAAGGAACACCCTGCCCTGAGCGGTGTCGATAATCAGACCCAGGTAATCCAACCTGGTGGTCGGTTGTAAAGATGACTTTTCTAGGTTTATAATCCAACCTAGGCGGCCCAGATGTTCTAGCGTTTTGGTGACGCTGCGACTTAGGCATGTTGCAGTTCTCTCTACGAGAAGCAAGTCGTCTAGGTAAGCCATGACGGCTATGCCCTGAACTCTTAAGATTGCTAAGAGAGGGTCTAGAATCTTCGTGAAGACTCGAGGGGCCGTGGCTAGGCCGAACGGCAGGGCCACAAATTGAAAATGGCGCTGCTCTACCGCGAACCTCAGAAACTTCTGGTGTGCGGGAAATATTGGCACATGGAGATATGCGTCTTTGATATCTATTGATGCCATGAATTCTCCTCCTTGCAGGGAGGAGACCACAGTGCGTATTGACTGCATCCGGAAGGTCTGGATGTGTAGAAACCGGTTTAAGTCTCTCAGATCCAAGATAGGTCTGACACTTCCGTTTGGTTTTGGAACGGTGAAGAGATTCGAATAGAAACCTGAACCCTGATCTTTCGGGCTCACCTCTACTATCACACCTTGGGATAGTAATTGATCTAAGGCCAGAAATAGCGGTTTCTGCTTTATCGGATCCCTGGGGATCCTTGACCTTAGAAAACGGGAAGGTGGAATCTCCTGAAAACTCTAGCCTGTAGCCTAGAGATACTGAAGAGATCACCCATTTGTCCTGAATCTCTACCCGCCAGGCGCCTGCAAACTGCAGGAGCCTTCCCCCCACTCGGCCGAGCGGGGGCGCCCCTTCACAAGGATGTCTTGGAGGACTGCTTGGCAGGCTTCCGCCCCCAAGTCTTTTTCTGTCCCTGGGCTCGGCCCTGAGGCTTTGCAGCCGAGGAGGGCTGAGAAGGCCGTCGCCACTGTTTAGAGCTCGACGCTTCGGGAGAAAGAGTACGCCTGAATGAAGGACGTTTACTCTTCTTGACTGGAAGGAGTGTAGATTTACCTCCCGAAATATTTTGGACGAATTTATCTAATTCCTCTCCAAACAACCGTTCCCCTTTAAACGGAAACCCAGTCAAATGCTTTTTGCATGACATTTCAGCAGCCCAATTTTTTAGCCATAGAGCCCTACGCATGTGTACCAACATGAGGGACAAACGTGATGCTTGTTGGACAGAATCCAAAATCGCATCAATTATGAAACATAAGATGTGAGGCATCTCTGCATATTTCTCTACTTCCTCATTAGGAAGGAGTTCAAACATCTGTTTAACCTGTTCCTTAAGGAACTGACACAACCCCACGGCTGCGACTGTAGGTTGCACCACAGCGCCGGCCATGGAAAAGGAGGCTTTTAACAAGGTTTCCAGCCTTTTGTCAGCTGGGTCCTTAAATACCTGCGCATTATCCAAAGGACAAGTTAGGTTCTTATTCACACAAGAGATAGCCGCATCCACAGATGGGGCCCCCCATTTCTTGGTGAAGCTTTCCTCCACGGGATAATACATAGAAAACCTCTTGGGAGGAGTAAACAGTTTATCGGGATGTCCCCAGTCCTTATACATCAAGTCAGCCATTAAAGGATGAATTGGGAAGGAACAAGCAGTCTGTGGAGCTTTCCTGACTCCCAGGGAAGAGACAGAGGATGTAGCGACTTCAGCAGCTGGCATTCTGAACGTGGTACACACCAATTCAGTATAATACTGCACCTGCTTTCTGAGTGCCTGGGAGGAGGGGACTGACTCCTCATCCTCTGACTGATCCGACTGCTCATGATCCCTTTCCAAAGATAGGGATCTCTCCTCATTTTCAGAGCAGCTGTCTGAGAGAGGGATTTCAGCAGAGGGAGGGGATCTAGCCCTTTTCTTGCTATCTTTTAGGGAAGCAGAAATAAAATTCATTATCCTCCCTTCAAAACTCTCCAATGAAGCCCTAAGGGAGTCCTCAGTGACATAGACCGGGGCTGCGACATTAGGAGAGGCTGCAAAGCCTGAAAGGGGCACTGACTCGTCTTGAGATGCAGGCTCCACTCTTGCAGAGGGGGATGGTAATCTGCATGCACCTTTAGAACCCCTGGACCCAGGCGGTGACCTGCCAGTGCTTTTGTTACCTGCCCCTGAAACCCTCTTACGAGGAGACATAGTACTGAGCTACAAAGCAGAGTTACTAGTGTAAAATGCAATCACTTTGTTGTGCTTAAAGTCTCACAATAAATCAATATAAGCTTAACTGCACAATATGATGCCGAGTAGGTGTCTTAAGGTTCGCCTGGATCCAATCCCACGGATGCTTACAGCCCACAGCTCCTGTGTCTCACCTTACAGTCCCCTGACGCTCTGGGCTTTTAAAACGGCCGTTTTGGCGCCTGCATTACAGTCTGGAGCACTTGATTGTGCACAGCTGGCAACCACACCCCCCCCTTTCCCTATTAGGCCGGGAGCGCGCCCGGCGCGCGTGCACGCGCCCGCGCGCGTGCACGAGGACCGCGGGATCCGGGGGGGGGGGAAGGGGAACCCAAAATGAGTGACCTGGGACCCCCCGATCTGCGTGGGACCCCTTTTTTACTTATATTGTGGCAGGGACTGCAAGGAAACGTGAATAGCTGGGAGAACCAGGCATTTCACTGAGCGTGTTTGTTTGAAAGGCATGTAAGTATGCATCAGGCTTGCTCTTACTCCCTCAAGTGGTGGAAACCAGGTAAGACATACAACTACTCAAAATGAAGAAATCCATTCATATATTAAAATATATAGGATGACTTCCCATACCTGTTCCCCGCCGCAGGAATTGCTGATCTCAGACCAATTCCAGCCTTCACCCATCACGGCGGGTATTGTTAGCCAACCTTCAGGCGTATCTGGGAATCTTACGAAAAGATTCTCCTACCTGGGCCTTGTAAAAAACTCTGCCAGAAACTTACGGGCGCCCTGAGTAAACAGTACCCCAAGTCTGGTTGTCCCAGAGTCCAGTCTTCCAATGGAGAGGACTTACAGGCAAAACCTCGTGTCTTCGGCAGACGAGGCCCGGGTACCATACCATCTTGGGAGTCAATTATCGGCCCGAGGTATGGATCCGGTTTGTTGTAGCCCTTCGGCCCTCGCCGGGACCCGCATAGAGCTAAGTTTTACGTGACCATCGACCAGACACTGGCGAAAAAACTGAGGTGCCTCCCTGATGGGAGGGGTTATATAGGGGAGGAATTCTCTTTAATTGGGTCAACCAGTGTCCAATCACCAGAGGTGCCTATATAACCCACTATGTAATGAAGCTCCTGTGTCCCGTGATGTATGATCAAGAAATATGTTTTTTTAGCAAAGACCCTAGAGAATACAATGGCGCTCGTTGCAACTTTTTATCGGTATTTGCGCAGCAATTTTTCGAACACGTTTTTTTCAGAAAAAAAAAACAGTTTCATGCTTAAAAAAAAAACAGTAAAGTTAGCCCAATTTTTTTGCATAATGTGAAAGAGGAGGATACGCCGAGTAAATAGATAGCCAACATGTCACGCTTCAAAATTGCAGGTGCTCGTGGAATGGCGCCAAACTTTGGTATTTAAAAATCCCCATAGGCGACGCTTTAAATTTTTTTACCGGTTACATATTTTGGGTTACAGAGGAGGTCTAGGGCTAAAATTATTGCTCTCGCTCTAATGTTCATGGCGATACCTCACATGTGTGGTTTGAACACCGTTTTCATATGTGGGCGGGACTTACGTATGTGTTTATGTGTTCGCTTCTGTGTGCGAGCTCACGGGGACAGGGGCACTTTAAATATTTATTTTTTTATTGTTAATTTTAAATTATTTTTTTTTAACACTTAAAATAATTGATGACTTTTATTCCTATTACAAGGAATGTAAACATCCCTTGTAATAGGAATATGGCACGATCGGACATATTTACAGTGAGATATGGGGTCAATAAGACCCCATATCTCACCTCTAGGCTGGGAAGAATAAAAAAAAAAAAAAAAAAAAAAAAAAAACGATCCTGGCTTCCTAGCCAGTTCGGCGCCGTTAATTTGAATACAGAGGCCGGGCGTGACGTCATAACATCGTGCCCGGTCTCCGAACGATCATAGAGACTCCGGGGACGATCTGGTCAGCCGGAAATCTCTATGGTAACTTGCTGGGGCCGGCAGATCCTGTGACCGACTCACCGATGGAAACGGTGAGTCGGTAGAAGCACCGGAGGGCGGCGGGAGGGGGGGG
Source organism: Lithobates pipiens (assembly GCF_037356315.1). Classification (NCBI taxonomy): domain Eukaryota; kingdom Metazoa; phylum Chordata; class Amphibia; order Anura; family Ranidae; genus Lithobates; species Lithobates pipiens. The sequence continues at coordinate 11,880,616 of NW_027507785.1, read as the reverse complement.
CGTCCCCTCCCGCCGCCCGTAGGAACGATCAAGCAGCGGAACAGCCGCTATGATCATTCTTATGGTGCAGGGAATCGCCGTCTGAAAACGGCAATATCTGAATGATGTCTGTGGCCTCAGGCATCATTTAGATATAACCACTGAAAGCCCATGACGTCAATAGACGTAGTATGGGCACCAAGTGGTTAATTTTTCAAGTATTTTGACTGCAAACGTCTACTCAAAAAATTTTTACATGGGTTATTCTTCCTTTACAATACCATGAGCTTCAAGTTGGTGATAACTGTGAGGCCGCGTACACACGCGCGGACTGTTCGCCCAACCTTGTTCGGCAAACAGTTTGTCAAACAGTCCGCTCAAAATTTGCATGAGCGGACTTGCCCACACACGAGCGGACTGTTTGACGAACAAGGTTGGGCAAACAGTTGGCTCAACTTTTGAAATGAACGGACTCGCCCACGTAAGGAGGAGGCAAATCCGCCCACTTCGAGCGCGTGTACAGGTAGGCGGGGCCCGCGAAGGATACGTCGCGGGCTCCGCCGCCTGGAATGGGCTTAAAGGGGAACCCCAACGCCGAAAAAAATCGGCGTGGGGGTTCCCCCCAAGTCCACACCAGACCCTTGTCCGAGCACGCTACCCGGCCGGCCAGGAAAGGGGGGCGAGCGAGCGCGCCCCCCCTCCTGAGCCGTACCAGGCCGCGTGCCCTCAATGTGACATCAACCCATGTGACCAACCCATGTGACATATACCATGTGACCCCGCCCCATTGTCACTATATAAGTGGCAACGCAGGGCGGCTCTGGCATTCCGGCCGGAGGGAGCGACGTGTCAACATCTCCTGGAAGAAGAACAAGAAGAAGAACACGAACGGAAGGCGGCGACGGCGACAGAAGACCGGGCCACCGCCTGTAAAAGAGCTACAAGAAGGCGCGGTGGCCCGGCAGAAGAACCGAAGGCGGCGACAGAAGAACGGAAGACGGCGACAGAAGACCGGGCCACCGGACCAGGCGCGGTGGCCCGGCAGAAGAACCGAAGAGGGGGACAAGACCCCCGAAGTCGGGAGAAGAGGCCGGCGGCGGGGAGGAAGAAAGCCGGACTCCTCCGCTAGCAAAAGAGCTACACACACATAGCGGAGGAGTCCGGCGAGAAGACCCCCGAAGACGGAAGACCCCCGGCTGTGCAATAAAATATTTTTTTCCCCTGTGTTGTGTTTTTATTTGTACTTTATTTCACAGGTGAATGGGTAGGGGTACATTGTACCCCATACTCATTCACATAGGGTGGGGGGCCGGTATCCGGGGGCCCCCTTCTTAAAGGGGGCTCCCGGATTCCGATAAGCCCCCCGCCCGCAGACCCCGACAACCAACGGCCAGGGTTGTCGGGAAGAGGCCCTTGTCCTCATCAACATGGGGACAAGGTGCTTTGGGGTGGGGGGGCCGCGCGGCCCCCCCTTCCCCAAGGCACCCCCCCCCATGTTGAGGGCACGCGGCCTGGTACGGCTCAGGAGGGGGGGCGCGCTCGCTCGCCCCCCTTTCCTGGCCGGCCGGGTAGCGTGCTCGGACAAGGGTCTGGTGTGGACTTGGGGGGAACCCCCACGCCGATTTTTTTCGGCGTTGGGGTTCCCCTTTAAGCCCATTCCAGGCGGCGGAGCCCGCGACGTCTCCTTCGCGGGCCCCGCCTACCTGTACACGCGCTCGAAATGGGCGGACTTTCCGAGCGGGAACAGTCCGCTCATTTCGAAAGTACAGCGGACAGGCCCACACACGGGCGGACTGTTCGCTCAAACACAGTTTCAGCGGACAGTTTTTCGGAATTTCCGAAAGACTTTGTCCGTCCAACTGTCCGCTGAAACTGTCCGCTGAAAGCCCACACACGAGCGGACTGTCCGCCCAAACACTGTTCAGCGGACAAGGTTGGGCGAACAGTCCGCCCGTGTGTACGCGGCCTGAGCCTTGATTACAGCAGGACCAAGAACCATTTCAGATGGTGATTAAAAAGTGTTGAAAGATACTTCATTGTTTCATAAAAAAGTTAAGCTTACAGTAGATACATTTAAAAAAAAAAAGGAAATGTCATGGCTGAATTACATTTATTACCCAAATTTGTCTTGTTTGTGAGTTGATCATTTTAAGATAAATTTATCAGATGAAAAAAAAAAACAAGAACAAATGGAGTTAATATACTTCATCCATCATGAATTGAGATACTTCAATGTTTCATTAGAAATTAGGCTTACATTAGGTAAATAAATAAAAAAAAAATGACAATTACACAACTAAATTATTTTTATTATCTGAATATGTTTTATTTTTGAGTTGATAATTTAAGGAGAAATTTACTAGATAAAAAAAACAAAAACAAATGGAGTTTAAAAACTCATCTGTCATGAATTGAAATACTTCAATGTTTCATTTCATACATCATGAATTGAAATACTTCAATGTTTCTTTAGAAAACGTGTCTTACATTAGATAAAAAGAAAGGTGCACACCAAATTATATTTATTATCTGAATTTGCTTCTTTTTTTTTGATTTGCAAATTTTAGGAGAAATTTATCAGATACAAAAAAACAAACGGAGTTAAAACAAAAATCAAATCTGTCATAAATTGAAATACTTCAATGTTTCATTAGAAAACAATGCTAACAGGAGGTAATTACAAAAAAAAGGAAAATTCCACACTTGAATTATATAAATTTACTACCTGACTTTGCTTTATTTTTTGAGTTGATCATTTTAGGAGAAATTTATCAGATGAAAAAAAAAAAAACATCAACACATGGAGTTAATATACTTCCTCCATCATGAATTGAGATACTTCAATGTTTCATTAGAAATTAGGCTTACATTGGGTAAATAAATAAATAAAAAAAAAATACAATTACACAGCTAAATTATATTTATTATCTGAATATGCTTTATTTTTGAGTTGATAATTTAAGGAGAAATTTACTAGATAAAGAAACAAAAACAAATGGAGTTTAAAAACTCATCTGTCATTAATTGAAATACTTCAATGTTTCATTTCATCCATCATGAATTGAAATACTTCAATGTTTCTTTAGAAAACGTGTCTTACATTAGATTACAAAAAAGAAAGGTGCACACCAAATTATATTTATTATCTGAATTTGCTTCTTTTTTTTTGATTTGCAAATTTTAGGAGAAATTTACCAGATACAAAAAAACAAATCAAATGGAGTTAAAAAAAAAATCAAATCTGCCATAAATTGAAATACTTTAATGTTTCATTAGAAAACCATCCTAACAGGAGGTAATTACAAAAAAAAGGAAAATTCCACATTTAAATTATATACATTTACTACCCGACTTTGCTTTATTTTTTTGCGTTGATAATTTTAGGAGAGATTTATCAGCTTAAAAAACAAACAAAAAACAATGGAGTTAAAATAACTCTCCATTAAAAGTTGAGATATTAGTCTTCTATTTGAAACATTGAATAAATCCATGCCCAAGCAATAATCAGAGAATAACCTTTTACCCCTATCACTTTTTGTTTCCTGGCTGCACTGAGGAAAAATAAAGGTCATGTTGGATGAAGCTTTGGGCCCCTTTGAGAAATGAATAATAAGGACCTTTTGTATGTGTTAGGTATGGAGCAAACCCCATACACCAAATTACTTGATTAAAAATATGGGGGTGGTACTTGCTGGGAAATTATTTTTTAACTCTAGTACACACACAGCCATACTTCATGAAAAATGTAAAAGAATTGTCAAATATCCATAACCTATTATCAACCCTGTGTAACGCTTATCACCTTTATGAAGAGTAAAATTAAAAAAAAGTATTTCTGACCAGTAATTAATGATATTGCTCACTGTGCTGGTCATATTCCCTGTTGGGAGCTTCTGTGCTCTTGTTGTGATGTGACATTTCTGGTCATTATTTTTACAGGAGGAAAATCCAAAACATGTCTGCCCAACAGAGGTAAGCATAAAACCCTCTCCGAAATTAATCAAGGATATTACTATGTATGATATCACAAGAAAGATAGAATTATCTCATATGCATTTCTTAATAGGAAACCCAAAACATCCAAGAGAACATCCCCCATTATTCCTAGTTCCTAAGTATTTTGTACCTCAGGTAGGCTGATGTTGGAGGGTCTAATATCCCAGTGGTGGGTGTAACCAGAAAGCTAGGGAGAAGGTCAGAAACAAAGTATTTATTACCTTAGGAAGGGTTAAAATGGAGGGTGTGATATCCCAGTGGAGCATTATCATGAAAGTAGGGGAGAAGGTCAGAGTAGTAAGTGTAATCAGAACGGTAGAGAGATAGTCCAGAGCAGAGTATTTTCTACTTTATGCAGGGTCATGTTGGGCTGTGATATCCTGGTGGTAAGTGTTATCAGAAAGGTAGGAGAGATGGTCAAGAGCAGAGTATTGTCGACCTTGTGAAGGGTCATGTTGGAGGGTGTGATAATGCAGTTGTCAGGTCACCTTGAGGCGAGGTGACAGGCGCACACCGTAGGGATCAGGAGTGCAACGCAAGGTTGTGGACCCTACGGCTGACTGCTGCAGACGGGGGACAGATCCCACTGGGGTTAGAGCATAAGATTCCCTGGGGCGCGGAGTCTAAGAGCCAGCAGGTGTTCACCAGCGCCTCCAGTGGTGAGGATGGACTTGGCTGCAACTGGCTCCAGGTCGTGACCCCCAGGGTCCCCCAGCTCACACCCACAGTAGGCAACAGGAGGATAGGGATGGTGAGGGACAAAGCCAAGGTAGGGGGCCACAAACAGACAAGAATAGTCGGGTACACGCCAAAAGGTCAGGATCACAGGCAAACAGGGATAGTCAAGACACGCCAAAGTCGGTAACGGAAAACCGTAGCAGAGCACACGGCAGGAAACAGGAAGCTAACACACAAAGGAATACACAATGGTTGATCAGCACTGATGGCCTGCAGTGCACAAGTTAATATAGGGCTCCCTGATATGGCCTGGGGTGGAGCCATGCTTAGAGGAGAGGTTATAAAAACCACCAGGTGGAAGTGGCTGGCCTCTTAGTCTGAAGACATGGGGGAAGGTAAGCAAACACAGGAAGATCACTGCATAACCATGACAGCAGTGGAGCAGTAAACAAAAAAGTAGGGAGAAGATCAGAAGTAGAGTATTTTCTACCTTATGGGGGGTCATGTTGGAGAGTGTGATATCCCAGTGGTGGGTGTAATCAAAAAGGTAGAGAGAAGGTCAGAAGCAGAGTATTGTCTACCTTGCGAAGGATAATATTAAAGGGTGTGTTACCCAGAGATTAGTGTATTCAGAGAGGTACAGAGAAGGTCAGAAGTAGAGTATTTTCTGTCTCATGGAGGGTTATGTTGGAAGGTGTGATATCCCGGTTGTGAGTGTAATCCGAAAGGTAGAGAGAAAGTTGGGAACAGACTATTTTCTACCTTTTGGATGGTCATGTTGTAGATATGATATCCCAATGTTGGAAGTAATCAGAAATGTAGACAGAAGGTCAGGATCAGATTATTTCCTAGCTCATGGAGGGTCATGTTGGAGGTTTTGATAGTCCCATGGTGAGTGTAATGAGGAAGGTATAGAGGAGAAGAGTATTTTCTATCTTATGGAGGGTCATGTTGGAAGCTGTGATCTCATTGTTGGATGTGTGGCGCCACTCCCAAAGGAGCTGCTGATAATAACTGGATTTTCCGCAACACTACAGAGGCTGCCAGTCAACCAAGCACCAGTCCAAACACTCCAGTTAAAATAAATGAGTCTAGGACTTGCCTTTTTTAGGTTTATTGCTTTAAGAACTTTAATAGGAGTGGAGATCAGGGTATGGGATGCTTCAAAACACTCAGCACTTAGTGATCAGAGGACAATTATTTTCTTGAGTAATAGTGGGTGTTGAACATTTTAAAGATTCACAGCTGAAGACCATGGGGCAAGTCTTTTTGGCATCTGGTTACCTTGCGCTGATGCATAACTGCTGGTACCCAGTGCAATTCCAGAACACTACATAGGCACAGGGCTTTGCTTAATTGGCACCAGCCGCTCTGTCTCTGGAACAGTGCTGGGAAGAATGAACCCTGCTCACCTGTGTCCCAGACTATTTATCACCATTCCAGCCCCCTGTCCAGGAATTGGCTGGAACCTAATATAGGCTGGTTGTATTGAATCTTTCACCCTAAGTTCTTTAAGCTTCCTCCAGGGGTGGGGGAAGCACTCAAATTCCCACCCTAAGCAGACTAGGCCAAATAATTATTGCTTCCATGATTACATAGGGAGACAATAACTAAATGTTCCCTAAAATCCTATGCTAGGAAGGTGCTGCAGATCTAATCAGAAGGGTAGAGAGATGGTCAGGAGCAGAGTATTTTTTACTATATGAAGGTTTCACATTAAGCCCTTGTACACACGGTCGGACATTCCGACGGAAAATGTCCGATGGGACCGTGTTGTTGGATAATCCGACTGTGTGTGGGCTCCATCGGACTGTTTCCATTGGAATATCTGACGGACAAAGTTTTAGAGTTGGGCTATAAAACTTTCCGACAACATGAACCGATCGGACTTTGTCCGGTTGTGTGTAGAGAATTCCGATCGGACAAAGTGCCACGCATGCTCAGATCAAATTCCTAGACCAAAGCTATTGGCTACTAGCCTGAACGTAGTCCCGTCGTAACGAAATAACGTCATCACGTTACATACGATCGGATTTTCCGACAACTTTGTCCGACCGTGTGTATGCAACACAAGTTTCGGACAAAATCCGTCTGACAAAATCCGACAGATTTTGTTGTCGGAATGTCCGACCGCGTGTACAGGGGCTAAGGGTCATGATCATTCTATCCGTTAATTAAGGATCTTTTCTCTGAATCAGTTTGTTATTGTTTAGTAAATATTTAATTTATTTTTATATCTTTTCTAGGGACCCGGATGTTTTCATCTCTGGTTGTGATAGCTCTTCTGCTCTGCCAATTTTTCATCTTTAAATGAAAGGTCTCCAATGTGTGTTGAGTAGCTTGAAAACCAACTGATCTCTCTTTGGCTATGAACTGATCTTAGGGGGTCTGATAAATTTGTCCTCCAGGAAATACACTTTGTAATTCACCTGCTTATATGTGTTAAAGTATAACTTTCCAGAATCTTCCAATTTTGGATGGAGTGGTGGATAGTTAGAACTTCAGTCCGATTTATATCTCTTTCTTTGTCTCCACTGGAGCCATTTCCCCTTTACTTCTGTGGTGGAGGTCTGAGACAAAGTAAGTGAATATTATCAGTTTGGCACAGACAGCAAATACAATGTGACGGCGAATCAAACCTCTCTCCACTCTATACAAAATAAACTTTTTGTAAAAGTTTGTTCTTGAAGTTCCATTAACAAAAACTCATATTGGAACCTTATGATGATCCTGGCCATTTGCAAAGGCTTCTCCAATCACTTTTCACATTTTGTGTTTAAAGCTTGGTATAGAGAACCCGCCATATTTAATATTTATATATAGATTGTATGGCCAAGAGGTAAGAGCATAGGAACATCTGACCATCACACCCACCTCTATAGACAAAAGTATTGGGGTGCCCCTTCCAAGGGAGGTCAGGTTTTTCCAGTGAAGGGTACTGTTACCCAGTAAAGGGTATGGCTACCGGTACTCTCCAGTTAAGGGTACTGCTACGTCACACAAAGATGTTGTAGACAATTGTATTATTACAACCTTGTGATAACAGCTTGGTGAAGGTGCATTTCTCTTCCACCATGACTGAGGCTCTGTATGCAAAGCCAGCTCCATAACTAATTTAATACCAGACATTTTCACCCTCTTCCTGCCCAGGCCATTTTTCAGCTTTCAGCGCTGTCGTACTTTGAATGACAATTGTGCGTCATGCTACACGGCACCCATACAAAATTTTCAGCATTTTTCCCCCACAAATAGATCTTTCTTATGGTGCTATTTAATCACTACTGGATTTTTAATTTATTGCTAAATAAATGGAAAAAGACTGAAATTGTTTAAATAAAAATTTATTTTTCTTAGTTTCTGTTATAAAATTTTGCAAATAATTAATCTTTCTTCATAAATTTAGGGCAAAATTTATTCTCTTATGCTGCGTACACACGAGCAAATTGTCCGGCGGATAGTCCGGCGGACTTTCTACCGAACGGACTTGGCCACACACGGACACACAGAAAGTCTGGCGTTTGCTAGCGCGATGACGTACAGCATGTACGACGGGACTAGAAAAAGGAAGTTCAATAGCCAGTAGCCAATAGCTTCCTTTTTCGTACTTGCTTCTGAGCATGCGTCATTCTTAGTCCGCCGGGAAGATTGGAGTGCAAAAATACTTTCTTAGTCCGCCGGACTTCACGCTGGAAAAGTCCGCTGAAACCCACAGACGATCGGATTGCCCGATGAAATGGGTTTCATCGGACTAAGTACGCCAGACAATTAGATCGTGTGTACGCGGCATTACATTTCTTTGGTGAAAATAACCCAATGAATATTATTTAGCCTGCAGGAAAGTTATAGAATCCAAATCAATCCTTATTTACTTTATTTCAATTCCTGAAGCCCAAAAATGCCAGGACAGTACAAATATCCCCCAAATCACCCCTTTTTTTGGAAAGTAGACAGTCCAGGGTATTTAGTAAGAGGCATGGCAAGTTTTTTGAAGTTGTATTTTTTTTGTCACAGTTTGTAGATAAGAAATATAAAAATATATATATATATTTTTTTACAATATTTTTGACTGTCATTGTCTAATGACAGTACTGTATGTGAAAAAAATTCTACATTTTTAAATCATTATTGGGAGACCCTATAAACATTATATATGTAATATATTAAGGAAATATCGTATGGAAAGCAAATTGCAAAAAAAAGAAAAAATTCACCTAAGCGAGTATGAAACCTCCCCACTCAAAGCCTCCTGGGGGATACTTACATCACACTTGAAAAGGAGGCTTTGGCTCAATCTCTGCCACGTGGTGCCTCATCAGTGCAAGAAACAGGAAGAGACAGCTAGCCACCAGATGACATCCGTAGAGAAGATGGCAGCGCGGGTTCAACGGCTTAGAGCAGAAAATGTAGAATCTGCTGGGTGGGTGAGTAGGATTTTTGTGGACAAGGTAACATTAAAAAAAAATGTAAAGGGTGAGTGAAGTTCCTCTTTAAAGTTTGTCCAAAGCATTTTTTTTTTCATTTTGGATAAAGTAGGAAATAGTTACAACCCCTTATAGGTTTTTTTTTTGCCGTCCATGTCCCATTCAGTAAATTTCCCTACATTTCCTGTCCTGTAAACACAACAGCAAATGAGAAAAGTTATACACGTTAAGACCCCATGCACACTGCTGCCAGCAAGAGCATCATTTCATTTTTGTGCTAATGATTACAGTACAAATGTTCCCTATTGACCTATTGGTTTCTATGTAGCAGGCTGCCACCTAGCATCCTTGGTTGCCAGGATGCAAGTATCTCCTACCACCTAGCATCCATGGTTGCCAGGATGCAAGCATCTCCTACCACCTAGCATCCATGGTTGCCAGGATGCAAGTGTCTCCTACCACCTAGCATCCTTAGTTGCTAGGATGCAAATGACTCCTGTCACCTAGTGTACTTAGATGCTAAGATGCAAGTGGCTCCTACCATCTAGTGTCATTGGTTGCTGGGATGCACGTGCCTCCTATCACCTAGCATCCTTGGTTGCTAGGATCCAGGTGGTCCCTGCCACTTAGCATCCTTGGTTGCTAGGAAGCAGGCTACTCCTGCCACCTACTGGCCTCGGTTGCTAGGATGCAGGTACTTCCAATATGGTATGTTTGTGCTTTACAAATGTAAATTTTCACACAAATGTTTACACATATATCCTAACATACACTGTATGAACAGGTCCTCAAATGCAGATCCTTCCATTCCATTAACACAGCTTTTGGCTAAAGACAAATACAGAGCAGTGTGCATGGACCCAAAGAATACAATACAGCTGCATTCAGATACAATTGCAAAAAAAAGTATGTGAACCCTTTTGGAATGATATGGATGTCTGCACAAATTGGTCAGAGAATGTGATCTGATCTTCATCTAAGTCACAACAATAGACAATCACAGTCTGCTTAAAGTATTAACACACAAATAATTAAATGTTACATTTTTTTTATTGAACACACCATGTAAACATTCACAGTGCAGGTGGAAAAAGTATGTGAACCCTTGGATTTAATAACTGGTTGAACCTCCTTTGGCAGCAATAACTTCAACCAAATGTTTCCTGTAGTTGCAGATCAGACGTGCACAACGGTCAGGAGTAATTCTTGACCATTCCTCTTTACAGAACTGTTTCAGTTCAGCAATATTCTTGGGATGTCTGGTGTGAATTGCTTTCTTGAGGTCATGCCACAGCATCTCAATCGGGTTGAGGTCAGGACTCTGACTGGGTCAGTCCAGACGGTGTATTTTCTTCTGTTTAAGCCATTCTGTGATGCTTTGGGTGGTTGTCCTGTTGCAACACCCATCCTCTGTTGAGCTTCAGCTGGTGGACAGATGCCCTTAAGTTCTCCTGCAAAATGTCTTGATAAACTTGGGAATTCATTTTTCCTTCGATGATAGCAGCAAAGCAGCCCCAAACCATGATGCCCCCACCATCATACTTCACAGGTGGGATGATGGGATGAGGGTTTGATGTTGGTGTGCTGTGCTTCTTTTTCTCCACACATAGTGTTGTGTGTTTCTTCCAAACAACTCAACTTTGGTTTCATCTGTCCACAGAATATTTTGCCAGTACTGCTGTGAAACATTCACGTGCAAGCTGTAAACGTGCAGCAATGGTTTTTTTGGACAGCAGTGGCTTCCTCCGTGGTATCCTCCCATGAAATCCATTCTTGTTTAGTGTTTTACGTATCATAGATTCGCTAACAGAGATGTTAGCATATGCCAGAGAATTTTGTAAGTCTTTAGTTGACACTGTAGGATTCTTCTTCACCTCATTGAGCAGTCTGCACTGTGCTCTTGCAGTCATCTTTACAGGACGCCCACTCCTAGGGAGAGTAGCAGCAGTGCTGAACTTTCTCCATTTATAGACAATTTGTCTTACCGTGGACTGATGAACAGCAAGGCTTTTTGAGACACTTTTATAACCCTTTCCAGCTTTATGGCAGTCATCAATTCTTAATTGTAGGTCTTCTGAGAGCTCTTTTGTGCGAGGCATCATTCACATCAGGTAATGCTTCTTGTGAAAAGCAAACTCAGAACTGGTGTGTGTTTTTTATAGGACAGGGCAGCTGTAACCAACACCTCCAATCTCATCTCATTGATTGGAATCCAGTTGGCTGACACCTCACTTCAATTAGCTCTTGGATATCTCATTAGTCTATGGGGTTCACATACTTTTTTCCACCTGCACTGTGAATGATTACATGGTGTGTTTAATAAAAACATGGTAACATTTCATTCTTTGTGTGTTATTAGCTTAAGCAGACTGTGATTGTCTATCTATTGCGACTTAGATGAAGATCACATTTTATGACCAATTTGTGCAGAAATCCATATCATTCCAAAAGGGTTCACATACTTTTTTTGCAACTGTATCTATAAATTATGAATCCAAATGAGTATTGTACACCTGTAAGCATCATTATGATTTTCAATAAATGTTTGGCTCTTCTTTTTTCCAGTTAAACAGTCATCATCCTCTGGGGCTGGTTGCAGGAGATGAGCCACCCCTGAGGTGACTGTGAGCAGGCCGTAGGATTGTGTCCTTTCCTTTATTTATTTTTGTATTCCTTACTTAATTAATGGTATCATCCCGATGGTTTAAGAGTTATCTAGTGTTGGTTATTATGATTGTAACCTTTCTTGCTTGTCTTGTAATACCCGATCATTCTTAAGCCCCTGCGTGGGCGACTTATTTGCTTGCCTTTGATATTCCTAAAAATCAATAAATACCATGAAACTGAAAAATTCACATTAAAAATTAAAATATGTGCTTGCTGAAAATCCATATTTTGAATATTTTTTTTCTGAATAAATAATGGGAAGTATGTAGCACTCATTGGAAAAAAAATGCAGATTTATTTATTGCAATCTAATTTACAGTGATGTACCACCATACCCCAGAATGTATATTTGTGCTTGTATCCAATCTGGAGAAGGACGGTTCACAAATGTTTAGATACATTGGAACATTACTGTGAATTATGTTACAGCGCCTTAAAAAAGTATTCATAACCCTTGGAATTTTCCACATTTTGTCATGTTAAAACCATAAACTTAAATGTATTTTATTGGAATTTTATGTGATAGACCAGTGATGGGGAACCTTGGCACTCCAGATGTTATTGAACTACATTTCCCATGATGCCCATGCACTCTGCAGTGTAGTTGAGCATCGTGGGAAATGTAGTTCCAAAACATCTGGAGTGCCAAGGTTCCCCATCACTGTGATAGACCAACACAATGTGGCACATAATTGTGAAGTGGAAGGAAAATGATAAATGGTTTTCAATTTTTTTGTTACAAAGGTCAATACTTTGTAGAACCGCCTTTCCCTGCAATTACAGCTGCAAGTCTTTTTGGGGATGTCTCTACCAGCTTTGCACATCTAGAGAGGGACATTTTTGCCCATTCCTCTTTGCAAAATAGCTTAAGCTCTGTCAGATTGGATGGAGAGCATCTGTGGACAGCAATTTTCAAGTCTTGCCACAGATTCTGAATTGGATTTAGGTCTGGACTGTGACTGGACCATTCTAACACATGAATATGCTTTGATGTAAACAATCCCATTGTAGCTCTGGCTGTATGTTTCGGGTCGTTGTCCTGCTGAAAGGTGACCCTCCGCCCCGGCCTCAAGTCTTTTGAAGACTCTAAGCCCTTGTACACACGGTCAGAGAATCCATCGGAATGTGTCCTATCGGACCATGTTGTCGGATAATCCGACTGTGTGTGGTATGCATCGGACTGATTCCGTCGGAATATCTGTCGGACCCAATTTTCCAACATGTTGGAAATATTTCCCGACCAACTGGTTTTGATTGGACATACTCCGATCATGTGTAGAGAATTTTGATCGGACAAAGTGCCACGCATGCTCAGATCAAATTCCTACATCAAAGCTATTGGCTACTAGCCTGAATGTAGTCCCATCGCAATGAAATTACGTCATCACGTTCTGAATGATCGGCTTTTTCGACAACTTAGGCCGCGTACACAATCCGACAAACAGTCCGCTCAAACTTGACCACACACGATGAACGAACAGTCCGCTGAAAGCGTGCGTGATGACGTGAACGGCACGTACGACGGGACGAGAAATTCGACGTCCAATACACTGCAATGCAACCTTCGCCGTGTAAATCCTTTCTGAGCATGCGCGAAACTTAGTTTGTCGAACAAGCCTACACACGAGCGGACTGTCCGCTGAAACCAAGTTTCAGCGGACTGTCTTACGGAAATTCCGAAAAACTTTGTTCGACAGACTGTCCGCTGAAACTGTCCGCTGAAGCCCACACACGAGCGGACTGTCCGCTGAAACCCTGTTCAGCGGACAAAGTTGGGTGAACAGTCCGCCCGTGTGTACGCGGCCTTAGTCCGACCGTGTGTATGCAACAGTTTCGGACAAGATCCGACGGACAAAATCCGACGGATTTGGTTGTCGAAATCTCCGACCGTGTGTACAGGGGCTAACAGGTTTTCTTCTAAGATTGCCCTGTATTTGCATCCATCTTCCCATCAATTCTGACCAGCTTCCCTGTCCCTGCTGAAGAAAAGCATCCTCACAACATGATGGTGCCACCAACATGTTTCCCGGTGATCATTTATGTGGAAGTGCGTGGCAAGGAGTCAATTGGCAGATACTGCACCTCATCCCCAATTATATAACAAAAAAAAAGCGCAACAAGGGAGAGAATGGGATTATCACGGTGCAAAAGTACACATGGACAAAGAAAAAAAGAAGGAACAGAATTACATTATCAGATTTTAATAGATATCACACAGTGGTGAGAATACAAAAAATGAAAAAGCAACACATCAAAAAACACAAAGACTAAAACAGGGAAACAGGGAAATTTGGGATTCTATCCCAATTCCTAGCAGGTGGATATTGGTCCCCTCAGGTAGGTATTTTTCGTAAGATTTATTATAACGATATATAAAAAGAGGTACTCACAAACATACGATAAAATACAGCTTTAAAAACGGACGAGCAATCCGCTCGTGTATGCGAACGTCACTTCCGGTATCCTCGTTCCGACGCGTATCGTCACTGGTCACGTGACTTCATCAGGGAAGTCACGTGACCAGTGACGATACGCGTCGGAACGAGGATACCGGAAGTGACGTTCGCATACACGAGCGGATTGCTCGTCCGTTTTTAAAGCTGTATTTTATCGTATGTTTGTGAGTACCTCTTCTTATATATCGTTATAATAAATCTTACGAACGTACTTCACCATCCGAGTGTACCTCTATCTTTCCTATGAGACCTCTGGGAGTTATACTGAAGCCAAAGATCTATATGGAAACTATCTGAGAGGAAAAATACCTACCTGAGGGGACCAATATCCACCTGCTAGGAATTGGGATAGAATCCCTGGACCCTTGTTTTTGCTGCTTGATTTGCTGTTTACCTTACAGCAGTAAGGTAAGGGGCCATTTCACCTAGTGTGCCGTGTATACTGGAGACACAGAAATTACAACACGATTGCTGGCACCTGTTTTTCTTTTTGAGAAGCACTGAACAAGTCACTGAGCACCTATTTCAGCTTTTATATAGACTGTCTTATATACATATTTAATAATTTTTAATTTTCATTTATATCTTTTAAAGAAGATTACGGAACCAATTATCACTGTCACTTTATTTAATTTCACTAAAGACTGAATTTTTTTTTTTTTTTTTTTTTTTTTTTTTTTGCACTATGAATTGCACGGTTTAACATAAGACATTTGCACTTTATGGAATATTTTTTACTTTTACTTAGTTACTTATGTTGATATATAAACACATGATTTCTGGAATTTAAGTTTTATAATACACTAGCACAAGGCACCTTAATTTTTATTGAAGATAGGCTAGTTGATTTATAGCTAGATTTTATTTCCTCCAGTACTAGGCTCTTTATATTTATATTTATATCTAGTTCAGGTAGCGCAACACCATCTGTTTGATTTTTACTTTTAAAACAGGGAAACATTAGTATAATTGAATACTAAAACCTAAAATACATATAATCTATCCAGTTTTCAGACAGTCAAAAGTATGGAGCGTGTTGGGTCCGAATGGTATTGGCCTTCAGGTGCTGTCTGATCAATCCTTCCCTACATGTTTCGCCATACAAATGGCTTCCTCAGGGGTAAATAGAATGTAGTCTCAAAAGAAGTAACAACAATTCCCTCAATGGCCTCGCATGAAAGATCGCTGGAATGCAATCATGCAAGCGGCGACTGCCTTATAACCACCTTAGTGTAGCTACAGGGGGTATAGAGGGCTAGCATAAAAACATTTTAAAGAAACAAAGAAAGAAACAACAGAGGAGACGCTGGAAAAATCGCACTGAATGATGGAGGTCAATATACATCTATAAGGAGTGTCTGAAATCGAACCCCAACATCGTTTGACGATAAAGGATTCCAAAAAGGGAGCAAGCGTTAAACCTTCAAGCCATCCAGAAATAAACATAGATCAAATTCACTCCTCAACACCAGAGTAAGCTCCCATGTGAGTGGTCTTAGAATAAACACAGCGATAAACCTACAGCGCCTCCAGGAACCCGTTGTTTCCCGGTGGGGATGGTGTGTTCAGGGTTATCTGCAAAGTTAGTTTTCCGCCACACATAGCATTTTATACATGAGTAGATGAGATACTATTATACATCATCACTCATCATCCCCGTCAAACTTGGGCAATGGAATGCTTGCTGTGACTTTGACTTATTTCACCGGTCCATGCCTGCTTCATCAGGAAGATAACAACAGTCAAGCTCTATAATAGTAAAACATGCAATCATCAACATCACAGTACGATAAATATCTGATACAGGTTTATCCTCCCTGTTGGGGAGCAAATAATGTTACATACCTTTACTTTTCATATAAAATAATCATAAACAGAGTGATAAACACAACCACCTATTGTAAGCTTTCTGGAACAGATAGTCCACTACAAGTCCACAAAAAGAGTTAAGAGGAAAAACCCACAGTAGAACTCTAATGTGTTATGTTTAGGAATACTGTAAAGAAATAAGAGAGTGAGAGAGTGTACCTACTATTCAAAAAGAGCAGTGGCCTATCATCTCCATATTTTAAATATCTACAGCAGTATGTAAATTGTAATAATAAATAATAATATTGGGGGCTCAGATTTTCCAAACAACACCCCTACTCCCCAAATTGAGAATGTTACCTCTATAGCCCCCCCTAAGGGCTTCAGTAGTCAGAGCCCCCTTATAGGGTTGAACCCATTGTTAAGCCGGGTGTATCAAGGGTTAATGTCACAGACAAGCTGCTGATATTACATATGGACGACTCCCCTTATCCAGCAGTTGGTGTAGCCTTTCTGTCAACTCCAGCCAAGTCTGGACATTTTCCTCTGATCTCTTCCATAAACACAACATTTCTGTCTGACTTTTTGCACCATTCTGAGTAAACACTAGACCTGTCTTTCTCAACTTTTTGACATGAAGGAACCCTCAAATAATTGAGATAATGGAGAACCTTTGCTAATAATCACTACTATATCCACGGCTCACACTACTTTGGTGTGGTGGTCAGTGAGTAGACTGTTTTTTGGTGGTCAGTGGAAAGAATCCCCCTTCTTATGGATACCTTACACCAGTGTTTCTCTATCTTTTTTCATTCAATGCACCCTTTTAAATTATGCACATCTCAAAGCACCCTATTCTAAAAATTGAAAAACAAAATAAATAGTTTTTCATAACGCAGACGAATACGTAGGGCACCCAATGTTAGAGGTAGTTTATTCTTCCAAAGCAGTGGTGGCCCGCACCCCCCCCCCCCCCAGGCAGTCACAAAAAAATGGCCCTTTAAAAAATAAATAAAAAAGGTCCTTTAAGTGCATTGTGTTTGGACGCCGGATACAGTGCACTATGGGAAGCGCAACGTCTATGCAGTCACGTAATTGCAGATGAGATGTTTGCAGGGTTTTGACCTGCTTTGTGGCGCAATTCCTTGCATTGGAAAACTTCTGCCCGTGCTTTGTTTTTGATTGTCACCACCCTAGGACCTGCACGGTGCTTTCCCTCTGAGTAGCGACACCACTACAGGTTTCCTTGTGCCAGTGATAAACCGGAAGTGACGTCAGCAGCTCCGTGGAACGCACGGCCCGAGCGGAGCTTTTTATTCACAAATTGGTAAGACAGCACACAGCCCTCCCCCCTCTCTACACTGACACCTCCATCCCAGCCTGGAGCACGGGCAGCTATGGTTGGCAGGCTAGCCTTGTAGGATGTCCGTGAGCTGCTGGACATGAAGAAGAAGAGGGACAGGGACCTGGACAGTCCAGACTCAGAACTCCCCCTCAGTCTTTGTCCCAGCAACTGGCTCCTCAGCCCAGCAATAGCAGACAAGTTCTCTGATCTGGAGGTGTCCAGGCAGACAGTTTGGATGGTGAGTACAGTCCTGTCTATGTACTACAGGTCATTGGTCAATTAAGAGCCTGTATAGATTTAACCTCATGGACTCTAGGGGCACAAGGTGCACAAGGGCACACTGTGTTCCAGCAATGTGATGTTCATTGATGATGTGATCATTGGTGATCAGTAATGGGATGATGATCAGTGATGCAATGTGATTATAATCAATTATGTAAACAGTGAAGATCAGTATCCTATGATTCTGGGCTGTATACTCTTCTGTGATTCTGGGCTGTATACTCCGCTGTGAGTCTGAGCTGTATACTCTGCTGTGATTCTGGACTGTATACTCTGCTGTGACTCTGGGCTGCATACTCTGCTGTGATTCTGGGCTGTATATTCTGCTGTGATTCTGGATTGTATACTCTGCTGTGATTCTGAGCTGTATACTCTGCTGTGATTCTGGACTGTATACTCTGCTGTGACTCTGGGCTGCATACTCTGCTGTGATTCTGGGCTGTATATTCTGCTGTGATTCTGGGCTGTATATTCTGCCGTGATTCTGGATTGTATACTCTGCTGTGATTCTGAGCTGTATACTCTGCTGTGATTCTGGATTGTATACTTTGCTTTGATTATGGGTTGTATACTCTGCTGTGATTCTGGGCTCTAAACTCTGCTGTTAGTCTGGGCTGTATACTCTGCTGTGATTCTGGGCTGTATACTCTGCTGTGATTCTGGACTGTATACTCTGCTGTGACTCTGGGCTGTATACTCTGCTGTGAGTCTGGACTGTATACTCTGCTGTGACTCTGGGCTGCATACTCTGCTGTGAGTCTGGGCTGTATACTCTGCAGGAAATTGTCATATACAGTAGCAGTGGACATACCACAAATATATACATCATATTTTGACTCCCGCTACATGAGAAAAGAGTTGATTGTTTTGTCGAAAACTTGAACGGGAAACATTTAAAACCTCAATCCTAGTGCTGTGAGTCTTGCGTAGAGCAGGACAAGAAACCATTTCAGATGGTGATACTAATTAATTTTATTTGGGTTTATGGGGTTATGGGTTTAATTCGAAAAATTGGTTTAAAGTAGGCAAATAAAAATAAAAAAAAGAGTCCACAACCCAACTTAGATTTATTTCTTGAGTTTGTTTTGTTGGAGAGTAATTTATAAAAAAAAAAATGAATTTAAATTATTTAATCTGTCATTAATTGAGCTTCTTCCATTTAAAACATTTTAAATGTAATGTTGTTGCCTGAATTACATTTAGTTAAAAGACATATTAATTCAAGCTAATTTCGTTTAATTTCTCCATTTAAAACATTTAACAAATCCACATGCACTCATAATATCATTTTTACCCCTATCACTTATTTCTTGGCTGTACTGTCTGGAAGGATGTTTGGACCCCCCCATCAAGTAAAAAATAATAATGACTGTTTAATTTACTTGATTTTACTTGATTGGAAACATAAAGTTTCCATACTTAATGAACATTTTTTGCCAAATGCACATAATCTGTTATAATGTAATTTCTAGAATTATTTTAATCTGTGTTAAGGTTCTTTACAAACAGTAACATAGGTGCCCCTTCCGAATGAGGGAGTTCAGTAAAGGGTACTGTCAATGTTACATCATACAAAGACAATGTAGACAAAATGTGCTCTTCCAAACTTGTGGTAACAGTTTGGTGAAGACCCTTTTCTGTTCCACCATGACTGTGCCCCTGTGTACAAAGCCAGCCCCATGAAGACAGGGTTTGACCAATTTGGTGTGGAGGAACTTGAATGTCCTACGCAGGGCCCTGACCTCAACCCTACTGGAGACATTTGGGATGAACTGGAATGCCAATTGTGAGCCAGGACTTCTGATCCAACATCAGCACCTGATCTCACAAACGCTCACAAATTCCTGCAAGCAGCCTCCAAAATCTTTTGTGGAAATCCTTCTTAGCCCCTGTACACACGGTCGGAGATTTGGACAACCAAATCCGTCGGATTTTGTCCGTCGGATTTTGCCCGTCGGATCCTGTCCGAAACTGTTGCATACACACGGTCGGACTAAGTTGTCGAAAAATCCGATCATTCAGAACGTGATGACGTAATTTCGTTACGATGGGACTACGTTCAGGCTAGTAGCCAATAGCTTTGATGTAGGAATTTGATCTGAGCATGCGTGGCACTTGGTCCGATCCAAATTCTCTACACATGATCGGAATATGTCCGGTCGAACCAGTTGGTCGGAAAATATTTCCAACAAGTTGGAAAATTGGGTCCGACGGATATTCCGACGGAATCAGTCCGATGCATACCACACACAGTCGGATTATCCGACAACATGGTCCGATAGGACACATTCCGACGGATTCTCCGACCGTGTGTACAAGGGCTTAGAGGAGTGGAGGATGCTATAGGGGGCAATTCCAAATGAATGTCCATGGTTTTGGAATGGGATGTTTAACAATCTGGTGTGACGGTCAGGTGTCCACAGACATTTGGCCATATAGTGTTTATACAAATACTCTCCCACTGCATCACCTGTACCCGGTAATAATTAGGATGCCACGCTGCCAACAAAAGCAGTCTTGATTGTACAAGTGAATGGTGCCATGCTTTGTCGACAGATGTCATAGGTAAGTCTGAATAGGGGCTTTGTTAATAGATACTTGGTTATGTTTACTCTCTGAGCTATTGTAGCTCATTGGATATGTAATTATGCACTTTATAGATCTGTAGATGAGGAATTTGGATGCAATACGAGGCAGGACATATTGGCTAGATAGTAGCATCAGCAGGATATATATTTTCACTGGCCACCAATTGGATGGTAAGTGGTTATTCTCATGTGTATACCATATTTTCTGTGAAATTTTAATGTTCATTAGTATATTTAGATACATTTATTAAAGGTGAATAAAAGCTCTTATTCGGTAATCCTTTATTTATAGGAAATACCAGCTACTCTTTCCTTCCAAATATCTGAGCAACTTCATTATCAACAGCACCAATAACTAACTTGTATTTATACAATACAAAGGTACATATATACCCTGATAATTCTGTTCCTATCTTTGGGGGTAGGGTGGAGACACTAACCCTATCCTAAGTATGTGAAATAATAATTATATGTTGGATTTATTTAGGGAAGGGTTTCTGGAACAATAGCAGGTTCACCTGTGATTTGATGTCTGGTTGAGGCCTATATCCTCTCTCCATCCTTTTCCAACTAGGATTTCATCATTGTAAGAAGGGATGAGCCGAACACCCCTGGTTCGGTTCGTGGCAGAACATGTGAAGAGACCAAAATTCCTGTGAACATGTGAACCCGGTTAAAGTCTACAGGACTCGAATGTGAAAAATCAAAAGTGCAAATTTTAAAGGCTTATATGCAAGTTATTGTTCTAAAAAGTGTTTGGAGACCCGGTTCCTGCCCCAGGGGACAGTTTTGAAAACGTCCGTTTTTTTTGGGGAGCAGTAAATTTAATAATGCTTAAAGTGAAAAAAAATTAAAAGTGAAATATTGCTTTAAAGTGGTTGTATACTCATTTTTTTTTACTTTTACCTACAGGAAAGCCTATAATAAGGCTTACCTGTAGGTAAAAAAAATATCCCCTCGATATGCGCCGCTGACTGCAGCGGCGCATGCGCACAAGGGGATTCTCAGCTGAAAGCCCGGCAGTGGCCGGACCCGGCCGGGAAGAAATCTCCCGCACGCATGCGCGGGAGTGATGATATCGTGGCTCCGGCCACTCACAGCGCCGGAGCCGCGATACCCGGAAGAAACGTCGAGGGAGCATGTCAGCTCCCTCGGCGTGGATCGGACCAGATGTCGGGGCCTCGTTCTAAGGTAAGTATTTCATAATGAGCTAGTATGCGGTGCATACTAGCTCATTATGCCTTTTCCTTTGCAGGTAGAAAAAAAAAAAACATCTGCGGGTTTACTCCCGCTTTAAATATCGTAACTGGGGGATGCCTGTAAAGTGGCACGTGTTTACCATGTTTAGAACAGTCCCTGCACAAAATGACATTTCTAAAGGAAAAAAAAGTCATTTAAAACTGCTTGCGGCTGTAATGTAATGTTGCCCCTCCCCCGGCCCATTAATGGACCCTTTGGGTCTGGTATGGATATTAAGGGGAACCCCACACCCAAATTAAAATAAAAAGGCTTGGGCCCCCAGGCTCTATATACTCTGAACAGCAGTATACAGGTGGTCCTCGGGTTACAAACAAGACATGGACTGTAGGTTTGTTGTTAAGTTGAATCTGTTTGTAATTTGGAACAGGTACATTTTTTAAGAGTAGCTCCATTTTTTAATTTGGGGTTATTAGGGAAAGAAGGATTGATGATAAAGTATCAGTGGAGACACCTTTTTTCCAATATTAACTCTTACAGGAGAGAATTTCCCTTCCTAGGGGGTAGACTTCATCTCACTTCCTGTTGTCTCCTTCCATTTGCAAGTAGGAGTCATTTGTAAGTTGGATGTTTGAAAGTAGGGGCCTGCCCTATATGCTCTGCAGAAATTTGG
The DNA here is from genome assembly GCF_037356315.1 of Lithobates pipiens. NCBI lineage: Eukaryota > Metazoa > Chordata > Amphibia > Anura > Ranidae > Lithobates > Lithobates pipiens. The sequence goes on along the minus strand of NW_027507785.1, from coordinate 11,858,525 downwards.
GCCTAAGGTGTTGGTGTTGCCACAACACTGTAAGCCCTCAAAGTGACTCTTGGTGGGCACTGGAGAGCCCTGCTGTGAACTATTATTTCAAGAATTGTAATTACATGCCATTGTTGAACAGTGGTAGAAACATTGGGGACTTTGGTGGTGGTGGTGGTCCTGGTGCCACAACACTGTAAGTCCTCACAGAACGGGCCCTGCTGTGAAATATTATATCAAAAATTGTAATTACAATACAGTGCAGCCATAGTGCAGTTGCTACTACTTTTCTGGTGGTGTACACAGTACACGATACAGTGTAGTGCGGTGTTGCAAAACAAAATATACATCATGTCCAGAAGGCCACCAAGGAGAGGCAGACGCTCACAGCAGGCCACTAAAAGAGGGCAAGCAGGCTCTGTGTCTACAGTTAACAGTGCTGGTTATGGACATGGTGCATCCTCTGCCGGTGGCCGTGGGGATCACTTGTCCTTTTTTTCTGCTGCTGGCCGTGTTATTGAACCAGAACATGCAGAAGAGCACTACTTTTCTGGTGGAGTGGATAACAAAGCCGTCCTCATCCTCTGTCACCCAGGCTCAGAGTAGTTTTCCTTCCTATGCAGCTGCCAAAGCGGACTATTTGACCACAGTGTCGGGTACATGTTGCTGGAGGATGCACAGCGATTTGAAGGCTCCGATGTTGGTTCCCAGGTTGAGGAAGGCAGTAACATGAGCCTAGAGAGAGGGGGTGCCTAAGAAGGCCAGCTGCAGCATAGTGCCAAGTTTGCCCCAGTGACGAGGAGGAAGGAGATGATGAGGTCACTGACTCTACTTGGCTGCCTGATAGAATAGAGGAGGAGGAGGAGGCACAACTCCAGCGAGGCAGGATGTCCTCTAGGGGCAGCTTAAGGGCAGCCACCCTACTGGATCACACTGCAGCACTCCTTAGGTGCAGGGCGCTGCTGACTCCCCGCTGATTTTGAAAAGTTCCTTGGTGTGGGCCTTTTTGGACATGTGTCTGAAGCGGATCAAGCGTGACCACAATAGCAGCTGATTGGGCACCACATGCTTGACCAGACATATGACGACCTCCCATGCAGTCTTTTTCCCGTATACTATATTTGAGATTTAATATCTCTCAATTATGATTTGGGTTAAATGAGAGTTCTTTGACCATGAGTAAAAGCTTTAACACAATAACAACATTTATTGGTAAGTAGTCAAAAGTCTATCTAATACACAACCATCTATCTATAGTCTACAGCAAGGAAGAAAATATTAGGTTAAAATAATAGAATTACATGAAGGGATACAGAGTATATTCCTGAAAAAAATAATCTGCAAACATATTTAGTTACTTACAAGTAAAATGCAGACCTTTCCCATAATTACCCTTTGCTCCAAGGTTCCATCCATTCTGATGGTTGCTCTCCCATAAAAGTGTGTTTTTCCCTCCCATCTGGTCCGTGTATATCATTACATGCTGATGCCTCATTGGTTGGCATAGTGTGTCTCTGATTGGTGAGCTTCCCTATTCCTGGTTAAGGACTGGCTACATCTCCAATCCCTATACTTTGCTTAAGTCAGCCCCTTTTAATGCAAATCCTTGTGACTATTCTGAGCAGGAGCTTAACTTGAATTTTTCTGGGAAATTAAGTATTGATTCCCCTAGATGGGAGTCTAGGTGATCAAGGAAGAAAGGTCCGCTAGAACACCAACACGGATCCCACAGGGGCTAGAGCATAAGATTCCCCAGGGTGCGGAGTCTAAGAGCCAGCAGGTGTTCAGCAGAGCCTCTAGTGGTGAGGATGGACTGGACTGCAATTGGCTCCAGGTCGCGACCCCCAGGTTCTCCCAGCTCACGCTCACTGTAGGCTACAGGAGGACAGAGATAGTAAGGGAATAAGTCAAAGGTTGGGGTGACTAGCAGTATCAGACAAGGATAAACATAGAACACGCCAAAGGTCAGGGTCACAAGCAGGCAGGGATAGTCCAGAACAAGCCAAGATCAGTAACTGGAATCAGACGTAGAAGACGCGGCAAGATGCACACGGAAGCTAAACATGCAAAGGTTGATCATCAAGGCAGGCTTGCAGTGCACAGGTAAATATAGAGTTCTCTGATAGGGGATGGGGTAGAGCTATGCTTTGAGGAGAGATTATTTCAGTAGCCAGGTGAGACTAGCTGACTGTCAGAAACCATGAATCAGACTGACACAGAAGTACAATTAAATCACACTTGTTTATTAAATAAAAATTAAAAGATAACTAGAGAAAGCGTAGTCAAAGCATAGCCAGAGTCCAGTAACCAGATCGTGTAGTCAGCCAGGCCAGAGTTCAATAACCAGATCGGGTAGTCAGCCAGGCCAGAAGTCAGGGATCCAAGTGGAGCAACAGCAAGCAGGATAAGGAGCCAGAAGGGATGTCAGCAAGCCAGTCTTTAAACAGAACCGCAGGAGATGGTTTATTGTGATGTGTGACCAAGGCGAAGGCAGAGATTAAGTGAGCTGGACAGCTTTAAGTAGGCAGGTCAGGATCAGAAACAGCTGGTAACTTTGGAGAGAAATGAGAGCTGGCAATTAGCCGACAGCTGAGCAGCCAGCCCAGAGAAGGAAGGCCCTGACACTGGCCTCTAAATGTGAACACATGGAGGAGAGGTAAGCTGACAGACAAAGATTACTGTATAACCATGACAGCTTTGTTTAGTCAGAGGAAGAGCAGTGGAGAAGGTGGCCGGCTGACCGATGCCTTTAGACAATTTTTCAGTCCTCTGCGTCAAGGTCTGATCAGTTCAAGCAACCATCGCCAGCGTCTGCATTACATGGTTCATGAATATCTAGGGGCAAGAGCAGACTTGGAGACCTTTCCAACAGAGCATCCGCTGGGTTACTGGGTCTTGAGGATATGCAATTGATCTACTGGCCTGTCCTACATACAGTGTTTTTTCTGAACGCACATTCAGTGCTTCTGGAAGGTTTGGATCAGCAGCAACTATCAAGCACCTGATGCTGATGTAACTGCTTGATTTTTCTATGGATGTGGGATCCCTTGAAGACTGCCTATGCTGAGTGACTATCCTATTCCTTGTCAATCTTGATGATGCTAGCTTCCAACAATATTTTTAGTTTAGGGCACCACCACCACTGCCTATGGCCCAATTTTTCTTTCCCTGTTTAACAGGGGCATGTAATTACAATTTCTGATCTAATATTTCACAGCAGGGCCCATTCCTGCGCCCAACAAGAGCATATGTGAGGGGTTACAGTGCTGTGGCACCACCACCACCAAAGACCCAATTTTTCTGCCCCTGCAGCAGAAAAAAAGGATAAGCGTTCCCCACGGCCACCTGCAGAAGATGCACCATGTCCATCACCAGCACTGTGGACTGTAGACATAGAGCCTGCTTGCCCTCTTTTAGTGGCCTGTGAGCGTCTGCCTCTCCTTGGTGGCTTCCGGACATGATGGGGATTTTGTTTTGCAACACCACACTACACTGTATTGTGTACTGTGTACACCACCAGAAAAGTAGTAGCAACTGTACTGTGTGTGTACGGTATTTTGTACACCACCAGAAGTCTAATAGCAACTATGGGTGCACTGTATGTATTGTGTCCCATGTACACCATTAGAAAAGTAGTAGCAACTGCACTAGGGGTGCACGGTACTGTGTACGACGCCTGAAGTATAATAGAAACAGCACCACAGAAATGGCCTGCAGTGAGATATAGCTAAACTATATGCAGTATATATATATATATATATATATATATATATATATATATATATATATATATATATATATATATATATACATGAGACTGACTGTATATATATATATATATATATATATATATTAAATACACTGCAGCTAACTGAATCACCTGCCTGCCAGAAGTATAGTAGAAGCAGTGAGTACACCAGTAACGGACTGCAGTGAGATCTAGCTAAGATGTATGCAGTGAATATAGAGTCTATCATGCACCCTCTCCTGCCCATGACTGCACAGAACCCTGGGTTCTTGTTCTGTATCTCCCTTGTCCCTGTCCGTCACTCAGTGGGATCTGCGCAGGAGATATGACCTGCGGTGGGAGCTACTGCGAGATAAGCTATCACTTCTAAATGCAGAAGCTGGACTTCAGTGTTACCAAGTGATAGTGATGAGCAGAAGACCTGAGCCAGAGGTGGTGGAACTGAGTTCCCCCTAGTTCTTGCTGAAAAAAAGGCATATATATATATATATATATATATATATATATATATATATATATATATGAAATATACTGCAGCTAACTGAATCACATGCCTGCCAGAAGTAGAGTAGAAACAGTGAGTACACCAGGAATGGACTGCAGTGAGCGCAAGATAAACTCTATGCAGTGGATATATATATATATATATATATATATATATATACACTAGACTGACTGTATATATATATATATATATATATATATGAAATACACTGCAGCTAACTGAATCACCTGCCTGCCAGAAGTTTAGTAGAAACAGTACACCACCAGGAACGGACTGCAGTGAGATTTAGCTAAACTGTATGCAGTGGATATATATATATATTAGGGCTGTGGAAATTGAAGATTAATTCCTCGATTAATAGTTAATTTTTTTGATCGATCAAAATTCTTTTGATCGGTACTCACCTCTCCGCCGGCTTCCGGGTCTTCAAGGAGTTCCATTGGAGATCCGGTGATGCCTCCGTCTGCTAATGAAGGGAAGGGGGGAGGAGTCCGGTGAGGTTGAAGTTACAATTGAATGTAACACATACAGGGGAGGAGCTACGCATGATGTCACCTGCTGCTCCCCTACGGAACTAACACGATTGTCGGATTTACATGCTGTGTTTTTATCATCTTTATGTGAGTAGTTTGTGTTTGAATACAAAAATTAAATCTTATACTTAAGCGGTGAGCACTTAGATCTTTCCTTTCTACCCATGACCTGGCATCCTTGCTGAGATCTAAGGAAATGTGAGAGAAGTTTATGGTCCGTGTTAACCCTTTTGATACCCGCTTGCATGAACACCTGTTTGCACAGGGGTCCATGCCATAAGGTGAGAGCGATTAGTTAGACCGGAGGTGGAGGGATTGTCACGCTACTGTGGAAAAAAAATTACTTACGTCAGTGCTACAGTTTGAATTCAAAACGTATTTGTGTGAACTGTGAAGTTAAGTCATGGATTGTGGAAACTAACTAGTGTCAGGTGATTGTATAAAGTGTATACCACATTTACCACTGACTCATGCAGAGTTGCAATGCAAGGAGATCAGCTAAAAGTATTTGGATCTGTATGTGCATTATAATTCATCAAAATTAGTCAATTAATCGATTAAAAAAAACGATTAATCGAACAGGAAAATTGTAATCAGTAACAGCCCTAATATATGTATATATATATATATATATATATATATATATATATATATATATATATATATATATATATATATGAAATACACTGCAGCTAACTGAATAATCTGCCTGCTGACTCTCTCTGTCCATACCAACAATGACACACTACACGAGGCCAACGTGCACTCAGCCTTATACAGTGTGGGAGTGGACTTAGTCCCCCTGAGCCATAATTGGAGAAAGGCACCCTACCTTTGGCCAATTATTAGCTGAGGGCGCTGCGATTGGCCAAAGCATGCAGGTCATGGTGCATGGTCTGGCCAATCATCATACACCAATGCACTGCGCTCCCGCAGTGAATTATGGGCCTGTACACACCGCTCGGCCCATAATGTTCAGTTTTTGATGAATGGGCGAACAGCCAATGTTCGAGTCAAACTCATATTTGATCCGAACAGAAAGCTTATAGCTAATTGTAAGTACTATATGACTATGGTCAGTGCATTGACCTATGTCTTATCTATTCAATTCTATGCTTATTGGCACCTTTTCAGAAGGAATCACATGATTAGTTGCTATCTTCGATCAGAATGACTAATTGATCGTTTTTGGTTTAAAGATACTGGTTTTTGCATCGCTCCTCCATTGACACCTGGTACGTCATTCTTGGCGGGTCACCCTTAGATGTCAGTTCCCATATGTATTCTCCATCCATGTGGATGATATTTTTTTTGTATTCATTTTATTGCACTCCCATGTAATCCAAATGTAAACAATACTTATGTATTTTTTCTTATCTTTGAACAGGATCTCTGTTTTAAGTCAAAGATATAAGGTCCTGAAGAAGCAAAGTTGTGAAACGCGTCGACCTCTTGACGTTTGCATAAACAGAGATCTTTATATTATTGACATGGATCAATTTTCATATGTTTTTATATTTGTAAAAACATTTTTTTAATCTTTTGGTAATAAAGACATTAACCCCTTCAGATCCAAGCTATAGCCGAATAACGGCTACAGCGTGGATCTGCTTTGCCTGGAGGCCGTCAATAGATGTCCTCCCCTTTGCAAGCTGGCCACGCCCCCCTGTGCGCGCTGTGATCACCCGAGTCAATGAGACCCAGTGGATCACAGATCGGAGTAAGGGGGTCAATCCCGACCCCTTACCACGTGATCATCTCTCAGCCAACGACAGCTGATCATGTGATGTAAACAGAAGATCAGTAATCGTGAGGAGAAAAAAAAGCCAATCACCGGCTTCTGTTGAAGGGACATCGGTCTCGAAGAGGTAGAGGCAAAGCCGCCTCATATGTGCCCACCAGTACCACCTGCCAGTGCCATGAATCAGTGCCCACAGTGCCCACCAATCAGTGCCCACAGTGTCCACCAATCAGTGCCCACCAGTACATAAGTGAAAGCAATCAGTGCCACCTATCAAGGCCTACCAGTGGTGGCAATCAGTGCCTCATCAGTGCCACCTAGAAGTGCTGCCTATCAGTGTCACCTACCAGTGCCAATCAGTGCCCATCTCTGCCACCCATCAGTGGCCATAACTGCCAGCTATCAGTGCCACCTATCAGTGTCTTTCAGTGCTGCCCATCAGTGCCACCCATCAGTGCCCACCAATGCCACCTTTCAGTGCCCACCAGTGCTGCCTATTAGTGCCCAGCAGGGCCGCCTTATCAGTGCTCATCAGTGTTGCCTTATCTGTGCCCATCAATGCAGCCTATCAGTGCCCATTAGTGCAGCCTGTCACTGCCTATCAGTGCCCATCAGTGTAGCCTCATCAGCGTACATCAATGAAGGAGAAAAATTACCTGTTTGCAAAATTTATTAACAAAATATAAAACTGTTTCGTATTTTTATTTTAAAAATTTTGTATTTTTTAATTTGTTTAATAAAAAACCCAGAGGTAATCAAATACCACCACAAGAAAGCTTTATTTGTAGGGCAATAATTCTAAAAATTTAATTTGGGTACAGCGTTGTATGACAGTGTAATTGTCATCCAAAGAGTGACAGCGCTAAAAGCTGAAAAATTGGTCTGGGTGGGGGGGGGGTTTGGGGGTTTAGGTGCCCCACAAGCAAGTGGTTAAATATTATTTTGTGTAAATGTCCCTTACTGGTACCTTTAAAGTCCATCATATCAGCTCTATTCCAAAAAGAGTATTTCCTAAACTTCCTGGTGTCAATAGGACAAAAAAGCTGAGAGGGGATTTAACCAGACCCTACTTTCTCCGAAATTAAAAAGAAAATGTTTTTACCCTAGAAACAAAAGGGGGTGCAATGTGCTCAGCCAGTCAGTCCTGGCCCATAGACTTCTTCTAATGCCCCATACACACGGTCGGAAATTCAGACGGAAAAAAGTCAGATCAGATTATGTTGTCGGAAAATCCGATCGTGTGTGGGCTCTATCGGACTTTTTCTGTCCAAATTTCAGACGGAAAAAGTTTGAAAGCTGGATCTAAAATTTTCCGACAACAAAATCCGATCAGACTTTTTCCGATCGCGTGTAGAGAATTCCGACGCACAAGAAAATTGGAGACGAAAGCTATTGGCTACTGGCCTATACGTAGTCCCGTCGTACGTGTATAACATCACCTCGTTCGGAACGATCGGATTTTCCCAACAACTTTGTGCGATCCTGTGTATGCAAGATTAGTTTCGGCCAAAATCCGTCGGAAAAAATCCGATGGATTTTGTGGTCGGAATGTCCGACCGTGTGTATGGGGCATTAGAGTGAGGAATAGTAAAGCAAAATCACTATGCAGCATTACTAAGTAAGAAGCAGAGACTGTGTATGCAATGAGCAGGAATGGTTGTCCCCATGTAAATACACTATATTACCAAAAGTATTGGGACAACTTCCTTTACATGCACATGATTTATAACTGTAGCTCAGTGCCCTACAAAGTCCATGATATGTTTTTTTCCAAATTGGCATTTAAAGACAGAAACAATAAGTGACTCAATTAACAATGAGAATTCACACCTAGAAGGCGCACAATGGGAGACACATGCACTATATTACAAAAAAAATTAAATTGGGACGCCTGACTTTACACGCACATGAACTTTAATGGCATCCCAGTCTTAGTCCGTAGGGTTCAATATTGAGTTGGCCCACCCTTTGCAGCTATAACGGCTTCAACTCTTCTGGGAAGGCCGTCCACAAGGTTTAGGAGATGTGTCTATGGGAATGTTTGACCATTATTCCAGAAGCACATTTGTGAGGTAAGGCACTGATGTTGGATGAGAAAGCCTGGCTCTCAGTCTCCACTGTAAGATTGAGGTCAGGACTCCACCCCAAATTCGCTTATCCATGTCTTTATGGACCTTAGTTTGTGTATTGGTCCAAATCATTTGGTGGAGGGGAGATTATGGTGTGGGGGTTGTTTTTCAGGGTTTGGGCTTGGCCCCTTAGTTCCAGTTAAGGGAACTCTTAGCCCCTGCACACACGGTCGGAGATTCTGCCAACCAAATCCGTCGGATTTTGTCCGTCAGATTTAGTCTGACGGATTGTGTCCGAAACTGTTGCATACACACGGTCGAACTAAGTTGTCGAAAAATCCGATCTTTCAGATCGTGATGACGTAATTTTGTTACGATGGGACTACATTCAGGCTAGTAGCCAATAGCTTTGATGTAGGAATTTGATCCGAGCATGCGTGGCACTTGGTCCGATCAAAATTCTCTACACATGATCGGATTAGGTCCGATCGGACCAGTTGGTCGGGAAATATTTCCAACTTGTTGGAAAATTGGGTCCGACGGAGATTCGGACGGAATCAGTCCGATGCATACCACACACAGTCGGATTATCTGACGACACGGTCCGATAGGACACATTCCGACTGATTCTCCGACCACGTGCACGCGGCATTAAGGCGTTAGCATACCAGGACATTTTGGACAATTTCATGCTCCCAACTTTGTGGGAACTGTTTGGGGATGGCCCCTTCCTGTTCCAACATGACTGCGCACAAATCAAAGTCCATGAAGATGTAGCGGCGGGCTCCTGAAGAGCACACGCTATGTGTTTTTCAAAATTAAACTTTACCCAAACTGGTTTGGGTCTATTTGCCTAAATTAGACTTCTGTATCAGTCTGACTGGACTGGGAGATGTTCAGCCTGGCCACAGGGGGCACTGTCTCGAGTGGCAGGCATGGAACTATGGTCTGGCCAGGCGCTTAAGTTACTCTCTTTCGAAACCAGGTCAGTGGGAGTGGCCCTCTCGCTGTGCCCTCTGGATGAGGGTATTTAAGGTACGGACGTCACCTCCTGGTTCTGGGTTCCGGTCCAGTATGAAGTGCTGATTACATGGTCCTGGTCCTCCTGACCAGCCCCCAGGAAGGCTATGGCCTGGGGTGTGGATCCACCCGACTTTAATGCCTCGGGGCTGGCTGGCCCAAGGCAAGGAAACTAAAGGAGGATTCTGAGGTGGATGGGTGCCGTCTCCAGTTCGGGAGAGACCCAGTGTACTTCAAGCATTCCAGGGGAGGACTCTTTAGAAGAACACCACTTACGGGTTGGTTTTCTTAACAAGAGCCTGGAAGGGCTGAAGGTACCGAAAGGATCCGGTCTTGTGGATATCGCCAAGCAGGCTGAAAGAACCAGGTATCCTACAAGTGTTCTACAGCTTAGTTTCCTACGTGTTCTGCAACAACGTCTGTGACAAAGACTTTGTTCCTGAGTAAGAACCTTGTTGGCTGCTAGGCCTTGTGAGAGAGGGACTGTCCAACCTGAGTGATCATCCAGCTGCGAATGGCTATTCTCTGGATGCAATCAAAGTAAGCAAGTTCTTTAACATTTTTTGGACTTTGACATTGAGAGAACCTGAACCTCCATTCCAACCCTCTGATCCCAATTTGAAAGACTGTTCAATAGTTTGAGTTTTTGCAAATAAAATCCCTTCAAGTGGATCTATTGTCAGTCTCAAGTTACTGGGTCATCTACCACGGGACATCCCCTGGACGTGTCACAAGGAGAACGGAAGGTAACGGTAAGCCCAAAAATAACCAGCAGCTCCTTCGGGGGTTAGTGCTACAAAGACATTGATGAGCGAGTTTGGGGTGGAGGAACTTGACTGGCCTGCACCAAATAGAACACCTTTGGGATAAATTAGAGCGCAGACTGCGACCCAGGCCTTCTCACCCTGACCTCACATATGATCTTCTGGAAGAATGGTCAAACATTCCCATAGACACACTCCTTTTTTTCACCATTTGGCTTTATTTCTTGCCCCACCTATTATCATTTTTCACCTTTTGGATGTCACTTTAGCCATGATCACTTTTCTCACATATTGATCTAATATATATTAATTTAACATATATTTTTTATTTAATATTTCTTCATCCATATTCATTCACACATAGTCGCATGAACACTTATTTTTTAATCATTTTAGATTGCCATTATGGGCCACTATGGGTCTTCTTTACATACGCACCAGCAATTTGCGTCTTGGGTCATTGGGAGGTCTTCTATGCGCCCTACTGTATTTGCCTCACTATTTTGGGACCTTGATTGCACGGTCGCAGCATATTACCACATTGGATTTTGTTGTGAGTATTCAGGATGGGGTTAATTTGCCTTTTCTTTATATTATTAATAGTGATGGACGAACTTCCGACGGGACGTTTCGCGAACGCGAAACGCGAACGGACACAAACGTTCGCGAAAACGACCGTTCGCCGCGGGCTCCATTGACTTCAATGGGAGGCGAATTTCGCAAACCTTTAGGTCGAATTTGCGGCCACGGGGTAATTATTAGGGGGTAGCACGTAGTCCCACCACCTGGACAATAGCATAATACATGTATGAGGTGAATTTGGGATCGATAACTACAAGCATTTTTTTTTTATTTGGGAAATTGTTCTGACAATTCAGGACTATGGAGCTAATGAAGGCAATGGAGGAGAGGGAAGGTCAGGGACCAGGGTAGGCAAACAAGAGGGTGCAGGAGATACAGAGCACTGACAGCAGCACCGTAATACAGAGCACTGACATCAGCACCGTGACATACAGCGCTGACAGCAGCTCCGTGACATACAGCGCTGACAGCAGCTCCGTGACATACAGCGCTGACAGCATCTCCGTGACATACAGCGCTGACAGCAGCTCCGTGACATACAGCGCTGACAGCAGCTCCGTGACATACAGCGCTGACAGCAGCACCGTGACATACAGCGCTGACAGCAGCTCCGTGACATACAGCGCTGACAGCAGCTCCGTGACATACAGCGCTGACAGCAGCTCCGTGACATACAGCACTGACAGCAGCTCCGTGACATACAGCGCTGACAGCAGCTCCGTGACATACAGCGCTGACAGCAGCACCGTGACATACAGCGCTGACAGCAGCTCCGTGACATACAGCGCTGACAGCAGCTCCGTGACATACAGCACTGACAGCAGCTCCGTGACATACAGCGCTGACAGCAGCTCCGTGACATACAGCGCTGACAGCAGCACCGTGACATACAGCGCTGACAGCAGCTCCGTGACATACAGCGCTGACAGCAGCTCCGTGACATACAGCGCTGACAGCAGCTCCGTGACATACAGCGCTGACAGCAGCTCCGTGACATACAGCGCTGACAGCAGCTCCGTGACATACAGCGCTGACAGCAGCTCCGTGACATACAGCGCTGACAGCAGCTCCGTGACATACAGCGCTGACAGCAGCACCGTGACATACAGCGCTGACAGCAGCTCCGTGACATACAGCGCTGACAGCAGCTCCGTGACATACAGCGCTGACAGCAGCACCGTGACATACAGCGCTGACAGCAGCTCCGTGACATACAGCGCTGACAGCAGCTCCGTGACATACAGCGCTGACAGCAGCTCCGTGACATACAGCGCTGACAGCAGCTCCGTGACATACAGCGCTGACAGCAGCTCCGTGACATACAGCGCTGACAGCAGCTCCGTGACATACAGCGCTGACAGCAGCTCCGTGACATACAGCGCTGACAGCAGCTCCGTGACATACAGCGCTGACAGCAGCTCCGTGACATACAGCGCTGACAGCAGCTCCGTGACATACAGCGCTGACAGCAGCTCCGTGACATACAGCGCTGACAGCAGCTCCGTGACATACAGCGCTGACAGCAGCTCCGTGACATACAGCGCTGACAGCAGCTCCGTGACATACAGCGCTGACAGCAGCACCGTAAGCAGCCCCAGGAGGAAGTCAGCACAGCACAGGGATGGTGTGATCCCCTCATAATAAGAACCCCCAGGAGGAAGTCAGCACAGCACAGGGATGGTGGGAGCCCCTCATAATAAGAACACCCAGGAGGAAGTCAGCACAGCACAGGGATGGTGGGAACCCCTCATAATAAGCAGCCCCAGTAGAAATATGACACCGCTCAACCTCTTCAAAGAGGAGGGTAGGGGCATATAGTACGGTGTGCTTTTTTGGGTCAGGGAAGTGAGCCAAATGAATTAAGAAGGTCTGTGTGCTTGATTCCAAAAATTGTTTATAGACATATACATGGTCTACTGATCACATGTGTTGAATTCCTCCGAGATCCATGCCTCATTCATTTTTAGAAATGTGAGGTAGTTAACACTGTGGTGAGCTAGGCGAGTACGCTTATCGGTCACAATCCCCCCTGCTGCGCTGAACGTCCTTTCGGACAGGACACTGGATGAGGGGCAAGCCAACAGTTCGATTGCAAATTGGGCAAGCTCTGGCCAGAGGTCAAGCCTGCCCACCCAGTAGTCTAGGGGTTCATCACTCCTCAGAGCGTCCACATCGGCCGTTAACCCAATGTAGTCGGACACCTGACGGTCTAGGCGTTCCCTGATGCTGGATCCGGATGACACCTGTCGATGGGTCGGCTGAAAGAATGACCTCATATCCGAAGTCACCAACACATCTTCAAACCGGCCTCTTCTTGCAGGCGCTGTTGGATTGGTACCCGCAAATCCTTCTCTGGGAGTGGGAATTGCTCCTCTGCCAGCGCACGCAAAAGCAGAATGCAGCATTTCTCGAAGCAAGGCCTGGAAGTGCTGCATTCTGACAGCCCTCTGCGACGGCGGTAACATTTCCGCCATTTTGTGTTTGTACCGGGGGTCTAAGTACGTTGCCACCCAGTACTGGTCCTTGACCCTCATGCTTTTTATACGGGGGTCCCTATTAAAACACTGGAGCATGAAGGCCCCCATTTGCACTAAAGTGGAAGCGGTGTGGTGGCCTGGCTCCTGCTCATCATCCAGGATAATGTCGTCCTCTTCATTCTCCTCTCCCCATCCTCGCACAACAGGGATCCCAGAAAGGTTTAAAGCATGCTCTTCTTGCTCCTGCTCATCCGCCCCGGCACCATCCTCCTCTGACTCCTCATCAGACTCCTGTTGTTGACTTGTCTCAGATAGAGTAGCCCCCCCTGGGAATTCATCCAGCATTGCGACTTCCTCATCTTCCCGCTCCTGCTCCTCCACAGCCTGATCAATGACACGACGCAATGCACGCTCCAGAAAGAAGGCATAAGGTACCATGTCACTGATGGCGCCATGGCTGCGACTGACCAGTTTGGTGATCTCCTCAAATGGCCGCAGAAGTCTGCATGTGTCGCGCATGAGCAGCCACTGGCGCGGTGAAAAAAAACCCAGCTCCCCAGAACCGTTTCTTTCGCAGAGTTCATACAGGTAGACGTTAACTGCACGTTTCTGCTGGAGCAGCCTATCAAGCATATAGAAGGTTGAGTTCCATCGCGTCGGGCAATCGCAAATAAGACGTCTGACCGGCAGATGGTGTCGCCGCTGAATGTCAGCAAGGCGAGCCATGGCCGTGTAAGATCTTCTGAAATGGGCCGAGATTTTCCTTGCCTGCCGCAAGATGTCCTGGACCCCAGGGTATTTGACAAGGAATCGCTGCACGACCAAGTTTAAGACGTGTGCCATGCACGGCACGTGCGTGATTTTGCCCTGTTTCAATGCGCTAAGCAGATTGGCACCGTTGTCACACACCACTTTACCAACTGTCAAATTGAGCGGTGTTAGCCACTCATCTGCCTGTGAACGCAAAGCTGAAAGGAGTGCCGGGCCAGTGTGGCTCTTTGCTTCCAGGCACAACAGACGCAGCACGGCATGGCAACGTCTCACCTGGCATGTGGAATAGGTTCTGGGGAGCTTGGGCGGTGCAGTGGAAGAGACGCTAGCAGCGGAAAAGGAGGAGGCAGCTGAGGAGGAGAGGGAGGAGGATGGAGTAGGAGGAGGAGAAGAAGAGTCAGGCCTGCATGCAATCCGTGGCGGTAAAACCAAATCTACACGGGTGCCACGGGTTACATGCTTGACGGCCGTCAGAAGGTTCACCCAGTGGGCAGTAAAACTGATATACCTTCCCTGCCCGTGTTTGCTAGACCACGTGTCTGTGGTCAGATGTATCTTGGCACCGACACTGTGTGCCAGAGATACATTCACTTGCCGCTGAACATGGCCATATAGCTCTGGGATGCCCTTCTCTGAGAAATACTTCCTTCCTGGGACCTTCCATTGTGGTGTTCCAATGGCCACAAATTTGCGAAAGGCCTCCGAGTCCACCAGTTTATATGGCAGTAGTTGGCGGGCTATGAGTTCTGACAAGCCAGCCGCCAACCGTTGGGCAAGAGGGTTATCCGGCGTCATCATTTTTTTACGCTCAAACATTAGGCCCACGGAAGCCTGCCTTTTTGCAGAAAAATGTGAGCTTGGCGTGATGGAAGGTGGAGTGGAGGACAATTGTGAGGAGAGAGGAGAAGGAGAAGTAGAAGACGAGGCTGGACGGTGAGAGCCTGCAGTGTGGCTTTGTGTGTTCCGTTGCTCCCACTGGGCTCGGTGATGGCTGCTCATGTGCCTTCTTAAGGCGGTCGTCCCTAGGTGAGTATTGGGCTTACCGCGACTAACGCGTTGACTGCAAAGATTGCAGATGGCAACGCTATTGTCAGCAGCGGACACGTTAAAAAAAGCCCACACTGCGGAGCCATGTGCCGGTGTCCTGGGAGCGCCAGATGTGACCGTACATGGTCGATGACTCGCTCCTGATACATTTGCAGTCTGCTTTGTCCCTGCTGTGCAATGTAAGTCATTGCTGCTTCTCCTCCCTATCTGCTGGTCCATATCTCCCTCTGAACTCCCCTCCTCTTCCTCTCTTGTGGGCACCCACGTGACATCACTAGACACGTCATCATCAACGTCACCTTCCCCACCGCTATAAGTAGAGTAGGCAGCAACACCGGGGACCAACCTCCTCCTTGGGCTGATCTGGGTACTGGCGTCAGACTGCTGAGTAGCGCTTGTTGCTACCTCCTCTTCCTGATCCAATACCAAGAGTGGCTGCGCATCAGAAATGTCCTCTTGATATGGATCGGAAAATAATTCCAGTGACTCAAGCGGAAGGTATGTGGTGGTGGTGGTGGTGGTCGTGTTGTTGGTGGTAGTGTCTTTGGGGGTGCACATAGCAGAGAGTGAAGAAGAGGGTGCAGATCGAGAGGATGAGGAGGGTGCAGAAGAGTAAGGCTGAGCGAGCCACTCAACCAAGTCTGGTGCATCCTTTAAAGTAATTGAACGCACCTTCTGCAACTTCCCACTTTGGCTCAAGCCTGTTGCTCCTGCCCTACCCCTACCACCCCTGCGGAAGGGCCTGCCTCTTCCTCTGCATGTCATTTTTTAAATGACCCTGTGACAAAACTCTTAGTCCCTATACCGCTGAAGGACTGCTGCAGTATAGGTGAGCGGTCAGCAGTGGTGCACGTCAACCCTATCTATTGTGGACCTATAGCGGTCCTTACAGAACAGCAGACTGTACCGCACTCAAGCCTATGTACCGTAGCACCCTATACCAAGTTACCAGTCCTTATAAGAACTTTTGTGGACCAAGCAGGTTGTGTATTAGTGTTTAGCAGACTGTACGTCAGTCCCTATACCGCTGAAGGACTGCTGCAGTATAGGGCAGCGGTCAGCAGTGGTGCACGTCAACCCTATCTATTGTGGACCGATAGCGGTCCTTACAGAACAGCAGACTGTACCGCACTCAAGCCTATGTACCGTAGCACCCTATACCAAGTTACCAGTCCTTATAAGAACTTTTGTGGACCAAGCAGGTTGTGTATTAGTGTTTAGCAGACTGTACGTCAGTCCCTATACCGCTGAAGGACTGCTGCAGTATAGGGCAGCGGTCAGCAGTGGTGCACGTCAACCCTATCTATTGTGGACCGATAGCGGTCCTTACAGAACAGCAGACTGTACCGCACTCAAGCCTATGTACCGTAGCACCCTATACCAAGTTACCAGTCCTTATAAGAACTTTTGTGGAACAAGCAGGTTGTGTGTTAGTGATTAGCAGACTGTACGTCAGTCCCTATACCAATGAAGGACTGCTGCAGTATAGGGCAGCGGTCAGCAGTAGTGCACGGCAACCCTATGTATTGTGGACCGATAGCGGTCCTTACAGAACAGCAGACTGTACCGCACTCAAGCCTATGTACCGTAGCACCCTATACCAAGTTACCAGTCCTTATAAGAACTTTTGTGGACCAAGCAGGTTGTGTATTAGTGTTTAGCAGACTGTACGTCAGTCCCTATACCGCTGAAGGACTGCTGCAGTATAGGGCAGCGGTCAGCAGTGGTGCACGTCAACCCTATGTATTGTGGACCGATAGCGGTCCTTACAGAACAGCAGACTGTAACGCACTCAGGCCTATGTACCGTAGCACCCTATACCAAGTTACCAGTCCTTATAAGAACTTTTGTGGACCAAGCAGGTTGTGTGTTAGTGATTAGCAGACTGTACGTCAGTCCCTATACCAATGAAGGACTGCTGCAGTATAGGGCAGCGGTCAGCAGTAGTGCACGGCAACCCTATGTATTGTGGACCGATAGCGGTCCTTACAGAACAGCAGACTGTAACGCACTCAGGCCTATGTACCGTAGCACCCTATACCAAGTTACCAGTCCTTATAAAAACTTTTGTGGACCAAGCAGGTTGTGTGTTAGTGTTTAGCAGACTGTGCGTCAGTCCCTATACCGCTGAAGGACTGCTGCAGTATAGGTGAGCGGTCAGCAGTGGTGCACGTCAACCCTATCTATTGTGGACCTATAGCGGTCCTTACAGAACAGCAGACTGTACCGCACTCAAGCCTATGTACCGTAGCACCCTATACCAAGTTACCAGTCCTTATAAGAACTTTTGTGGACCAAGCAGGTTGTGTATTAGTGTTTAGCAGACTGTACGTCAGTCCCTATACCGCTGAAGGACTGCTGCAGTATAGGGCAGCGGTCAGCAGTAGTGCACGGCAACCCTATGTATTGTGGACCGATAGCGGTCCTTACAGAACAGCAGACTGTAACGCACTCAGGCCTATGTACCGTAGCACCCTATACCAAGTTACCAGTCCTTATAAGAACTTTTGTGGACCAAGCAGGTTGTGTGTTAGTGATTAGCAGACTGTACGTCAGTCCCTATACCAATGAAGGACTGCTGCAGTATAGGGCAGCGGTCAGCAGTAGTGCACGGCAACCCTATGTATTGTGGACCGATAGCGGTCCTTACAGAACAGCAGACTGTACCGCACCCAAGCCTATGTACCGTAGCACCCTAGACAGACCAAGTTACCAGTCCTGATAAAGAGCTTTGTGGAACAAGTGAGTTGTGAATGATTAGCAGACTGCAGCAGAAGGGCAGCAGTCAAGTATAATATTCTTTCTATATTTGGAAGAAAGAATATTATACGTGTACAAGCCTATTACCGTACCACTGATACCAGTCCTGAAAAGAACCTTTGTGGAACTAATAGTAACAGCAAGTCTTTAAAATTATCCTCACTGCCTGACACACTGCTTCCTGCCTGTCCCTATACAAATTGGCAAAAAAGAGTAGGCTGGAACGATTAGCTGGAACAGCTCTTTTGTGGACCTGATAGTAACAGCTAATGATGATGATGATGATGATGATGAAGAAAGACTAATCTGGCTGAGCTGTCCCTAAAATAGCAGCATACAGCGCTCTGTCCCTTTATCTAAACTGACAAAAGAAACTCAGGCTGCTGACCTAACACCTATACCAGTCCTGAAAAGAACTTTTGTGTACCAAATAGCTAGCGTTTTCTCTGTCCCTACTCCACACAGGATCCTTTCCCTACAGTGACAGAAGAAAGAATGTAAAATGGCCACCGGATCGGGTGTATTTATAGGTTAGGGGGAATGTCCAAGTGTCCATGAGCTGTCATGTCTCAATTGGTTGTCCTGTAACACATGATAAACGTGTCACGAAAGGTTAAAGTTCTTGTATACATTAAACACGTAAGTCCGCCGGGGCGAACGACGGAAAAAGGCGTTCGAACCCGCGGACGGCGAAAGTCGGAAATTCGCCGCGAAACGACCGCCGGGCGAACCGTTCGGCCATCACTAATTATTAATTAGAACTAGACTAATATTATCATTTTTCTACACTCTGTAGACATATTTGAGCATCTGCGCCTGAAGAGTGTTTTTATATCTCCATCTATAAGAATTGTTTCTTTAGACTTTTTTTTTTTTATAATGAATTTAATAAAGCAGGATTATTCCTAAACTCAGTGCGTTGTCAATTCTTTCATGGGGGTCACAGGAGGACATAATGATATAGGCCATTATATGTGGAGGATTATGGATGACATAGGGACGCTATACAGATATATTTTTTTTATGAGTTGGTTCCCTCGCGTCTCTATATATTGTTTGTAATTACAGTGCCCATATCTGCGCCAATAATTATCTCCTTCTCTTGTACAGACCCGGGAACTCAGCACAGGGGTGATGTGAACCGCTCATAATGGGCACAGCAGGTGTAGACCCAGGAACTGAACAAAGGGATGGTGGGAACCCCTCATAATGGGCACAGCAGGTGTACAGACCTGAGAACTCAGCACAGGGATGGTGGGAACCCCTCATAATGGGCACAGCGGGTGTACAGACACCAGGAACTCAGCACAGGGATGGTGGGAACCCCTTTTCACTCCCCTAGATTTTCAGATCCAATATAATTTTGATAGAAGGCTCCATGCATGGTGACGGTGATGTTCCTTACTCTGGCTCTCCCGTAGGGATTATGTTGTGCGCAATTTGGTTTGCACCGTTTATTTTGTTCTTGTTCTTTCTGGTTTGTATAGTCAATTATTTTGTAAATATGTTTTATTTATTTATTATGGTCTTATTGTATATAAGTTGTTGTTTGTAAGATTTTCAAGAAACAAAATGATCCCCTCATAATGGGCACAGCGGGTGTACAGACCTGGGAACTCAGCACAGGGATGGTGGGAACCCCTCATAATGGGCACAGCAGGTGTACAGACCCGGGAACTCAGCACAGGGATGGTGGGAACCCCTCATAATGGGTACAGCAGGTGTACAGACCCGAGAACTCAGCACAGGGATGGTGGGAACCCCTCATAATGGGCACAGCAGGTGTACATACCCGGGAACTCAGCACAGGGATGGTGGGAACACCTCATAATGGGCACAGCGGGTGTACAGACCCGGGAACTCGGCACAGGGATGGTGGGAACCTCTCATAATGGGCACAGCGGGTGTACAGACCCGGGAACTCGGCACAGGGATGGTGGGAACCTCTCATAATGGGCACAGCGGGTGTACAGACCTGGGAACTCAGCACAGGGATGGTGGGAACCCCTCATAATGGGCACAGCAGGTGTACAGACCTGGGAACTCAGCACAGGGATGGTGGGAACCCCTCATAATGGGCACAGCGGGTGTACATACCCGGGAACTCAGCACAGGGATGGTGGGAACCCCTCATAATGGGTACAGCAGGTGTACAGACCCGAGAACTCAGCACAGGGATGGTGGGAACCCCTCATAATGGGCACAGCAGGTGTACATACCCGGGAACTCAGCACAGGGATGGTGGGAACCCCTCATAATGGGTACAGCAGGTGTACAGACCCGAGAACTCAGCACAGAGATGGTGGGAACCCCTCATAATGGGCACAGCAGGTGTACAGACCCGGGAACTCAGCACAGGGATGGTGGGAACCCCTCATAATGGGCACAGCAGGTGTACAGACCCGGGAACTCAGCACAGGGATGGTGGGAACCCCTCATAATGGGCACAGCGGGTGTACAGACCCGGGAACTCAGCACAGGGATGGTGGGAACCCCTCATAATGGGCACAGTAGGCATACAGACCTGGGGACAGATATCTCACAATAGATTTCCTAAGAGAAGAATAAAATAACAGTTTTAGGTGGACTGACCCCTTCAAGGACTTGAATACGGAGCACATGAACCCAAGATGTATCTACATCATCGCCATATCATATTCATTCCAGCAGTTTATCTTGACTGTACCTGAAGATTTATAGCAGCCTTTTATGTTGCGCTCTTTTCTGTGTGTACGTGTAAAAATTAGGCTTCGACCTTTTGCTCAGTGTGAGTGTCGTGACACCAGGACCTGAAAACCTCCTGTGGTTTCTGACAGTTTCCTCATTCTGGGTTATAACCGCGAATGCTGAAAACAAGTTGTGCTTAAAGCGGATCTTCAGTCATTTTTTTTTCAACTTAAATTTTCTGCCCTTGATTTAACTTTGGATAGTAAAACATTTTTTTTCTGCCAGTAAATCCCTTATACAGCCCACTTCGTGTTTCTTGTCTGGTCATTAGCCTAGGCCAGTGATGGGGAACCTTGGCACCCCAGATGTTTTGGAACTACATTTCCCATGATGCTCAACTACACTGCAGAGTGCATGAGCATCATGGGAAATGTAGTTCCAAAACATCTGGGGTGCCAAGGTTCGCCATCACTGGCCTAGGCTTATGACATCACACATAGCTCTCTCTCAATCCCGTGAGAATTTGCCAGGATGGGAGGGGGGAATGAGACAAAAGAGGTCCAATGAGGGCTGCAGAGTTGGAGGTGTGCCTCTGTTTAAATCCAGGAAGTGAACAGGCAGCAGCTTCAGCTGCCGATAGTTGAAATGGTTGCAGCCAGACTCAGTGGAGGGAGCTTTCTGCAGAATATTTGGACCACTGTGTGCTCCCCTGCTTAGTGTGGTCAGTTTTTTTATTAGGAAAGCAGATGGACTGGAAGTAACACCAAGGATTTCACATAAAGGAAGCAATGCAAAGAGAACAGGATACTATCTCATATAAAGTACATGGTACAGCAGTCACATATCAGGAATATGGATGCAATGATAAGCCCTAGCATGGGTGTCGGTGAATGCAATAATAACCCTATGTATTGGTGTCAATAGACGCAACAATAGCCCCCAGTATTGGTGTCAGTGTAAGCAATAATACCCCCGCAACAAGTGGGCAATGAGAATCAGTAGGCAAAGCAAGTGCAAAAGGCAGGCCAGTGCCAGCAACAGCTGGGCAAAGCAATAAAGGGTCAGCAGACAGGACTAGTCCAGTAAACAGGCTGCGGTTGGAGTAGTTGGGTAACAGAGCTAGAGCAAGACCAGAAGCGAAGTCCAAAGGAAATCCGGGTCATACACGAGCAAGCAGGTACAGTGGATAAAGTCTAATGCCGCAAACACACGGTTGGAATTTCCGACAACAAATGTTCGATGGAAGCTTGCTGTCGGAAATTCCGACCGTGTGTGGGCTCCATCAGACATTTGTTGTCGGAATTTCCGACAACAAAAATTTGAGAGCTCGATCTCAAATTTTCCGCCAACAAAATCCATCGTCGTAAATTCCGATGGTGTGTACACAATTCTGATGCACAAAATTCCGCGCATGCTCGGAATCAAGCAGAAGAGCCGCACTGGCTATTGAACTTCATTTTTTTCTCGGCTCGTCGTACGTGTTGTAGGTCACCGCATTCTTAGCGATCGGAAATTTCTGCCAACATTTGTGCGACCGTGTGTATACAAGATACGTTTGAGCCAACAGCCGTCGGAAATAATTCCAGGGGTGTGTTGTCGGAATGTCCGATCGTCTGTACGCGGCGTAAGGAATATAAGTACAAGCTGAAGACCACTCAGCAACTGCTCATAGTGATAGATTAGTTTATATAGGCCACTGGGCACCAAGTGCTAATTGGTATGCACACGTGCTCGCGACCGTGTGCACGACATACAGCACAGTATAACTAACATTGCCCCATTCCTTTGGAAAAATGAGCATGTGTGCAGTGTGCACGAGCATGAACACAAATCTGCACTGGCTTTCTGATGCTATGAATCTGTTTTTTCTTACAGTTGGTGTCAGTGGATGTACCGTATTTATCGGCGTATAACACCCGCCGGCGTATAAAACACACCCCAAGTTTAGGAGGGAATTTTAAGGAAAAAAACTTTTAGGACGGAAGTTTAAGGAAAAAAAACTTACATTTAAATGCCCATCAATGCAGCCTTATCAGTGTCCATCTGAAGCCTTGTCATTGTCATTTGCAGCCTTGTCATGCACCCTTGTCCATCAATGCAGCCTTGTCCATCATTGCAGCCTTGCCCATCATTGCAGCCTTGTCCATCAATGCAGCCTTGTCCATCAATGCAGCCTTGTCCATCATTGCAGCCTTGTCCATCAATGCAGCCTTGTCCATCATTGCAGCCTTGTCCATCAATGCAGCCTTGTCCATCAATGCAGCCTTGTCCATCAATGCAGCCTTGTCCATCGTGGCAGCCTTGTCCCCTTGTCAGTGTCATTTTCAGCTTTTATCTTTAAAAATGGCGCCTCCGAGATGTCCTGTGTATCTCGGCGGTGCTCGATAGTTCTCGGCCGCCTTTGGCCGCTCTCTTGTCGGCTTTCGGCCGCCTTCAGCCTTTCTCGTCAGCTTTCAGCCGCACTCAGGCGTCGTCTGCAGTTTTCAGCCACCGAGAAGGGCCGAAGGCATCCGAAAGCCAACAAGAAGGGCTGAAGGTGGCCGAAAGCCGCCGAGAAGGGCCGAAGGCGGCCAAAAGCCACCGAAAGCCGCAAGAAGGGCCGAAGGCGACTGTAAGCCGCCCAGAGTCTCCAAAATGGTGGAGGATCGGCGTATAACACACACCGCGATTTTCCCCTGATTTTAAGGGGAAAAAAGTGCGTGTTATACGCCGATAAATACGGTAATAATAACCCCCAGCATTGGTGTCAGTGGATGTAATAATAACCCCCAGCATTGGTGTCAGTGGATGTAATAATAACCCCCAGCATTGGTGTCAGTGGATGTAATAATAACCCCCAGCATTGGTGTCAGTGGATGTAATAATAACCCCCAGCATTGGTGTCATTGGACATAATATTAAACCCCAGCATTTGTGTCAGTCAACATAATAAAACCACCTTACATTGATATCAGTGGACCCAATAATAATCCTCAGCATTGGTGTCAGTGGACATGATATTAAAGAGGAAGCAAACCCTGATGGGTTTTTACTTCCTCTTTTTTCCCCTGCAAAGTAAAATCATAATGGGCTAGTATGCATCGCAAACTTCAAAAAGCTTGCCATGCCTCTTACTAAATACCTTGGACTGTCTACTTTCCAAAATGGGGTAATTTGGGGGATATTTTTTAATGTCCTGGTGTTTTCAGGCCTCAAGACATGTCAGTACATGAAAGAAGTGATCAATTTTCAGATATATGCCATAGTTTGCAGGCTCTATAACTTTCCTACAGACTAAATAATATACACTGATTTGGGTTATTTTCAACAAGGAATTGTAGCAGAATACATTTTGGCCTAAATTTATGAAGAAAGTTCATTTATTTGCAAAATTGTATAACAGGAACTAAGAAAAACGCATTTTGTTTTCAAAATTTTTGGTCTTTTTTTTTTTTAAGCAAAAAAAAAAAAAAACACATTGGTGATTAACCCTTTCGTGACTAAGCCTATTTTTGGAATTTGGTGTTTAAAATAGTAGTTAAAATCCATATTTTTTGCTAGAAAATTACTTGGAACCCCCAAACATTATATATATTTTTTTAGCAGAAACTCTAGAAAATAAAACGGTGATTGTTGCAATATTTTATGTCACACGGTATTTGCGCAGCGGTGTTTTAAACGCAACTTTTTGGGAAAAGGGACACTTTCATGAATTAAAAAAAATGAAACAGTAAAATTAGCCCAATTTTTTTGCATAATGTGAAAGATAATGTTACGCCGAGTAAATAGATACCAAACATGTCACACTTTATAATTGCACGCACTCGTGGATTGACGACAAAGTACGGTACCTAAAAATCTCAATAGGCGATGCTTTAGTTTTTTTTTAAGGTTACCAGGTTAGCGTTGCAGAGGAGGTCTAGTGCTAGAATTTTTGCTCTCACTCTGACGATCGCGGCGATACCTCACATGTGTGATTTGAACACCGTTTACATATGCGGGCGCGACTTCCGTATGCGTTTTCTTTGCTTTGCAAGCTCGCGGGAACGGCGGGCGCTTTAAAAAAAAATGTTTTTTTTTTTTTTTTTTTATTTATTTGAAAATGAATAAAATGTTTTCAAAAAAATAAATAAAATTTGATGACTTTTATTGCTGTCACAAGGAATGTAAACATCCCTTGTGACAGTAATAGGTGGTGACAGGTACTCTTTATGGAGGGATCGGAGGTCTAAAAGACCTCCCCACCCCTCCTTTACACTTCAATGTATTCAGATCGCCGAAAACGGCGATTCTGAATACCGTATATATTTTTAAAACCGGCGCCATTGGCAGCGGAGTAAGTGGGAAGTGACGTCATGACGTCGCTTCCGTGTTTACGATTAGGATACTGGAACGAAGCCGATTACGGCTTCGTTCCAGTTCCTCCCCAGCAGCCGGAGGCGCCGGATCTTGAATCGGTGCTCCCGATCGAGCGGGAGCACCGGTAACAGCGGCGGGAGGCGGCGGGAGACGTCCCTTTCCGCTCCTCCGGCATAACAGCCGAGCGGCTTTTAGTCGATTCGGTTGTTATGGCTGGATAGCCAATCGCCCGCTGAAAAAGACGGTACCGGGATGATGCCTGCAGGTGCGGGCATCATTCCGGTATACCCCCCGGAAGCCGAGTACGCACATCTGTGTACGTTCGGCGGCAAGGGGTTAAATACCACAAAAAAAGCTCTATTTTGTTTTAAAAACGATAAAAAAAATGCAAAAGGTACAGGGTGACAAATCCGCGCAATTGTCATTCAAAGTGTGACAGCGCTGAAAGTTGAAAATTAGCCTGGGCAGGATGGGGGTAAAAGTGCCCGGCATTAATGTAGTTACAATTGTGCTCATAAGTTTACATACCCTAGCAGAATTTATGATTTCTTGGCCATTTTTCAGAGAATATGAATGATAACATAAAAACTTTTCTGTCACTCATGGTCAGTGTTTGGCTGAAGCCATTTATTATAAATCAACTGTGTTTACTCTTTTTAAATCATAATCACAACAGAAACTACCCAAATGACCCCGATCAAAAGTTTACATACCCCAGTTCTTAATACCGTTTATTGACCCCTTTAAGATCAATAACAGCTTTGAGCCCTTGTACACACGGTCGTAAATTCCGACGGACCATGCATAGTAGTCCATTATGCTTTACCTTTGCAGGGAATCAAAGAGAAAGTAACCCCATCAGGGTTTACTTCCTTTTTAAATGTCCATTAAAAGGTCAAAATAACACTATTCAAAAAACTTCATGTGAATATCCAAACGGTGAACGTTGATGTGTGTGACATATATGTGACACACCCCAGACGATGTCCTTGGAGACTAAACGCATTGGGAAGTACTCCACTGCCACCATTTGATTTTAAAGCACTTATTTAACCTATCAAATGTAAGTTTTCTAGCTACATTAAAACTTTTTGTACACTGCTGATTGGCATTCTCAATTCCTTGGATATCTTTTTATATGCCTTTCCTGTTTTATACAGTTCAACTACCTTTTCCCACAGATCCTTTGACAATTCTTTTGCTTTCCCCATGACTCAGAATCCAGAAACGTCAGTGCAGCACTGGATGAAAGATGCAAGGGTCTGTCAGGAGTCCAGAAACAAATTGACCTTTTATACACACACACTAATTACAAGCAAACAGATTATAGGTAAGGATGGTTACCTTTAATTGCCATTCAAACTCCTTTGTGTCAACTTGTGTGCATGTTATCAGGCCAAAATCACCAGGGTGTGAAAACTTTTGATCAAGATCATTTGGGTAGTTTCTGTTGCCATTATGATTTAAAAAGACTCAGTTGATTGATAATAAATGGCTTCAGCCAAACACTAACCATTAAGTTAAAGAAAAGTTTTTGTGTTATCATTCATATTCTCTAAAAAATAGCCAAGAAATCGTAAATTCTGCCAGGGCAGTGGCGGCTGGTGCTCAAAATTTTTTGGGGGGCACAAACAAACTGAAAAATTCTTAAAAAAAAACATCAATTGCAGCCTCACTGTGTCCATAAAATGCAGCCACTGCGTCCATCATATGTAGCCTCTGTGCCCATCATATGTAGTCTGTGTGCCCATCATATGCAGCCTCTGTGACCCATCATTAGGGATGAGCCGAACACCCCCAGTTCGGTTCGCACCAGAACTTTCGAACGGACCCCAAATTCAAACGAACTTTAGAACCCCATTGAAGTCTATGGGACTCGAACGTTCGAAATTAAAAGTGCTTATTTTGAACGGCTAATATGCAAGATACTGTCCTAAAAAGGGTTTGGGGACCTGGCTCCTGCCCCAGGGGACATGGGTCAATGCCTAAAATGTTTTTAAAAATGGCCGTTTTGGCGAGCGCACTGATTTTAATGACGATTAAAGTGAAAAAAAAAAGTGAAATATTCTTTTAAATATGGTGCCTGGGGGGTGTCTGTAGTATGCCTGTGAAGTGCCACGTGTTTCCCGTGTTTAGAACAGTCCCTGCACAAAATGACATTAAGCGGAAATAACACCATTTAAAACTGCTTGCGGTTTTAATGTTATATCTGGTTCCTGCAATATGGTTGAAAATCATTGAGAAACATGGCATGGGTAGCCCTCCCTGCCCATTACCAGCCTATTTGGGTCTTGTACGCATATTAAGGGGAACCCTGTACCCATATTAAAAAAAGGAAATGCGTGTGGCCCCCAGGCCCTATATACTCAGAACAGCAGTATACAGGCGGTGCAAACAAGACAGGGACTGTGTAGGTTTGTTGTGTTAAGTTGAATCTGTTTGTAATTTTCAACTGGTACATTTTTAAAGTGTAGCTCCAGTCAAAAAAACTATTTTTAAGCTTTTTGGAAAACATAGGGAAGGGTTATCACCCCTGTATAATTTGTTTTGTCGTCCATCTTTTTTCATCTCACTTGCTGTTGTCTCCTTCCATTTGCAAGTAGGAGATGTTTGTAAGTTGGATGTTTGAAAGTAGGGGCCTGCCCTATATGCTCTGCAGAAATGGCGGAACAAGGTGTTGGTTTTGCCACAACATTGTAAGCCCTCAAAGTGACTCTTGGTGGGCGCTGGAGCGCCCTGCTTTGAACGATTATATCAAGAATTGTAATTACATGCCATTGTTGAACAGTGGTAGAAAAATTGACCTTTGGTGGTTGTGGTGCTGGTACCACAACACTATAAGTCCTCACAGTTACTCTGGGTGGGCACAGGAACGGGCCCTCCTGTGAAATATTATATCAAGAATTGTAATTACATCAGAGGCGGCTCTAGACTTTCTGAGGCCTTAGGCAAAACTTAGACATGAGGCCCCACTCACGCCCATAATGGGAAAAATATTATAAAAATGATAAAAATTAACTGTATGAATGCATATATTGACTTAAATCCTATGAACTATGAATTCACAGTTTCTATAAATTTCTCTAGCCAATTATTCTTTAATCAAATATCATTAAACATAGGGTGGGTGGGTATATATGTTACACGCACACAGATATAGATCAAATTGTGCAGCTGCCTACTCGTTATCCTTTGTGCTGTCTCATAAATGTGAAATTAATTTGTCAACAAAGTATAAAACAAAAAAAAAGTAATTTTACAACATATTCTAAAACATAACCTGTTTAATGCAACAAGTGATTATTTAAAAAAAATGTAAAACATAAAAACATATAAATATGTAACTTTGAATATTTGCTCAGTAGTGCATGGAACATAATAGGTATAAAGTGCAATATTTTTCAAGTAACAAAATAACTCAGTTTCTTGTATTCTTTAGCAAAACATCAATAAAAAAAAAACTTAAATTGGAACTTTAGTCAGAAAATTAAGTCCTGCTATCCTGTGTAGCCAAAGAAGCTGCTTCTGTTTGATCTGCAACTACCATGGTGCTGCTCCAACAAATGACTGTCAATTCTGAACAGGTGTCTGTTTAGGGTGCCTGCAGGAAAACAGCCTAGTGTAAGAGTGCCCTATTAGATTAGACTCATACCAGAGTCCTTTCTCAGGCACTTACTGAAAGCCAATCAAAACAAAAACAAAACAAAACCTTTGTTTCAATATACAATACCACAATATATGTGCTAACTATAGTTGGGGCTCATACACAAACCCCCTGGGAAGTTTTAACAGTAGTAAATTTTTTTAATGTTTCAATATCAGAAGTTGCAAAACAGTCGCCTACATTTGGCAGTTGTAAATTCATCTATCACAGATGAATAATTTAATTTTGAAGCCAGATCAAGTTCAATGGACAAAACTGCTAAGGCAGATAATCCCTTTGCCACACCTTGCTGATAAGGCTGGTAAGGTTAAAATCTCATACCATACAATTAATGACAGAACAAACTCATATGACAAAATTTCTTCTTTTAGTGAAGACAGTCCAAACCAGCTAAGGGACAGTCCCATATAAGGGACAGTCCGACCCAGCTGAGAGACGGTCCAATCCAGCTGAGGGATGGTCCAATCCTGCTGAGGGACAGTCCAATCAGATGAGGGACAGTCCAATCAGATGAGGGACAGGCCAATCAGCTGAGGGACAGGCCAATCAGCTGAGGGACAGTCCAATCAAATGAGGGACAGGCCAATCAGATGAGGGACAGGCCAATCAGATGAGGGACAGGCCAATCAGATGAGGGACAGGCCAATCAGATGAGGGACAGGCCAATCAGATGAAGGACAGGCCAATCCAGCTATGGGACTGTGACATTCCAATCCACCTAAGAGACAGTCTGACGCCCAGCTAAGGGACAGCCTAATACAGCTGAGAGACAGCCCAATCCAGCTATAGGAGTTTGACAGTCCAATTCAGCTATGGGACTGCGACAATCCAATCCACCTAAGGGACAGTCCAATCCAGCTAAGGAGCAGTCCCAGCTGAGGGATATAGTCATAGTCCAACCCAGCTGAGGGACATAGTCCGACCCATCCAATCCAGCTAAGGGACAGTCCCAGATAAGAGACAGTGAAGCTAAGGGACAGTCCAACCCAGCTAAAGGACAGTCACCGACCTCACATCCATGATACAAGGGATGGTCAGAGACTGTGTACGGACAATAATACAGGAGACGGTCAGAGACTGTGTGTGGACAATGATACAGGAGATGGTCAGAGACTGTGTACGGACAATAATACAGGAGATGGTCAGAGACTGTGTGTGGACAATGATACAGGAGACGGTCAGAGTCTATGCAGACAATTATACAGGAGACGGTCAGAGACTGTGAAGACAATGATACAGGCAATGGTCAGAGACTGTGTGGACAATGATACAAGAGATGGTTTTATTATGGTAATGACAAGCAAACTCTTACCTGGTATCAAACGTTGGAGCCACTGACAGGGTGCTGACAGACAATCATGCAGGAGATGGTCATAGACTGCGGAAAATGATACAGGAGATGGTCAGAGACTGTGTGTGGACAATGAATCAGGAGATGGTCAGAGACTGTGTGTGGACAATGAATCAGGAGATGGTCAGAGACTGTGTGTGGACAATGATACAGGAGACGGTCAGAGACTGTGTGTGGACAATGAATCAGGAGATGGCCAGAGACTGTGTGTGGACAATGATACAGGAGATGGCCAGAGACTGTGTGTGGACAATGAATCAGGAGATGGTCAGAGACTGTGTGTGGACAATGAATCAGGAGATGGTCAGAGACTGTGTGTGGACAATGATACAGGAGATGGCCAGAGACTGTGTGTGGACAATGAATCAGGAGATGGTCAGAGACTGTGTGTGGACAATGAATCAGGAGACGGTCAGAGACTGTGTGTGGACAATGATACAGGAGATGGCCAGAGACTGTGTGTGGACAATGAATCAGGAGATGGTCAGAGACTGTGTGTGGACAATGAATCAGGAGATGGTCAGAGACTGTGTGTGGACAATGAATCAGGAGATGACCAGAGACTGTGTGTGGACAATGATACAGGAGATGCTCAGAGACTGTGTGTGGACAATGATACAGGAGACGGTCAGAGACTGTGTGTGGACAATGAATCAGGAGATGACCAGAGACTGTGTGTGGACAATAATACAGGAGACGGTCAGAGACTGTGTGTGGACAATGATACAGGAGACGGTCAGAGACTGTGTGTGGACAATGATACAGGAGACGGTCAGAGACTGTGTGTGGACAATAATACAGGAGACGGTCAGAGACTGTGTGTGGACAATGATACAGGAGACGGTCAGAGACTGTGTGTGGACAATAATACAGGAGACGGTCAGAGACTGTGTGTGGACAATGATACAGGAGACGGCCAGAGACTGTGTGTGGACAATGATACAGGAGATGGTCAGAGACTGTGTGTGGACAATGATACAGGAGACGGTCAGAGACTGCGCAGCCATGATACAGGAGACGGTCAGAGACTGTGTGTGGACAATGATACAGGAGACGGTCAGAGACTGTGTGTGGACAATGATACAGGAGACGGTCAGAGACTGTGTGTGGACAATGATACAGGAGATGGTCAGAGACTGTGTGTGGACAATAATACAGGAGACGGTCAGAGACTGTGTGTGGACAATGATACAGGAGACGGCCAGAGACTGTGTGTGGACAATGATACAGGAGATGGTCAGAGACTGTGTGTGGACAATGATACAGGAGACGGTCAGAGACTGCGCAGCCATGATACAGGAGACGGTCAGAGACTGTGTGTGGACAATGATACAGGAGACGGTCAGAGACTGTGTGTGGACAATGATACAGGAGACGGTCAGAGACTGTGTGTGGACAATGATACAGGAGACAGTCAGAGACTGTGTGTGGACAATGATACAGGAGACGGTCAGAGACTGTGTGTGGACAATGATACAGGAGACAGTCAGAGACTTTGTGTGGACAATGATACAGGAGACGGTCAGAGACTGTGTGTGGACAATGATACAGGAGACGGTCAGAGACTGTGTGTGGACAATGATACAGGAGACGGTCAGAGACTGTGTGTGGACAATGATACAGGAGACGGCCAGAGACTGTGTGTGGACAATGATACAGGAGACGGTCAGAGACTGTGTGTGGACAATGATACAGGAGACGGTCAGAGACTGTGTGTGGACAATAATACAGGAGACGGTCAGAGACTGTGTGTGGACAATGATACAGGAGACGGTCAGAGACTGTGTGTGGACAATAATACAGGAGACGGTCAGAGACTGTGTGTGGACAATGATACAGGAGATGGTCAGAGACTGTGTGTGGACAATAATACAGGAGATGGCCAGAGACTGTGTGTGGACAATGATACAGGAGACGGTCAGAGACTGTGTGTGGACAATAATACAGGAGACGGTCAGAGACTGTGTGTGGACAATAATACAGGAGACGGTCAGAGACTGTGTATGGACAATAATACAGGAGATGGCCAGAGACTGTGTGTGGACAATGATACAGGAGACGGTTTTATTATGGTAATGACAAGCAAACTCTTACCTGGCTAACACGGTATGAAAAGTTGGAGCCACTGACAGGGTGCTGACAGACAATCATGCCACAAAGATGCAGGAGATGGTCAGATACTGTGTGTGGATAATGATACAGGAAATGGTCAGAGACTGTGGGCGGACAATGATACAGGAGCCACTGTGCCATCAAAAGCAGCCACCGTGCCATTAATCGCAGCCACTGTGTCATCAAACGCAGCCACTGTGCCATCAAACGCAGCCACTGTGCCCTCAAATGCAGCCACTGTGCCCTCAAATGCAGCCACTGTGCCCATCAATTGCAGCCACTGTGCCCATCAATTGCAGCCACTGTGCCCATCAAACTCAGCCACTGTGCCCATCAAATGCAGCCACTGCGCCCTCAAACGCAGCCACTGCGCCCTCAAACGCAGCCACTGTGCCCATCAATTGCAGCCACTGTGCCCATCAATTGCAGCCACTGTGCCCATCAAACGCAGCCACTGTGCCCATCAATTGCAGCCACTGTGCCATCAAACACAGCCACCGTGCCCATCAAACGCAGCCACCGTGCCCATCAAATGCAGCCACCGTGCCCATCAAATGCAGCCACCGCGCCATCAATTGCAGCCACCGTGCCATCAATTGCAGCCACCGTGCCATCAAACTCAGCCACTGTGCCAATCAAATGCAGTCACTGCGCCATCAAATGCAGCCACTGTGCCATCAAACGCAGCCACTGTGCCTATCAAACGCAGCCACTGTGCCATCAAACACAGCCACCGTGCTCATCAATTGCAGCCACTGTGCCATTAAACGCAGCCACTGTGCCATCAATTGCAGCCACCGTGCCATCAACGCAGCCACTGTAAAGCATCCTCAGTAAAGCAGATGAAAAGTTATTTTTAGAATGTGTGAAAATAAAACTGTCTTGTCAATGCAGAGTTAATATGGCCTGTGTATATATATATATATATATATATATATATATATATATATATATATATATATATATGAAAAA
The DNA here is from genome assembly GCF_037356315.1 of Lithobates pipiens. Taxonomy (NCBI): domain Eukaryota; kingdom Metazoa; phylum Chordata; class Amphibia; order Anura; family Ranidae; genus Lithobates; species Lithobates pipiens. Next base: position 11,825,425 of record NW_027507785.1, on the reverse strand, counting down.
CCTATATATATATATATATATATATAGAAAGGCCAGTATGCTGGCCTGAAATTATGGGAGGAGCCCGGTGGAATATATAACCAGCCCATTCGCCTGTCCTCCTCGTCGGTTCCGGTGCGCGATACCCGATACGTCAGGTATCAAGCGCCGGCCATTCAGACCAGACGCAGTGAGCCCGTTCGTCAGTTCCCGCATTTTTCGTCCCCGTCTTGACAGCTCGTCTTCCCGTTCAGCAGCGTCCGTCGGTTTCGCCGTCGGAGTGTCGCCGTACCCGTCGAATTTGTCGTTGCACGTCGGGCTGGCTGTCGCAGGTAGGGCTTCGGCACCCCCTTTTTCAATTCATGTATTCGATGTACCGTCAACATTCCCTGTACTCACGAGCCGCTCGCTGCTTTCAAATCGAATGTTTTCTGTGGCCCTCGTACGCATGTCGCTATTTTCTACTTTCGATGCAGTCGTTATCACTTTTTTGACACGTTCGATTACGCCACGTCAGGCGATTCATTCGCAGGTACGGCATTCGAAACCGTTCGACTGCCCGAGCATTTCTATTAGTATCGGTCGAATCGTTCGACTCACAGCCAACTGCTTGTTACGACAAGGCAAGCAGTCCGCACGTTTCGCTTGCCCTGCTTCAATTCGAATATCCCTTCATTCATGCAGTTATGTTATGTATTTCATTCGATCTCATTCCAATTCATTTCACTCCCAGTCATTTCTTCCATTTCGAATCATTTCTGTCACTAGTCGCGCGCCGGCGCGAATCCTGTTGCACCTCTGGTGCACCGATTCGCTTTGGAGTGCCCCCAGGGTTTGGCCTCATTTCTGTACATGCTCCAGAGACTGAATCACTCGCAGGTTCACGCACGATCCCTGATTTTTGTCTTTGTCATGGCATATCATTTCTGTCACTTATTACGCTCCAAATCGAATCCTGTCGCATTCTCTTATGCACCGATTCGTCTTGGTGTGCCCAGCTGCTACGCCTCATTTCGGTACATGCTCCAGAGACGGATTCTTTGTAACCTACAGTCCAGTCGTTGAATCCTGTCTCTGTCATGGGATATCATTTCTGTCACTTATTACACTCCAGTTCGAATCCTGTCGCATTCTTTATGCACCGATTCGTTCTGGTGTGCCCAGCTGCTACGCCTCATTTCAGTACATGCTCCAGAGACGGATTCTTTATTGTTACCATCAGTCCAGGCGTTGAATCTTGTCTCTGTCATGGGATATCATTTCTGTCACTTATTACGCTCCAATTCGAATCCTGTCGCATTCTTTTATGCACCGATTTGTTCTGGTGTGCCCAGCTGCTACGCCTCATTTCAGTACATGCTCCAGAGTCGGATTCTTTGTTGTAACCATCAGTCCAGTCGTTGAATCTTATCTCTGTCATGGCATATCATTTCGGTCACTTATTACGCTCCGATTCGAATCCTGTCGCATTTATTTATGCACCGATTCGTTCCGGTGCGCCCAGCTGTTACGCCTCATTTCAGTACATGCTCCAAGGACAGGACTCATCTGTTTGGTTCAAGGGCTCGTCCTCCGATTCTTGTCTTTGTCATGGGTTTCATTTCATTTCACCTATCACGTTCCGGTACGAATAGTCACATCTGTGTACCAAATTCATCCCGGCGTGCCCCAGGAATGGCCTCATTTCAGTACATGCTCCAAGGACAGGATTCATCCGTTTGGTTCAAGGGCCTCGTCCTCTGATTCTTGTCTTTGTCATGGGTTTTCATTTCATTTCACCTTATCACGTTCCGGTACGAATAGTCACTTCGGTGTACCAAATTCGTCTCGGCGTGCCCCAGGAACGGCCTCATTTCAGTACATGCTCCAGAATCCGTTTCGTGCTCAGTCGCAAAGTTGTGGCATGGCGATCCGGATCTCTGTCATGGCAGCTTCTCTCATCTCACTATCACATGCGGTCTGGATGCCTACCAGGGGGGCCTTGCTCCTCGGCCTCATTTCATTATAAAGTTGCCTCAAAAGGAAAACAGCTTCGTTTAGGCGTGTTGCGTTGTTTTTCTCCACATTCAAGCGCAGACTTCCTGCAATCGTCGTAAATACACATCCAAGCGCAGACTTCTTGCAGTCGTTGCAAGCACGCATCCAGAGATAGACTAATCGCAATCATTGTACCAGCACGCATACGAGCAGAGACCTCTGGCAGTCGTCGCAAGCACGCATTCGAGCCTAGACCTCTTGCACTCGTTACAAGCACGCATTCGAGCATAGACCTCTTGCAGTCGTCGCAAGCACGCATTCGAGCCTAGACCTCTTGCACTCATTACAAGCACGCGTTCGTGCATAGAGCTCTTGCAGTCGTTGCAAGCACGCATTCGAGCATAAACCTCTTGCGGTCGTTGCAAGCACGCATTCGAGCACAAACCTCTTGCTATCGTTGCAAGCACGCTTTCGAGCATAAACCTCTTGCAATCGTTGCAAGCACGCATTCGAGCATAGACCTTTTCCAATCGTCGCAAGCACGCATTCGAGCATACACCTCTAGCGATCGTTGCAAGCACGCATTCGAGCGTAGACCTCTTGCAGTCATGACAAGCACGCATTCAAGCATAAGCCTCTTGCGATCATTGCAAGCTGATGTCCGGGCTCAACTTATGGCAATCATTGCTGGCAGGCACTTCTGCCTGCTCAATAGGTTGCTTTGGGGGAAGCCTGGATACCTTCCTAAATGTCCGTTGTATTACAGGGTACTTATACTTATAGGCATAGTTGATCCAGGGAAAATCCGATTGCCTCTCGAGGGGTCAGGAAGGAATTTTTTCCCCTACTGTAGCAAATTGGCCATGCTCTGTTGGGGTTTTTTGCCTTCCTCTGGATCAGCTGCGGGCGTAGAATTGGGGTGTCGGGTGGTGTGATACCTTATTATTTCAATTGTGGTTGGACCGGATGGACTTCTGTCTTTTCCGGCCTGGCTACCCACGAAGCCTACTGTAAATCCTTGCAATCGCTGCAGGCACGCGTCCTAGCATAACATCTTGCAAATCATGGCAAGCACGCATCCTGGGTAACATCTTGCAACCGTCGCAAGTACGCGTCCTAGCATAACATCTTGCAATCATGGTAAGCACGCATGCTGAGTAACATCTTGCAACCGTCGCAAGCACGCGTCCTAACATACATGCAAGCATAACTCCCGCACTCTTCGCAGTGCACATGCGGAACGCGAATTGCTCGCAGTCACCACGTACACATCTCCTCCGACAAACTCCCGGGCAATTGTCGCAAGCACACGTACAAACACAACCTTTACTCATGCCAAGGCTCGCGACTTAGCATAACTTCTTGCAATCGTTTGTTGCAAGCACGTTCTCAGTGGTACGCTAACTGGCTACACCTCATTTTCAGCAGCACTTAATTGGCCACTCGTCTCCTGTGGCCTTTCTTACAAGCCACTCACTGTCGCCTGTCCGGCTGTCTCTTCCTTGGGACAGTTGAGTTCAACCTCCGTCCGCACCAGGATCATGTTGTCACACGCGACTGGCTTCTTCCGTAGCACGCCCAGGCTATTTCTAGCCAGCGTTCAACATTTCTTATTCTTACATGCTCGGAGAACCATCTGTTGTTACAGCCCATACAGCAAGATCCCCACTACGATGCGTCCAGAGGCATCAGCCCATAATCTTCGGCCAATGCTCGCCCATTACAACTGCCATCTTTACGGACACATAATACCCTCGCAGATTCCCCAGTTTAGTCATCCAAGAGACACCTACAGTCCCTTCACGGTATGTCGAGCGTCCCTATGCACGTCATCCCTCAGGGGTCGCGCCTCTGTGTCACGCCGATTGGTCTTACTGTCTCTCTCACAGGATCCGGAGCAAGTCCTCAGCCGGGTCCCCGCGGCAATAGCAGTCCTTGCTATGCGGGAGGAATTCCTATCGTCTGGGAGTGACGTCTCTCTGTTCATTCCCTTCGCGTCTTCCCTTTCTCCCCAGGTGATGACTGACGCAGCGGCCTCCACGGGCTTGCCGCTGATTTTTTGGCCACCTCTGGCTCGCAGCTCCCTGGCCTCCCCAGTTACTGGCAATTCCTGGCTGCGCCAAGGCGCCTCTCTGGTGGTATGTACTTCCTACGTCAACTGGTCCAGCTCTTGTTGTTGTTTCAGTTCAACATCCATTCTTCCTTTATCCCCGGTAAGTTCAATCAGGCAGCGGACGCCCTCTCCCGCTTTAACCTTGTCGCGTTTTCATTCAGGTACCCGGAGCCGGACCAACATCAGCAGCTATCCCGGACTGGTCTCAACTGACCCTGGGTTAGCCCCTCACCTCCTAGCGGCTACCCAACTCGTTTGATCACTCCCTTTCCCGCAATACCCTCAAGGCCTATCAATCAGCCTGGAGGGCCTTTAACCAACTTCGTCACGTGTCACAGTACAGAGACGTCCCGTGTCAAGCAAGTCACAGCCTTCATTTCCTACTGTCACTCGCAGTTGGCGTCATCCTTTAATACGATCCGGCTATACGTGACCGGTGTACAACATCTTACGTCCCTCCAGGACCCTACCGTACCCTTCCTATTTTACCACGCCGTTCGGGCTGTTACGCGCGGTATCCAGGAAGCGCCAGCCGATGACCGGCACCAAAACGACCGCCTATCACAGGAGACGTTTAGAAATACGTCAGACTTCCTGGCTACTTCACCTTTTCGGTCTCCACGTTGGTGTCATTTACAAGCAGCCATACACCTCGCCTTCCCCGGCTTCTTACGGCCAAGCAAGTTTACTTGTTGTAGCCTCACGGCACGCATGCTGTACCAGCACCACCTGGTCCGATACAAAGACCATTTCGCCTTACACTTAGCAGTCTCCAAGACGCAGCAGCTTGGCTCGGGTTCGGACATACACCGCTATAAGTCCAACAACCGTCGGTACCCGGTCGCCATTTTCACGCGCCTGTCGGCCCCTTTTGGCTGATCAACCAGGAGTTAGTCCTCTTCTGCCATTTCTCACTAAACCCCTGAACGCTGCCCGGTGCAACGTGTCAGGATACTCCCGGGTGTCCTTCACCTCTGTCCTACTCACATTATCAAGAAGTGGGGCAGATGGAGGTCCACCTGTTTCGCCCGCTACATACCCAATCCGCAAGCGGAGATGACCCAGGCCTTTGTCGAGCGCACCCAGTAACAAACTTGGATCAATAAAATACAACCCCTACCTGAATGATTTTGCCCCCTTATTTTGGTATACCGTACGTTAGACCAGGGCACACTTTCAGGTCCATTTCAAGTAAGCGAGTTTATGTTAACCTTGTTTGTTATCCTTAACCGTATCGGTCAGAGGGCTCCATACCATAAATAGAAAGGCCAGTATGCTGGCCTGAAATTATGGGAGGAGCCCGGTGGAATATATAACCAGCCCATTCGCCTGTCCTCCTCGTCGGTTCCGGTGCGCGATACCCACCCACCCATCCCCCTTTTCAGGGCATTTCTCAAGCATCATACTCCTCATGAGAGTACTCTTTTCTCCCCATTCATATTCATTTCATTTATCACCCACTTTCTATCTAGGGTATGCCCCCTTATTTTGGTATACCGTACGTTAGACCAGGGCACACTTTCAGGTCCATTTCAAGTAAGCGAGTTTATGTTAACCTTGTTTGTTATCCTTAACCGTATCGGTCAGAGGGCTCCATACCATAAATATATATGTGTATATATATATATATATATATATATATATATATATATATATAAACTGTACCTGCTCCTGCTCCTCGCCTTGGTGACAAATTGGTAAAGGCAGCAGGACTCAGTTGGAGAAGCAACACATGATATTCTAGCTCTGCCCTGCAGTGCAATCTGGGAGTTGTAGTCTCTGCAGAGCATAGGCACCAGACGGCCATGTTGAAGTCTATGTGCCTGTGCTCTGTGGGAGAACTACAATTCCCGGCATGCAATGGGGCCGCCGTTAGGGGAAGGAAGGGCTAGGACTCGGAGGATGGCGCTGCTGCTATTGGACACGCAGGCAGCCTAAGCCATGCATATTAGACAGTCAGACATACTCTTATCACCCCCCTCGTCCACCGCCGCGGAGCTCACTCTGTCTGCAGCTGTGTGCAGCGCGCCCGCCGCCCGCTCACCCCGCCGTTTGAGAGACTGTCCCACACTCCACACAGCAGCAGACAGTGCAGCACAACACCTCAGAGACAAATTAGGCAATCGCTCGATGGCGAGGCCCTTCCTGTGGGCGAGGCCTAAGGCAATCGCCTAATTTGCCTAATTAAAGAGCCGCCTCTGAATTACATGTCCCTGTTAAACAGGGGCAGAAAAATTGGGCCTTAGGCACTGGTGCTGGTGCCACCACACTGCAACGTCTGCCATATACTCTAGTTTTATTGCAGGAATTAGCCCTGCTGCAAAGCATTGCATCAAAAATTGTAATTAAACGCCCCTGTTAAACAGGGGCAGAAAAATTGGGCCTTAGGCACTGGTGCTGGTGCCACCACACTGCAACTTCTTCCATATACTCTAGTTTTATTGCAGGAATTAGCCCTGCTGCAAAGCATTGCATCAAAAATTGTAATTAAACACCCCTGTTAAACAGGGGCAGAAAAATTGGGCCTTAGGCACTGGTGCTGGTGCCACCACACTGCAACTTCTTCCATATACTCTAGTTTTATTGCAGGAATTAGCCCTGCTGCAAAGCATTGCATCAAAAATTGTAATTAAACGCCCCTGTTAAACAGGGGCAGAAAAATTGGGCCTTAGGCACTGGTGCTGGTGCCACCACACTGCAACCTCTTCCATATACTCTAGTTTTATTGCAGAAAAATTGTGCTCATGGCATCAACCAGAACCAGAAATGTTCTTCCAACATATCAGTGGAGGAGGAAGAGGATAGACAATCAACATAACAGGACAGTCACTCAGCATCAGCATAGGCAGTCTTGAAGGGATGTGATATTTCAAAAAAAATTATTCTGTTACATCAGCTTCAGGTGCTTGGTAGCTGTGGGTGATCCAAGACTGATTCATCTTGATGAAGGTCAGTTGATCAACTGATTCGGTGGACAGGCGCACCCTGTGATCGGTAACAAAGCCACCAGCAGCACTGAAGGTGCGTTCCGAAAGAACGCTGGATGCAGGACAGGCCAGTAGCTCAATTGCATACTGTGCAAGCTCTGGCCAGTGATCCATCCTCAAGACCCAGTAAGCCAGAGGATTTTCGGTGGGAAAGGTGTCCAAGTCTGACCTTGCCCCTAGGTATTCCTGCACCATGTAAATCAGACGCTGGCGATGGGTGCTGGAACCGATCATACCTTGGGGCTGCGGACTAAAAAATTGTCTGAAAGCATCAGTCAGACGGCCACCTTCTCCACCGCTCCTTCTGACCGATGCCTCAGCAACACATTGTCCAGGACCAGGAGTTTGTAACCTCCCAGTCTCTGGGAACGCGTTGCACAGACCTTTCTGCAAGGCCTCCCGGAGATGTCTCATCCTCTACTCCCTCTGCGATGGCAAGATAAGGTCGGCAACCTTACCCTTGTACCGTGGATCAAGGAGAGTGGCCAGCCAGTAATGGTCCCTCTCCTTGATCCGAAGAATACGAGGATCCTTCCGCAGGCTTTGCAGGATCAGGGAGGCCATGCAGCGTAGGTTAGCTGAGGTATTCGGTCCGGAGTCCTCTGGGTCACTAAGAACAACATGATCCGCAGCTACCTCCTCCCAGCCACGTACAAGTCCATGTGTTTCTTGGGACTGTAAATCATCCCTACAAGACTGCTGCTGCTGCTGCTGATGCTGAGTGCCAGCCTCCACCTCCATGCTGACACAATAATCCTCCTCTTCATCCTCTTCCTGTGTGATGGGTGGCACAGCAGGAACACTGTCTGGATAAAGGGGGCCTTGAGAGGCAAGGAAGTCCTCCTCTTCCTGCCTCTGTTCTGCCTCAAGTGCCATGTCCATTATTCCACGCAGCGTATGCTCCAAGAGGTGGACAAGAGGTACAGTGTCACTGATGCATGCACTGTCACTGCTCACCATCCTTGTGGCCTCCTCAAACGGTGACAGGACAGTGCATGCATCCCTGATCATGCCCCACTGGCGTGGTGAGAAAAAACTGAGCTCCCCTGACCCTGTCCTGGTGCCGTAGTCGCACAGGTACTCATTGATGGCCCTCTGCTGCGTGTACAGCCGCTGCAGCATGGCCAACGTTGAGTTCCACCTGGTGGGCATGTCACATATAAGGCGGTTCTTGGGCAGGTTCAACTCCTTTTGGAGCTCAGCCAGCCGAGCACAGGCATTAAATGATCGGCGGAAATGCACACAGACTTTCCTGGCCTGCTTCAGGACATCCTGTAAGCCGGGGTACCTGCCCAAGAACCGCTGCACCACCAGGTTAAGGATGTGAGCTACACAGGGCACATGGGTCAGTTGTCCCTGTCGGAGGGCGGAGAGGAGGTTGGTGCCATTGTCGCAAACCACCATTCCTGGCTTAAGCTGGCGTGGCGTCAACCACCTCTCGGCCTGCCCCTGCAGAGCTGACAAAACATCCACCCCAGTGTGGCTCCTGTCCCCCAAACAAGCCAGCGCAAGCACGGCATGGCATCATTTTGCCTGCGTACTTGCGTAGCCCCTGGAATGCCTACGAAGCACCGCTGGTTCTGAGGACAGAGCACTGGAAGAGGCCATGGAGGAAGAAGAAGAGGAGGGGGTGGAGGAGAGAGGTGTGTCACAACCAATAGTAGCATTTTGGAGGCGTGGTGGCGGAACAACCTCCAACACTACTGCACCTTGTCCTGCATCTTTCCCAGCTGCCAGAAGAGTGACCCAATGGGCCGTGAAAGACAGGTAACGTCCCTGTCCATGCCTGCTGGACCATGAGTCAGCGGTAATATGCACCTTACCGCTGACCGCCCTGTCCAGCGAGGCAAGGACATTGCCTTCCACATACCGGTAGAGAGCCGGAATCGCCTTCCGTGAGAAAAAGTGGCGTTTTGGGACCTGCCACTGAGGAACCGGACATTGTACAAACTCACGGAAGGGGGCCGAGTCTACCAACTGAAAAGGCAGCAGTTGAAGTGCTAGCAATTTAGCCAAGCTAGCATTCAACCGCTGGGCATGTGGATGGCTGGGAGTGAACTTCTTTCGCCAGTCCAGCAGCTGGGGCAGGGACATTTGCCTGCTATAATCGGACGTGGGTGTACCGCTAACAGAGTTCCCGGAAGCACTTGGCTGTGACACACCTAATTCTACACCTTCATTCCTCTCGGAGCAGGTTTCAGAGAGGACTGAAGGTCTAGTGGGGTTGGAGATGCCAGCTGATGAGGAGCAAGGAGAGGTCCGCTTTGTTCTTTGGTGTGAGTCTTTGAGGTACGCTTGCCAACGAGCTGCATGGCAGGTCAACATATGTCTGGATGTGGTGCCACAAGCGGCTGATGTTTTGGCCACGCGAGATACGCTTGAGACATATGTTGCAAATAGCAGCGGTGCGATCTGATGCACTCGTCTCAAAAAAGGCCCACACCAAAGAACTTTTAGAATAACGCGCAGAGGCAGCGCCCTGCACAGGCGGAGCTCTGCGGTGTGATTCAGTCGGTGTGCTGCCCCTAAGCTGGCCCCCGGAGGGCATCCTGCCTCATTGGACATGTGCCTCCTCCTCCTCCTCCCCCTCCTCCTCTCTCCTTCCAGGCACCCACGTGGAGTCAGTGCCCTCATCATCCCCTCCCTCTTCATCGCTGTAGCAAACCTGGCAGTATGCTGCAGCTTGTGGAACATGACTGCCAGATTGCTGTCCTTCTTGAGCATCCCCTCTCTCTGCGCTCACGCTACTGCCTTTTCTCTATCTGAGTGTCATCATCAGAGCCCACAAAACACTGGGCATCCTCCTGGAGCATGTACCCAACACTGTGCTCAAAGAGTTCAGGAGACTCCTCAGGAGGACGTGGTGGGTCTAGGGAAGGAGTCACTGATGATGACATTGAGAGGAGGGAAGACGATGCGTTGGCAGCTGCTTTGCTAGTACCCTGAGACTGGGTGAGAGAGGATGAGGAGGATGAAGAGGGCTTGGTCATCAACTCTACCAAGTCGTTGGCATGTTGCGGCTCAACATGTCCAGCTGCCGAAAAGATGGACAAGCGTGTCCCATGGCCACGTGCTGATGACAATGCACCGCGTCCACGACCAGCACTGTTGTCTCTAGACACAGAGCCTGCTTGCCCTCTTTTATCGGCTCGCGCCTGTCTGCCTCTCCTTGCTGGCCTTCCAGACATGGTAATGGCCTGAAGGGAGTTGGGTAAAAAAGCAGTTGGGTAGTGTATATTGTGCTAGAGGCACACAACACCCACTAACTCCTGCAGATGCCTTTATTATAGAACACCAGAGATAAAGGGGTATATACAGATGTATACTGTGCTGTGCTGGAGGCACACACAACTTCCAATAACTCCTGCAGATGGCAAGTGGGCTCAAATAGAGAAGAGCTATGTAGGTGGATATAGCGGCATGTACTGGGTACAGAGCATGCAGACAGCACGCACTAGCTCCTAACACTACTGACTGCAAGCTCTATTATAAAAGATAGATCACTAGCTATATAGGTGAGGTGAATATAGCGGTGTATACTGCGGTCAGGGCACGCAGACAACAACCACTACACAACAGCAAGATCGAAAATCGTCCGAAAACGATCGGTGTGTACTGTGTTGAAGGTACACAGAACACCCACTAACTCCTGCAGATGCCTTTATTATAGAACACCAGAGATAAAGGGGTATATACAGATGTATACTGTGCTGTGCTGGAGGCACACACAACTTCCAATAACTCCTGCAGATGGCAAGTGGGCTCAAATAGAGAACAGCTATGTAGGTGGATATAGCGGTATGTACTGGGTACAGAGCACGCAGACAGCACGCACTAGCTCCTAACACTACTGACTGCAAGCTCTATTATAAAAGATAGATCACTAGCTATATAGGTGGGGTGAATATAGCGGTGTATACTGCGGTCAGGGCACGCAGACAACAACCACTACACAACAGCAAGATCGAAAATCGGCCGAAAACGATCGGTGTGTACTGTGTTGAAGGTACACAGAACACCCACTGCTTCAGACGCCAACACACTACACAAGGCCGCCGCGATGGCGGCCTTATATAGTGTGGGGCGTGCACTACACAGCCTGAGCTATGATTGGCCACAGGCATCCTGCCTGTGGCCAATCATGGCTCTCCTCGCTGCTGGCGCTGCGATTGGCCAAGCATGCGGGGTCACAGTGCATGCTTGGCCAATCATGAGCCAGCAATGCACTGCGCCATTGCAGTGCATTGTGGGCCGTGAGCGCCACACGAATTTGGCGCGAACGGACCAAAATGTTCGGACTTCGCCGAATGGACGAACAGCCGTTGTTCGAGTCGAACGTATGTTCGACTCGAACACGAAGCTCATCCCTAGTGGGCACCCACGTGACATCACTAGACACGTAATCATAGACGTCACCTTCCCCACCGCTATAATTAGAGATCTCAGAGTAGGCAGCAACACTGGGGACCAACCTCCTCCTTGGGCTGATCTGGGTACTGTCATCAGACTGCTGAGTGGTGGTTGTTGCTACCTCCTCTTCCTGATCCAATGCCAAGAGTGGCTGCGCATCAGCAATGTCTTGTGATGGATCGTAAAATAATTCCTGTGACTCAAGCGGAAGGTATGTGGTGGTGGTGGTGGTGTTGGTGGTAGTGTCTTTGGGGGTGCACACAGCAGAGAGTGAAGAAGAGGGTGCAGATCAAGAGGATGAGGAGGGTGGAGAAGAGTAAGGATGAGTGAGCTACTCAACCAAGTCTGGTGCGTCCTTTGATGTAATCGCACGCACCTTCTGCAATTTGCCACTTTGGCTCAAGTCTGTTGCTCCTGCCCTACCCCTACCACCCCTGCGGAAGGGCCTGCCTCTTCCTCTGCCTGTAATTTTTTAAATGACCCTGTGACAAAAGTCTCTAGAGAAGTGCAGTATGTATGTGGAAGAAGGTATATAACACCGCGCTTCAATCTGTCGTTTTTGGAGGCCACTGGTCTATCACACCAGTTATAATACTTTTTTTAATTGCGTTTGTCACTCTTTGTAGTATCGCTGCAGAACCGCTCAGCAGTCACAATGCTGCACAGTGGAAATGCACTATACTATGCTTTCTATATGTGCAAGTATTTTATACGTGTATTACACCACTCTATACTGCACACCAAATAGTACACCTATACCAGTCCTTAAAAGGACCTTTTGTGGACCTAATAGTAGCTAGCTAGTAGCTAGTGAATTGCAGACTGTCCCGGCTCCAAAAACCAAACAGTCCCTCCCTACACTGAGAAACGACAGCTGCAGAATCTGTCAGCAGCACTGCATGCAGTGCACTATAATATGCTTTCTATATTTGAAAGAAAGTATATTATACGTGTACAACTCTATATACTGTATAGGATGTAACCCTGTTTTTTGAGGAAAATTTTCTTTCGCGCTTTATACAATAAGTCTTATGTAGCCACAGCTATGGACCCCTTGATAGACACTGATGATCAAAAAGCAATGGATATACTAAATTCTCTATTAGAGGAGAACGAGGGGCCCAATGAATCCTTTAATCTCACAAAAAGACGAGCCAACTTAAAAATTAGATCACAAAAAATTCCATCTTTATCCAAAAAATAAATGGTTAAAACTTTTCCTGGATATGGTCCAAGCTGACCTGGAAAAGATTGATTGGACTCAGAAGTCCCCTGATAATCTCACTGTGGGTGAAAGGCTAGCCCTTAAGGACTTAAAGGTGAGAAAGAATATAGTGATCAAAAAGAGTGACAAAGGAGGTAATGTTGTCCTCCTAAGTCAACAACAATATGAGAGAGAGGCTAAACGGCTACTCAGCGACAGCACTACTTATCAAAACCTCGACAACAATCCATTCCCAAGGGTAGTTGAAGATCTGAACCAGAAATTGAAGTTAGCTAAGGATGAGGACGTTTTGTCCATTCGTGAATTCCAACATCTTACTGTACTGGAGTTCTGTGTACTGACCTTCTATATCATTCCGAAAATTCATAAGGATCTTATCAATCCTCCTGGCAGACCAATAGTGTCAGCATGCCAGGGTCCACTCGAGCGAGTTGGGCGGTACCTGGACTCCCTTTTACAGGATTTGGTTAAAAACCTGCAGTCTTTTGTTCAGGATACAAGACATGTCTTGGCCAAAATTACCGCATTAGGTGCCTTCAGCCAGCCAGAAAATCTATGGCTGGTTGGTATAGATGTTGAATCACTATACACCTCGATACCCCATGAGGAGGGCATACGAGCAGTGTCGAGGTACCTGGAGGTCTCCTATCCTAAATCGGGACCGCAGAATAAGTTTCTGGTCGAACTTTTGGAGTTTGCCTTGACTAATAATTTTTTCCAGTTCCTCATGACCTACTATCACCAAATACGAGGTAACTCTATGGGGGCAGCGTGAGCTCCGGCCTACGCTTGCCTCCATTTGGGCCTCTGGGAAGAAGAGGAGGTATACCCCTCGACTTTGTACCATGGCCATGCTCAGGAGTGGCTGCGGTACATTGATGATGTAATAATGATTTGGGGGGGTACTCCAGATGATTTACATCGATTCATCAACGAGCTAAATGTCAATCAGCGTAAAAAAATACGGCTGACGAATGCTTTTTGACCAAAAGATGTTGTCTTTTTTAGACCTTTGCATTATACTTGAAAATGGTCTACTCAGCACCCGTATATTCCGCAAAGACACCGCTGCGAATACTTTTCTGCATACGACCAGTCATCATCCACACTGGCTCAAAAATGGGATACACTGGGGCCAGTTTCTACAAATCAAGCGGAATTGCACGGATGCTGAAGATTTTAGATGTGAGAGCAAGGAATTGTACACAAGATTTAGAGAACGTGGGTACTCCCATAGACGAATTAAAAAAGCTAAGAAAAAGGCAGCTCTGAGAAATCGCATAAGTCTGCTAGAGGGCCCCCCCAGTAGTAGAAGTCTCCCCACAACAAATAGATGAACCAGTAAAAATAATAACAACTTTTGGGTCACAGTGGGGTAAGGTCCGATCAGTTCTGGCAAAACATTGGGGGGGTCCTAACCAATTCACCTGATCTAGCTAAAATAGTAGGAGATTCCTCCAAACTTGTGGCCCGACGAGCCAGAAGTCTGGGTGATACCTTGATTCATCCTGAATTTGTGAAAGAGCCTAACCCGACGTGGCTGTCTGAATACCCATGGAGGAAGGGAATGTTCCCCTGCACTAAATGTCAAATTTCCAATGGCCTGACAGTTAAGGGCATCTATGTTCTAAAAGTGCCCAGTAGGAGAGGTGACTTTGACCGTATCCTGCTACAAAAGGAGAAGTGGTGGGTTATAGGCTATATGGTTATAGGCTATAGGCTGAAGACGCTTGCCCCTGCAGGCTTGAACACGGAACTTAATTTGCAGGTCTTTCTAAATGCATAAAGATCTGTACACATATACATTTTACTGAAGGGCTTAGACTAGTTACAGTGAGGAGAGCTCATGATATCAATGTATACAATTTAAATTAAGTTCATCCTTGTGCTCTTTGGATGCCCTTTAGTGTGAGCGGATACTGACTTACTGTAACTAGTATATAAGTAAAAATGGATCCTCATTTCAATATCCTTTCATATGCTGTTGAGTGAATTAATTGTTGATGTGTCTTTTGTGTATCTTGTGCGTCTTTTATGTTTTCTGCTGTTGTCGTGTTTGAGTCCTGTCAGTGTAAGGCTGTATGTTAGTGTAACAGGGGTCCCCTGTGTGAGAGCGTTAGGTATGTTAAGTGTTGTTTTTTGTCCTATCCACTAAGTCCTGCTTAGTCACTACTTTCGTGTTACCGACCTAAGTATATCCTGTTTAAGATAAGCTAGCGTAGTATTTAAGAGGCTAGTCTGTCAGATGAGTTACTTTAAAAACAGGATAGGTGAAGTAATGTTTAAATTCCTATTGGTTACTAATAACAACATACTGAGAATAAAAGGACTGTGACAGTGTGCCAATCGTCATCCGAGAAGAAGCTATGCCAATAGAGCCAGCGAAACGCGTTGACGTCACACTTTGACGCGGGCCGGTCACTGGGCTGGCGGAGTGAGAGGACTTTGATTTCATTCACAGCAATGCTCTTTCTTAACTTGCTATGCTATAGCGATGGGTGATCTCGCATTCACGGGCAGCGCCTGATGGATATATGAAAACATCTATTATAGACATTTGTCTCCTGCTGATACGGGGCGGCCATAAAATAGCAGGTCCAAAATACAGCTGAAACCCTGACAGGCTGTTCCGACCATCCGGACGCTGACACTTATATGGTGGTGGTAAAGTATTGGAAAACCCTTTTCACTTTAAGGCTAGGTTCACACTATTGCGATGCGGGAACGCCGCGAATCCGCGGCGTTTTCCCGCATCGCTCACCTCCCGCCGGCAGTTCACACTGCCCTATGCGGACGGCTGGGGGTGTCAATGTTATGTTAATGACACCCCCAGATCCGTCGGCATATCGCAGTGCGATCTGCCGACTCGCACAGGAATCGGATCGCATGGTGTGAACCCCCATGCGATCCGATTCCGTTGCGGACCCAAAAAAGGGTCCTGTGCGAGTTTGCTGCGGGACCGCTGCGAGTTCAGCCATACTATTTGTATGGCTGAACTCGCAGTGCTACGGAGATCGGATGTGATTTGCTGTGCGAATCACATCCGGTTCTCCCCCCGCAGCGGTGTGAACCCAGCCTAAAGTAGATTGCTTTAAAGATACCTGCAAGGACTGCTTGGAGTTAACCTTGGAAAAGATTTAACAGATGTACAATCACTGTGAAAAAAACTGCTGCAAATAGATCTGTGCTAAGGTGTATCAGCTGCCGCTAATTAAGAGACTATTTTTTCCTTTTCAAATAAGGATTAAAAGGAATCTATGAGAACTAGAATTGGAGCATAGCTGGAATATTATTTTATAGCAAGCTAATACGGATATTCAGTACTGAATTGACTTTTTTTCATTATCAACTATCAGGTTAAAATATTAATCACTATTATAGCTGCTATTTAAACTATCTACCTCATCTTCTCTCCCCCTTCCCTCTTTGCTTGCTCTGAACCACCGTTTAATCACATAGTAGCTCAGGGGTTGACAAATTTGCTTGGAATCTAGGAGCCAGCTAAAAAAGTTAGGAGCCAGGTCCGTGACGGCGATCTGGACCTGTCCCTGGCCTGACATGGAGACGAGTGAGTGGAAGATAGCCCCCAGCCCCCCACATATGAGATCACCTCCCATTGGACACACCGCTCGAGTGCTAAATGGCCGCTGTGATTGGCCATTTAGCATGATCTGTGATTGGCTGTTACCAAGGGACACGGCCAACACAGAACTTCCCCGATGCGCGCCCATGGCAGCGTGCAGAGGGGAAGTAAACAGGAGGATGTCCAGGGACACCCTCCCGGCAATTGGTGTCCACCCTGTAGACATCTTTCATCTATAGTGCGGGCACGAAGTGGTTAACAAAAGAATGTGACTTCTTTTATTTCCGCCATATTCCCGCTTATTTACTGCCATATCCCCGCTAATGCCCCGTACACACGTTCCGATTATCGTAAGACCGATCGTTCGTATTTTGTTGCATACAACTAAGATCGAATACAACAGTGCAAAATGTGTGTAAGATTTCTGTCGTACGATTCTGGTAAAATCTTCCGTCGTGCGTAGCTACGTATTTTAAATGATGTCAAATACGTGTGACTCGTGTGTCCATCTGGTTTATTTTTGTGTTTCTGATCATGCGTGGTGTTTGTCGAACGACTTTTATCGGACGCATACTGTACTGACTACACGATTGTCGTACGATGGGCTGTCGTTCGACCAAAGTTTTCCTGTTTGTCCCTTCGGATTTGGTTGGACGGACTGTCGTGATCGGCTGTCGAAAGCTGCGTACTAACAATCAGATTATCGAACGATCCGTCCGAAAGCGACTTTTGTGGTCCGATAATCGGAACGTGTGTACGGGGCATAAGGGTTCGATCAGGTCCGCCTGAAAAACTGACAGGTGAACCTGATCAGACAGCCCTTGTGAAAGGGGCCAAGCAGGTAGGATTACAAATAATAATAATTTTTTTTCCTTAACCACTTGCTTACTGGGCACTTAAACACCCTTCCTGACCAGACCAATTTTCAGCTTTCGGTGCTCTCACACTTTGAATGACAATTACTCAGTCATGCAACACTGTACCCAAATAAATTTTGTGTCCTTTTTTTCCCACAAATAGAGCTTTCTTTTGGTGGTATTTGATCACCTCTGGGGTTTTTATTTTTTGCGCTATAAATGAAAAAAGACTGAAAATTTTGAAAAAAAACGCATATTTCTTTGTTTCTGTGACAGAATTATGCAAATTATTAATTTTTCTTCATAAATTTTGGCCACAATTTATACTGCTACATATCTTTGGTAAAAATAACCCAAATTAGTGGATATTATTTGGTCTTTGTGAAAGTTATAGAGTCTACAAGCTGTGGTGCGAATCGCACAAAATTGATCACATCTGATGTACTGGTGGCCTATCTCACTTCTTGTGACCCGAACAAGTCAGGAAAGTACAAATACCCCCCAAATGACCCCTTTTTGGAAAGTAGACATTCCAAGGTATTTAGTAAGAGGCATGGTGAGCTTTTTGATGTTGTCATTTTTTTCCCACAATTCTTTGCAAAATGAAGATTTTTCATTTTTTTTTTTTCTCCACAAAATTGTCATTGTAATAGGTTATTTCTCTCACGTGGCATGTGTATACCACAAATGACACCCCCCAAAAAATTCTGCTACTCCTCCTGAGTATTACAATACCACATGTGTGGGACTTTTTCACAGCCTGGCCACATAGAGAGGCCCAACATGCAGGGAGCGCCATCACGTGTTCTAGAAGCATAAATTACACATCTAACTTGTTGACTACTTATTACACTTTTGAAATACCAGGACAATGACACGTGACACTGATGACAGATGGCACTGATACGTGGCAATGATGACACTTATACGTGGCACTGATGACACGTGGCACTGATGACAGATGGCACTAATATGTGGCACTGATGACAGGTGACACTAATATGTGGCACTGATGACACGTGGCACTAATACGTGGCACTGATGACACGTGGCACTAATACGTGGCACTGATGACACGTGGCACTAATACGTGGCACTGATGACACGTGGCACTAATACGTGGCACTGATGACACGTGGCACTAATACGTGGCACTAATACGTGCCACCGGTGACAGATGGCACTAATACGTGGCACCAATGACGCATGACACTGATGACAGATGGCACTGATAAGTGGCATTGATGACACGTGACACTGACAACAGATGGCACGTGACACTGACAGGTGGCACTGATGACAAATGGCACTGATACGTGGCACTGATGACAGATGGCACTAATACGTGGCACTGATGACAGATGGCACTATGTGGCACTAATAACATGTGGCACTGATGACAGATGCCACTTATACGTGGCACTGATGACAGATGGCACTGGGGACAAATGGCACTGACAACAGGTGGCACTGGGGACAGATAGCACTGCGGGCAGGTGGCACTGGGGTGGGGTGGATTGCACTGGGGTTAATGGCACTGGGGCAGGATGGCACTGGGGCAGATGGCACTGGGGCGGATGGCACTGGGGCAGCATGGCACTGGGGGGGGGCATGGCACTGGGGGGGGATGGCACTGGGGGAGGATGGCTCTGGGGGAGGATGGCACTTTTTTTTACACTTTTTTTTTTTTTTTTCTTTTGTACACTGATGGCTGCTGCAGCCGTTCTTCTCTCCCCTCTCACACGCTGTCTGTGTGAGGAGGGAGAGCGGCGCTGAGAGATGATCTCATATGTTTACATATGAGATCATCTCCCATTGGACACGCCGATCACGCTGTAAACGGCCGCTGTGATTGGCCGTTTACAGCGATCTGTGTTTGCCTGTCCCCGGGGGACACGGCAAACACAGAACTTTATATATATATATATATATATATATAGCTATTTACCAGCCACCACACTCATCGTTGGGCAAAAGGCATCAGATGACGCCCGCAGTCACTTCCTTCTCTTCACTTTGGGAAGGAAATGGGCGGGCAGTGAAAAACAGGCAGAGCTTTGAAGCTCCATTAGGATTAGCATTATTGGATGGGTTGTAATTTCAACATCCACCACAAGATGGCACCAAACTAGTGAAAGACTTTAGAAGGCCGCGAAGCCGCGGCCTCAATTACTGGCCGGCGTGGCCCGATGCAAGTGCATGGCGGAGTTCGGGGTCCACACGGAGACAGGATACCCCAGCTATGTTGCCCCAGGCGCCAGGACGCGAATTCTAGTGGCAAATGCGACTTGGCGCCCGGGGTTTGTCGAGCCCTGTAGTAGCTTATTTGGTCCAACCATCTGCCCGTAGGATATTTAAATCAAATTAATTTACTATATCTATGACGGTCACGGTGGTTCGTAGCAATTGGTCCGGACCCGCGCGATGTGTGTTGTGTGTCTATGTATGTGCGTCCTGTGAGTCTCTCGTTTATGATATTGGATGTTATGTGGGTAACTTTCATGAACTGTATTTATTTATTTATTTATAATTGATATCTTATAATCGAATTAATTAAATTGTTGAAATAAAATACTATTGCCTTTTTTGGCATTTAAAACGCTTGGAACTATTGTTTTGTTGCCAATGGTAACCGCTTCACGTGGCGGGCTTTCCGGCATGTACCCCCCTCTTTTTTTTTTTCCTATATACTGTACACCTATAAAAGGACCTTTGTGGACCTAGTAGCTAGTGATTTGCAGACTGTCCCTGTTCCAAACACCAAACTGTCCCTCAGTCCCTACACTGATAAAAGACAGCTGCAGAATTGGGCAGCACAGTAGTCAGCAGTGCACCATAATATACTTTGTATATCTGAAAGAAAGTATATTATACGTGTACAACCCTATATACTGTACACCTATACCAGTCCTTAAAAAGGACCTTTGTGGACCTAATAGTAATAGCTAGTGATTAAACTGACTGTCCCTGCTCCACACAGCGTCCTGCCCCTACACTGACAAAAGACAGCTGCAGAATTGGTCAGCAGTGCACTCAGCAGCAATCAGCAGCACAGCAGTCAGCAGCAGTGCACCAGAACCCTATATACTAGTGTACACCTATACCAGTCCTTAAAAGGACTTTTGTGGACCTAATAGCTAGCGATTTGTGTCACTACAGTCTGTCTCTGCTCCACACAGCATCCTCTCCCTACACTGACAAAAGACAGAATGTAAAATGGCCGCCAGATCAGGTCTATTTATAAGGTAGGGGGAATGTCCAATTGTCCATGTGCTGAAAGGTCTCAATTGGCTGTCCTGTACCCCATAATGGATGTGTCATGGGTCAAATTTCTTCACAATGTAAACAAATATGGCCGTCGCGAACAGCGCCAGCAGTCCGTCGGTTTGGCGAATCGCGAACGAGCAAAATTTGCCGCGAACCAACCGCCAGGCGAACCGCAAGGCCATCTTTAATCAGGACTCTGTAGCTGCTGCCCGTTGATCTCGGGGGTAAGGTAGGACAACAACTACTATAGTAGGGTGTCCAACCATTTTAGGATTTGTTCCTTCACTGGTGGTGAAGGTTTAGTATCTACAGCCCAGGCTATGCCTATGAAATAAATTGCCTATGAAATAAATTGCCTGTTGGTCATTTCATAAAGGGATAGACCATGACTCCTCATTGGCTGCACACCAGTAGACCTCAGTAGTGAAGGTTTGTCCTTGCTGGGATGTTTTTGTGGCACAGCAGAAATACACATCGAGATTTGTGACATCTCTGCTCATAAGGGCTATATTACTGTACATCAGAAATGCACTGAAGCTTGTTTGCTGTCCTTTATATCCTAAAGGTACTGCTTTGTTTGGCTGCAGATCAGAAAAATACAACAGTGAAGGTGGTCTGTACTTTCTGGTTTTGTGCTGCACAGCAGAAATGCACATCATTGAGTCTGGTGACATCTCTGCTCATAACGGTTATATTGCTGCACATCAGACATACACAAGATTGAGGTCTGTCTGTGGGGCTTTGCCTTGTTGGTTACTTATCAGAAAGGCAGCAGTGAAGTTTGATGGTCCTGATTTGTTGGGCTGCATAGCAGAAATACAAATTGAACCTGGGCTAGGGGTAGTAAATATACTGCCTTTGGTAATCTGTTCAGCACCGCAAAGTGGCGTTGTGATAATTCAGACAGTGCTATTAACAGCAATGGCTGCCGAGTTTAAGCATGTGATCTGACATGTTGAATCGCAAGACAAATCATTTCAATATGGATGTGCTATCTCTATTCAGAGTGTTTTATTGTTGCACATCAGACATATACAGGATTAAGGTCTGTGGGGTTTTGTGTCCTGTATTACTGCCTTATCAGAAAGGCAGCAGTGAAAATTGATGTTTCAAATTTGTTGGGCTACATAGCAGAAATACAAATTGAACCCCTGCCAGGGGAGTAGTACATATACTGCCTTTGGTAATCCGTGTAGCACCACAAAGTGGTGTCGTGCCGATTTTAGCCATGCGATTTGACATGTTGAGTCGCAAGGCCAAATCACTTCAATATGGGTGTGCTATCTCTATTCAGAATTGTTATATTGTTGCACATCAGACATATACAAGATTGAAGGTTGTCTGTCCTTTATGTCTTGCATATACTGCCTTATTGGCTCCATATCAGAAAGGACACAGCAGTGAAGGTTGCTTGTCTTTTTCTGATTTTGTTTTTGCTGTTCAGCTGAGAGACACATTGAGGATGGTGGCATCTCTGCTCAGTATTGGTATAATGCTACACATCAGACATACACAAAGATTGAATGTTTGTGTCCTGTATGTCCTTTATTTACTGCCTTATCGTTTGTATATTTGGCACAGCAGTGAGCAGTGTTTCTTATTGATCTACCTTTCTGCATCTTAGGAATACACAGCAGGGGGTTGTTGGCTGCACTCCTCCAGGGAGTCACAGCATTGGGGACCCCTCGCTTGTTCGACCTGAAAATTGCTATTTTCCCTGCGACCTGTGTAATCTTGAGGTCTGTGGATCCAGGAATCGTGGGACTGCTGGAGTCGCACAGACATGAATGGTACCCATTGGAAGCCATAGTGTATGACTTCTCATGCGTCTTGCAGTCCCAAGTCGCAGGTTGGGTCGCACGGGTGTGGAAGCCCTAAGCTTATCTGTCCCTTCTGGTTGAGGTTTTCCTATGCAGCAGCAATACTCATCATGGAGTTATTGTCTTATTTTGCAGAAGACCAGAAAGATTGCAGCTGTAAAGGCTGTTGGTTTTTTCCTCAGTGTCTGTTTTTCTGTTGTTGCGCAGCAGAAATACTCAAGATTGAAGCTTGTTGGTGCTTTCTGTTTCATATTGCCTTGCCTTGCCTTGTCTTACTGCTCTTCAGAAAAACACAATGCTGCAGGTTGCTTGTGTCCTTTCATGGCATAGCAGAAATGCACAACACGGGAGTTGGTGTTCATATTGATCTTATAACTGTATTTGGTGGTTTGCCAGAAATATGCAACATAGAAGTTTGGGTCTTTCTGTCTTTATATTTATAGCCTTGTTTTGCTGTACATCAGTAAAACACAACAGTAAAGGGGGTTCCTGTCCTTTCTGTATTTATATATCAGTTATGACCTAGCTAGCTGCACTTCAGAAATACGCAGCATTTAGGGTTTGCTTGTGTCTTAATGTTTTTACATCTTGGCAGCACATCAGATAACCAGACTGTGAGGACTGTTTGTCTACATTGAGGTTCAGATTTGGGTCTCTTCCCATATTTGATATATCAGTTTAGCTAGTCACACTCAGGTACACAACATTGTTGTCTATGCTTGTGTCCTTTCTGTCTAAATCTATTGTGCCGTGCCCACAATCCGTGATCTTTTTATTTGTGATATTAATAATACATGTATCACCTTTTGTATTTCAGCCTTCTTTTCCATGGAGGGGCCAGGAGTTCTGGCTGCAGATGTCACATGTCAGAAAGCCTCGACCCCTTACATTCAGGGATGCCAGAACCATTTCCTAGGGTTGAAGCCCAGTAGGGTTATGGGACACTGGAGGAAGGGGATAATGAATCGCCCTGTTTAGTAAGAACTTGGTGAGTCTTGTTCAGAGGAGTATTAGGGCCTGAGGGTGAAGTATAAAGATGTATACCCGATCGAATAGGTTTCGGCTCTGTGCATGGCTGTCACGTACCTGGTGATGGAGCCTGATATGCAGAGGATGGCCTCTTTTACAACTCTGACTTGGAGCCCCTGATAGAGCTGACAGGAGGCACCGAGATGCAGAGTCGCACGAGTGCCTGGCGGGATCTCTGAACCTGGAGCTGGCTCGGAGCACTCGGCCGGGCTGTAGAGGTGTCTGTAGGAATCTCAGAGCAGTGATAGGCAGGTAGCTGGAACAAGTAGACAACCAGTCCCCACAGGCAGGAGTGCAGATGCAGCAGAAGGGATGGTGGCACCCTCAAGGCTGAAGAGAAGGCAAGTACAGGCAGGCCGGGTCATACACAACGGGTACGTCAGGAACAGGGGCTGAAGCAGAAGCGGAATCAGATTACAGGCCGGGTCGTAAACAGGCTGGCAGCAGAGTGGCAGAAGGAGCAGGCAAGTGCGGAGTGGGGGCCAAGCCGGGGTCGGATGCAGGCAGGAAACAGGAACGTCAGGAAGTCAGCCGGGTCTCAACAAGAACAGAAGGCAGGTAAGTAATTGCAGGTTACACAGGGAACGCTGTAGAGCAGACAGCACTGAGTCTGGAAACTGTCTGAGTTTAAATAGCCTGTTTGGGTGGCAAAAGCTGTCACATGGTGCGTGTGCACCAATGGCATCCTGACAGGGGCAGAGGTAACAGGTCATCTTCTTCTGCAGCCATCTTGGGTGCTGGCATGCCCTTCCTGACATGAAGAGGTAACAGGTCGTCTTTTTTCAGCAGCCATCTTGGGTGCTGGCATGCCCTTCCTGACAATGGCCTTCATTTTGCCCTTCTAGCAAAACGTAGCAATATGGGTAGTCTACTCCTGCTAGGGACTTTAATCTCCTGAAGTAGGCTCTCAGGCGTAAGTAAAGCCATAGATTGGGTATGCCTTAAACCCATGGATCAAGCTTCTGTTAATCTATTACCCTTAAGTAGGCTTCCCTTTAGTCTTTGCTGACATAAAGATAAAAAGGAACAAAAAAGGTTGTCTGTCAGGCCCCCCCCCCCTTTTTTTGCAGTTTTATTTCCCTGTTCTAGTGTTAAGACAGGCTCTCTTATTGATCAATGTCGTGTCCTTGTCTTACAACACAGGTCTCTGATTTATCTTTTTAGTGGTTCTAAGTAGCACCTACAGGCACAATAGGCCATGGTTGTTAGATGTGTGAGACAGGCAACATTGCTAACCTACACGTTTAACATGTTTTCTGATTCCATCTTTAAGAGCCCAGTCCACCTAGATACTGCATCCAAAGCGGAAAAGGCAGGGACATCTGTGGAGCAGACCTGCAGATCAGCCGCATGATCCAGCTAAGATATTTTCATAAAGCATATGGAGTGGAGGTAAAGCTCACTGCAGAACCAAGGTTCGCCAAGAGGGTCTTGCAGTGGCCTCAACCTAAGGTAGGCCTGAGGTACTTGTTTATCCTCTCAGGTGTGCTGTCCTTGGAGATGACTTGAAAAAGGTACCAGTTACTTTCCGGTAGCTGTCTTTCTGGGAAATCTTCCAGGACGGCAGGCTTACTTCCTGCCCATTGGAGGAGGGAAAATTGTAGAACACTAGAAGGTGAGTGCCTATGAGGAATAATTTCCCTTGTGAGCCGGGTTCAGGAGTTACTTCTCAACAAACTGAGGATCAAGGGGAAGGGTAGGGACTTACAACAGCTGTCGATTGATTGTGTTTCCTGTAGGGAGGAGCCTCTCATCTCTCAGGTGTGCCGTCCTGGAAGATTTCCCAGAAAGACAGCTACCGGTAAGTAAGTGGTACCTTTACTTTCACAAGCATTTAACTATTTACAGGAAGTGACTGTTATTTACTCTGGGCACTTGACCTTTTTACCCAGGATGCCAGGTGACCTACCCATGGACACCCTCTCTGACAGTGCATGCTGGGTAGGACATAAAATAAGCCAGTGCGGCCATCTTAGGTCTCTTGGGAACGCATGGCATGCCTGTGAGGACTTTTGAGGACTTGTGAGGAGGCCTCCCGGAGGAAACGGCCTATTGCCCTTAAGGAGCGCAATCCTGCTCGGTTGTGTGAGTGATCTGAAGTGCGATTGACACAGTGATCAGATTGGGAAGATCCAGAGACACTCATTTGAGCATCAGAAGACCAGGTCTACCTATCGGAATGGAATGGAGTGACAGAGCCGGCTGACGTAGAAGCAAGCTGCAAACACCAGACCAAAGTTACCATACCGAGCTTCCGATCCAGTTGGTGAGCGGGTTGCAGCCCATATTTTATTAACTTTTGCACCTAGTCAGACTTATATGCAGGCCTTGTTGGGATCCATAGTTCTACGAAGTAGGAGTATAGCAACTGACACTAGGCAGGCATAAGGCCTACTTACTATCGCATCCCAAGTATTGTATTATGTAGCACTTACCCCTGAAGGAGTGGCTGGTTTTGTTGGGCTTACCGTTTACCTTCTCCACCTCATTCTTGTCTAGGAGTTCCCGAGGTTGATGGCCCAATAAACTGCAGAGAGCGACACTTGAATCCCTTTGGGTATTTTTATTTGCATAAAACATTGAACAGAACACAGTCTCTCAGTTGGGAATAGAGGGTATGGGTAGGAAAGCTCAGGTACTCTTGGAACTGCTGACACTTGAAATGTCTCTCTCTAGATGATCCAGGGAATAGCCATTCGTGACTGGATATTTCAACTACAGGATAAATCCCTGTTTGTGGATTTAGCAGCCGACAGGTGATTTAAGATTAGCAAAGTTTCTGCCACAGACTTGGTTGTAGAACAATAAATGAGAAAAGTCTCTGCCGCAGACTTGGTCATAGAGCTTTAAATTAGCACAGAAACTTAGGGGGTAACTGAAGGATGAAACTAGGAACTTTCTTACAGTACCAGTATCTTGCAGCCGGTCCGGCGATACTGTAAGAATGCGGATTTACTTGGTGTCCTTTCAGCTTAGCTTCCAGGCTCTTACCGAGCAGCCAGCCTTGTGCGTGGCCTTCTTGTGAAGAGTCCTCCCCTGGTTGCGTTTTGAGTTGCTGGGCCTCTCCAAACCTGAGACGGCACCAGACCACCTTGATATCCTCCTTCCAGTTACTGTGCCTTGGACTAGCCAGTCTCGAGACTCGAAAATGGATGGATCCGCACCCCTAGCCATGAGGGCCCCTGGGGGTTGGTCAGGAGGACCAGGACCATGGAGTCACAACACACCTCTGGACCAGAACCCAGAACCACGTGATATCAGCACCTGAAGTACCCTCTCCTGGAACACACAGCGAGACAACGCACCCACTGATTGGCTCCAAGAGAGAGATTGGTACCCAATGCGTCCAACCAGTCTGCGTTCCAATGCCTGTCAAAGGTGATACCTACACCTATGACCAGGCAGAACATAGTACAGCCCAGCCAAACTGATGCCCAGACCACAATTTACTGAAACTAACCCTAAGACCCAACTATGGTCTTAGGAAAAAACAAAATTTTCAAAACATAGCGCATGCTCTTCAGGAGCCCGGTGTTACAATTATAATTACGGAAGCAACACTAGGATCATCCTTAACTTTAATTACTTTAACCCTTGGATTACAAATTATAAGGAATTATTATTGCTAGCGAAGACTAAAGACTGAGTACTTTAAGTGACATCTCACACATAGCTATAAAAGTAGAGGGAGCTCCCATTTATATTGTTTATAACTGTTTTATCAAAATTCATTGTCCTGTCATTCTATGCTGGGATGACAGTACAATTGCTGTAACCACCTGTTTACCAACATATACAGTACCCCGTTGTGCGGATATTGTTTTCTCCCAGCAGGTGGAGCCAGTGGATCCTGAGAGGACAAAACAGGTATATTGTGATATATTATATTGTACTGTATTGTATTGCACCACAGCTGTGTCAAGGGGACCGAGGCAAGTTAGTGGTGTTTATTAGCAGAGTGCAAGCCCAAATCAAAACAGCAGCTCCTTCGGGGGTCAGTGCTACATTATGCAACCCGTCATAATGGGCACAGCAGGTGTATAGACCTGGGAACTCAGCACAGGGATGGTGGGAACCCCTTAATAATGGGCACAGCAGGTGTACAGACCCGGGAACTCAGCACAGGGATGGTGGGAACCCCTCATAATGGGCACAGCCAGTGTACAGACCTGGGGACAGATATCTCACAATAGATTCCCTGAGAGAAGAATAAAATATCAGTTTCAGGTGGACTGACTCCTTCAAGGATTTGAATGCTGAGTACATGAACCCAAGATTTATTGTCTACATTATCACAATATCATATTCATTCCAGCAGCTTATCTCGACTGTACCTGAAGATTTATGGCAGCCTTTTATGTTGCGCTCGTTTCTGTGTGTACGTGTAAAAATTTAGCTTTGACCTTTTATTCAGTGTGAGTGTCGTGACATCGGGACAGGAAAACCTCCTATGGTTTCTGACAGTTTCCTCATTCTGGGTTATAACCACGAATGCTGAAAACAAGTTGCCCTCAATACCAGGCACTTACACCGCCTTCCTGCCCAAACCAATTTTCAGATTTCAGATCTGTCGCTGTTTAAGTAACAATTGTGGGTCATGCTGCACGGTACCCAAACAGAATTTTTATCATTCTGTTCCCACATATAGAGCTTTCTTTTGGTGGTATTTGATTACCTCTGTGTTTTTTTTTTTTTTGCTAAACAAATAAAAAAAGACCTAACATTTTGAAAAAAAAGTTTTTTTCTTTTGTTTCTGTTATAAAATTTTGTAAATAAGTACGTTTTCTCCTTCACTGATGGGCACTGATAAGGCGGCACCAATGATGTGGCACTGATAGGCACTGACGATGGGCACTGATAGGCGGCACAGATCGGTGGCACTGATATGCAACACTGATGGGCATTCACTGATGGGTACTTATGGGTGGCACTAATAGGTGTCACTGCTGGGCACTGATATGCAGCACTGATAGATGGCATTGATAGGCATCGCTGGCATTGGCTGGCATTGGGGATGGGCACTGATTGGCAGCTGTCTGGACACTGATTGGCATTTCCCTTGTGGTCTAGGGTGGCATACCTGGTGGTCCAGTGTGGTGCCAATTCTTGGTGGTCCTGGCGACATCCTGGTGGCCCTGGGTGGGCATCCGAGGGGGGGGCTGTGATGATAAACAATCAGCACAGACCCCCACATTAGGAGAGCAGCTGATCGGCTCTCCTCTACTTGCGTCTGTCAGACGCGAGTGAGGAAAAGCCAATAACAGGTCTTCCTGTTTACATTGTGATCAGCCGTGATTGGACACGGCTGATCATGTGGTAAAGAATCTCCGTCATCCCCTGATGAAGACTCGTGACCGTGACGTCACACGTAGGCACCAGAGTAGACCCTGGCAAATGAGCTCGCCGCTCATGGAGTTCTGTTTGTTATTTTTTTATCTAATGGTGAGTACCTTCATTGTTGATTGTGTAATAAAGGCAACTGTTTTTTACATACTACATGATCCGGAACCCCCCTTTTTTTTCTTTGCATCCGTGCATCCACTGAGAGACAAAGACATTTTTTAGATCCATATCATTGATCCAGGATAATGGTGTAAGGAAGAAGCAAATGATACAGATATTTATACACATGGGGTTACCTAATTACCGCAAGGTAAGAGGCCATTCCCCCTAGTGTGTGTGTTCTGCATGAAGAGGAGATATTTGTTCTTTGGCAGCTTTTGCACTTGGATGTTTTTTGCACAAGAAGACAAGACTGTATTGCTGTTTTGCACAGTTTTTGCACAGATTTTGCACTTTGCACTAAGGCCGCGTACACACGCGGGGACTGTTTGCCGAAACTAAGTTCGTCAAACAGTCCGCTCAAACTTTTGAATGAAGGAACTTGCCCACACACGGCACTTTTTTTGAGCGGACTTAGTTCGTCGTACTAAGTCCGCGCAACTTTTGAAAGCCCACACACGAGGCAACAGTCCGCTCATTTCGAGCGCGTGGAATGGACTTAAAGGGGAACCCCAACGCCGAAAAAAATCGGCGTGGGGGTCCCCCCAAAGTCCACAACAGACCCTTGTCCGAGCACGCTACCCGGCCGGCCAGGAAAGGGGGGCGAGCGAGCGCACCCCCCCTCCTGAGCCGTACCAGGCCGCGTGCCCTCAACATGGGGGGTGCCTTGGGGAAGGGGGGGCCGCGCGGCCCCCCCACCCCAAAGCACCTTTTCCCCATGTTGATGAGGACAAGGGCCTCTTCCCGACAACCCTGGCTGTTGGTTGTCGGGGTCTGCGGGCGGGGGGCTTATCGGAATCCGGGAGCCACCTTTAATAAGGGGGCCCCCGGATACCGGCCCCCCACCCTATGTGAATGAGTATGGGGTACAATGTACCCCTACCCATTCACCTGTAAAATAAAAGTACCCAAAAAAAACACAACACACGAGATAAAATATTTTATTGCACAGCTCCGGGGGTCTTCCGTCTTCGGGGGTCTTGTCCCCCTCTTCGGTTCTTCTGCCGGGCCACCGCACCTTCTTATAGCTCTTTTGCAGGCGGTGGCCCGGTCTTCTGTCGCCGCCGCCTTCCGTTCTTCTGTCGCCGCCTTCGGTTCTTCTGCCGGGCCACCGCGCCTTCTTATAGCTCTTTTGCAGGCGGTGGCCCGGTCTTCTGTCGCCGCTGTCGCCGCCGCCTTCCGTTCTTGTTCTTCTTCTTGTTCTTCTTCTTCTTCTCCAGGAGATGTTGACACGTCGCTCTCTCCGGCCGGAATGCCAGAGCCGCGCTGTGCGGTCACTTATATAGTGACAATGGGGCGGTGTCACATGGTATATGTCACATGGGTTGGTCACATGGTGACCCCGCCCCCTTACGATGTCATAGTCCCCATGTGACATCAACCCATGTGACCAACCCATGTGACATATACCATGTGACACCGCCCCATTGTCACTATATAAGTGACCGCACAGCGCGGCTCTGGCATTCCGGCCGGAGAGAGCGACGTGTCAACATCTCCTGGAGAAGAAGAAGAAGA
Organism: Lithobates pipiens; assembly: GCF_037356315.1. Lineage (NCBI taxonomy): Eukaryota > Metazoa > Chordata > Amphibia > Anura > Ranidae > Lithobates > Lithobates pipiens. Next base: position 11,795,158 of record NW_027507785.1, on the reverse strand, counting down.
ACAAGAAGAAGAACAAGAACGGAAGGCGGCGGCGACAGCGGCGACAGAAGACCGGGCCACCACCTGCAAAAGAGCTATAAGAAGGCGCGGTGGCCCGGCAGAAGAACCGAAGGCGGCGACAGAAGAACGGAAGGCGGCGGCGACAGAAGACCGGGCCACCGCCTGCAAAAGAGCTATAAGAAGGCGCGGTGGCCCGGCAGAAGAACCGAAGAGGGGGACAAGACCCCCGAAGACGGAAGACCCCCGGAGCTGTGCAATAAAATATTTTATCTCGTGTGTTGTGTTTTTTTTTGGGTACTTTTATTTTACAGGTGAATGGGTAGGGGTACATTGTACCCCATACTCATTCACATAGGGTGGGGGGCCGGTATCCGGGGGCCCCCTTATTAAAGGGGGCTCCCGGATTCCGATAAGCCCCCCGCCCGCAGACCCTGACAACCAACGGCCAGGGTTGTCGGGAAGAGGCCCTTGTCCTCAACAACATGGGGACAAGGTGCTTTGGGGTGGGGGGGTCGCGCGGCCCCCCCTTCCCCAAGGCACCCCCCATGTTGAGGGCACGCGGCCTGGTACGGCTCAGGAGGGGGGGTGCGCTCGCTCGCCCCCCTTTCCTGGCCGGCCGGGTAGCATGCTCGGACAAGGGTCTGTTGTGGACCTTGGGGGAACCCCCACGCCGATTTTTTTCGGCGTTGGGGTTCCCCTTTAAGTCCATACCAGGCGGCGGGGCCCGCGAAGTCTCCTTCGCGGGCCCCGCCTACCTTCACACGCGCTCGAAATGAGCAGACTTTCCTCCGAGCGGGAACAGTTTGCTCATTTCGAAAGTAGCCTACACACGGGCGGACTGTTCGCTCAAACCAAGTTTCAGCGGACAGTTTTTCGGAATTTCCGAAAAACTTTGTTCGTCAAACTGTCCGCTGAAACTGTCCGCTGAAAGCCCACACACGGGCGGACTGTCCGCTGAAACACTGTTCAGCGGACAAAGTTGAGCGAACAGTCCGCCCGTGTGTACGCGGCCTAAGAGACCATATTGCCTGTTTTGCACAATTTATTTGCACAGTTCATTGAACTTGCGCATATCTTTATTTACAGAAGAACCGTTTTATTGTTCAGCACTTGTTTAACATTATTTTGTACTTTGCACTTTGGAAGCAGTCACTTTATAGTATATTGTGGAGAGTGTTTACTCTTTTGATGTAGTTTCGTTTATGTATTAATTTGCATTTGTACCACTACTTTGTACTTTAGCAGCACATTGCTCCTTAATAGAATACCTATTTGGTTTTCTGTGTCTGAACAGCGCAGCACCAACCCCCACCTGTTTAACTTTACTGAGAACGGTGTATCGGTGTGTCAGACTGACACACCGCACCACCGATCGATGCGATGCGCACCTCCGGGAGGCGCACGAGAGCGGTCATTCTAGGAGGCCTTCATATGACGTCCACTCAGAACGAGAGCCGCACCGCCCAGCCGTCATTGGACGGTCAGCGAGCGGAAAGTGGTTAAAGTGGATCTTCAGTAATTTTTTCATCTTTAACTTTGGGTAGCAAAACATTTTGTTTTTCTGCCAGTAAATCCCTTATATAGCCCACTTCCTGTTTCTTGTCTGTTCATTGGCCTAGTACATGTTTATCCTCTCAGGTGTGCTGTCCTTTGAGATGACTTGAAAAAGGTACCAGTTACTTTATGGTAGCTGTCTTTCTGGGAAATCTTCCAGGACGGCAGGCTTACTTCCTGCCCATTGGAGGAGGGAAAATTGTAGAACACTAGAAGGTGAGTGCCTATGAGGAATAATTTCCCTTGTGAGCCGGGTTCAGGAGTTACTTCTCAACAAACTGAGGATCAAGGGGAAGGGTAGGGACTTACAACAGCTGTCGATTGATTGTGTTTCCTGTAGGGAGGAGCCTCTCATCTCTCAGGTGTGCCGTCCTGGAAGATTTCCCAGAAAGACAGCTACCGGTAAGTAAGTGGTACCTTTACTTTCACAAGCATTTAACTATTTACAGGAAGTGACTGTTATTTACTTTGGGCAGTTGACCTTTTTACCCAGGATGCCAGGTGACCTACCCATGGACACCCTCTCTGACAGTGCATGCTGGGTAGGACATAAAATAAGCCAGTGCGGCCATCTTAGGTCTCTTGGGAACGCATGGCATGCCTGTGAGGACTTTTGAGGACTTGTGAGGAGGCCTCCCGGAGGAAACGGCCTATTGTCCTTAAGGAGCGCAATCCTGCTCGGTTGTGTGAGTGATCTGAAGTGCGAGAGACACAGTGATCAGATTGGGACGATCCAGAGACACTCATTTGAGCATCAGAAGACCAGGTCTACCTATCGGAATGGAATGGAGTGACAGAGCCGGCTGACGTAGAAGCAAGCTGCAAACACCAGACCAAAGTTACCATACCGAGCTTCCGATCCAGTTGGTGAGCGGGTTGCAGCCCATATTTTATTAACTTTTGCACCTAGTCAGACTTGTATGCAGGCCTTGTTGGGATCCATAGTTCTACGGAGTAGGAGTATAGCAACTGACACTAGGCAGGCATAAGGCCTACTTACTATCGCATCCCAAGTATTGTATTATGTAGCACTTACCCCTGAAGGAGCGGCTGGTTTTGTTGGGCTTACCGTTTACCTTCTCCACCTCATTCTTGTCTAGGAGTTCCCGAGGTTGTTGACCCAGTAAACTGCAGAGAGCGACACTTGAATCCCTTTGGGTATTTTTATTTGCATAAAACATTGAACAGAACACAGTCTCTCAGTTGGGAATAGAGGGTATGGGTAGGAAAGCTCAGGTACTCTTGGAACTGCTGACACTTGAAATGTCTCTCTCTAGATGATCCAGGGAATAGCCATTCGTGACTGGATATTTCAACTACAGGATAAATCCCTGTTTGTGGATTTAGCATCCGACAGGTGATTTAAGATTAGCAAAGTTTCTGCCACAGACTTGGTTGTAGAACAATAAATGAGAAAAGTCTCTGCCGCAGACTTGGTCATAGAGCTTTAAATTAGCACAGAAACTTAGGGGGTAACTGAAGGATGAAACTAGGAACTTTCTTACAGTACCAGTATCTTGCAGCCGGTCCGGCGATACTGTAAGAATGCGGATTTACTTGGTGTCCTTTCAGCTTAGCTTCCAGGCTCTTACCGAGCAGCCAGCCTTGTGCGTGGCCTTCTTGTGAAGAGTCCTCCCCTGTTTGCGTTTTGAGTTGCTGGGCCTCTCCAAACCTGAGATGGCACCAGACCACCTTGATATCCTCCTTCCAGTTACTGTGCCTTGGACTAGCCAGTCTCGAGACTCGAAAATGGATGGATCCGCACCCCTAGCCATGAGGGCCCCTGGGGGTTGGTCAGGAGGACCAGGACCATGGAGTCACAACACACCTCTGGACCAGAACCCAGAACCACGTGATATCAGCACCTTAAGTACCCTCTCCTGGAATACACAGCGAGACAACACACCCACTGATTGGCTCCAAGAGAGAGATTGGTACCCAATGCGTCCAACCAGTCTGCGTTCCAATGCCTGTCAAAGGTGATACCTACACCTATGACCAGGCAGAACATAGTACAGCCCAGCCAAACTGATGCCCAGACCACAATTTACTGAAACTAACCCTAAGACCCAACTATGGTCTTAGGAAAAAACAAAATTTACAAAACATAGCGCGTGCTCTTCAGGAGCCCGGTGTTACAATTATAATTACGGAAGCAACACTAGGATCATCCTTAACTTTAATTACTTTAACCCTTGGATTACAAATTATAAGGAATTATTATTGCTAGCGAAGACTAAAGACTGAGTACTTTAAGTGACATCTCACACATAGCTATAAAAGTAGAGGGAGCTCCTATTTATATTGTTTATAACTGTTTTATCAAAATTCATTGTCCTGTCATTCTATGCTGGAATGACAGTACAATTGCTGTAACCACCTGTTTACCAACATATACAGTACCCCGTTGTGCGGATATTGTTTTCTCCCAGCAGGTGGAGCCAGTGGCTCCTGAGAGGACAAAACAGGTATATTGTGATATATTATATTGTACTGTATTGTATTGCACCACAGCTGTGCCAAGGGGACCGAGGCAAGTTAGTGGTGTTTATTAGCAGAGTGCAATCCCAAATCAAAACAGCAGCTCCTTCGGGGGTCAGTGCTACATTATGCAACCCGTCATAATGGGCACAGCAGGTGTACAGACCCAGGAACTCGGCACAGGGATGGTGGGAACCCCTCATAATGGGCACAGCCAGTGTACAGACCTGGGGACAGATATCTCACAATAGATTCCCTGAGAGAAGAATAAAATATCAGTTTCAGGTGGACTGACTCCTTCAAGGATTTGAATGCTGAGTACATGAACCCAAGATTTATTGTCTACATTATCACAATATCATATTCATTCCAGCAGCTTATCTCGACTGTACCTGAAGATTTATGGCAGCCTTTTATGTTGCGCTCGTTTCTGTGTGTACGTGTAAAAATTTAGCTTTGACCTTTTATTCAGTGTGAGTGTCGTGACATCGGGACAGGAAAACCTCCTATGGTTTCTGACAGTTTCCTCATTCTGGGTTATAACCACGAATGCTGAAAACAAGTTGCCCTCAATACCAGGCACTTATACCGCCTTCCTGCCCAAACCAATTTTCAGATTTCAACTCTGTCGCTGTTTAAGTAACAATTGTGGGTCATGCTGCACGGTACCCAAACAGAATTTTTATCATTCTGTTCCCACAAATAGAGCTTTATTTTGGTGGTATTTGATTACCTCTGTGTCTTGTTTTGTTTTTGCTAAACAAATAAAAAAAACCTAAGACCTAACATTTTGAAAAAAAACGTTTTTTCTTTTGTTTCTGTTATAAAATTTTGTAAATAAGTACGTTTTCTCCTTCACTGATGGGCACTGATAAGGTGGCACCAATGAGGTGGCACTGATGGGCACTGACGATGGGCACTGATAGGCTGCACAGATGGGTGGCACTGATATGCAGCACTGATGGGCATTGATAGGCGGCACTGATTGGCATTCATGGGTGGTACTGGTGGGCACTGATAGGTGACACTGAAGGGCACTGGAAGGCTGCACTCATGGGTACTTATGGGTGGCACTAATAGGTGGCACTGCTGGGCACTGATATGCAGCACTGATCGATGGCATTGATAGGCATCACTGGCATTGGCTGGCATTGGGGATGGGCACTGATTGGCAGCTGTCTGGACACTGATTGGCATTTCCCTTGTGGTCTAGGGTGGCATACCTGGTGGTCCAGTGTGGTGCCAATTCTTGGTGGTCCTGGCGACATCCTGGTGGCCCTGGGTGGGCATCCGAGGGGGGGGCTGTGATGATAAACAATCAGCACAGACCCCCACATTAGGAGAGCAGCTGATCGGCTCTCCTCTACTTGCGTCTGTCAGACGCGAGTGAGGAAAAGCCAATAACAGGTCTTCCTGTTTACATTGTGATCAGCCGTGATTGGACACGGCTGATCATGTGGTAAAGAATCTCCGTCATCCCCTGATGAAGACTCGTGACCGTGACGTCACACGTAGGCACCAGAGTAGACCCTGGCAAATGAGCTCGCCGCTCATGGAGTTCTGTTCGTTATTTTTTTATCTAATGGTGAGTACCTTCATTGTTGATTGTGTAATAAAGGCAACTGTTTTTTACATACTACATGATCCGGAACCCCCCTTTTTTTTCTTTGCATCCGTGCATCCACTGAGAGACAAAGACATTTTTTAGATCCATATCATTGATCCAGGATAATGGTGTAAGGAAGAAGCAAATGATACAGATATTTATACACATGGGGTTACCTAATTACCGCAAGGTAAGAGGCCATTCCCACTAGTGTGTGTGTTCTGCATGAAGAGGAGATATTTGTTCTTTGGCAGCTTTTGCACTTGGATGTTTTTTGCACAAGAAGACAAGACTGTATTGCTGTTTTGCACAGTTTTTGCACAGATTTTGCACTTTGCACTAAGAGACCATATTGCCTGTTTTGCACAATTTATTTGCACAGTTCATTGCACTTGCGCATATCTTTATTTACAGAAGAACCGTTTTATTGTTCAGCACTTGTTTAACATTATTTTGTACTTTGCACTTTGGAAGCAGTCACTTTATAGTATATTGTGGAGAGTGTTTACTCTTTTGATGTAGTTTCGTTTATGTATTAATTTGCATTTGTACTACTACTTTGTACTTTAGCAGCACATTGCTCCTTAATAGAATACCTACTTGGTTTTTTGTGTCTGAACAGCGCAGCACCAACCCCCACCTGTTTAACTTTACCGAGAACGGTGTAGCGGTGTGTCAGACTGACACACCGCACCACCGATCGATGCGATGCGCACCTCCGGGAGGCGCACGAGAGCGGTCATTCTAGGAGGCCTTCATATGACGTCCACTCAGAACGAGAGCTGCACCGCCCAGCCGTCATTGGACGGTCGGCGGGCGGAAAGTGGTTAAAGTGGATCTCCAGTCATTTTTTCATCTTTCAATCTATTACATCTTCTGCCCTTGTTGTTGCTTTAACTTTGGGTAGCAAAACATTTTTTTTTTCTGCCAGTAAATCCCTTATATAGCCCACTTCCTGTTTCTTGTCTGTTCATTGGCCTAGGCCAGTGATGGCGAACCTTGGCACCCCAGATGTTTTGGAACTACATTTCCCATGATGCTCCACTACACTGTACAGTGCATGAGCATCATGGGAAATGTAGTTCCAAAACATCTGGGGTGCCAAGATTCGCCATCACTGGCCTAGGCTTATGACGTCATTGACATCATGCACAGCTCTCTCTCTCACTCTCCTGAGAGCTTCCCAGGAAGGGAGGGGATGAGTCATAAGAGGGCCAATGAGAGCTGCAGAGCTGGAGGCGTGCCTCTGTGTGTCTGTGTAAATCCAGGAAGTGAACAGGCAGCAGCTTCACCTGCCCACAGTTAAAATGGTTGCAGCCAGACTCAGTGGAGAGAAATTTCTGCATCATATTTGATAGCGGAGGAGCCCGGCAAGCACAGAATCACAGTATATATAAAATGATATGCAAAGTGGTTGAAGGGAAGCTTCAGAATGGCAAAGATGTTTTTATTACAAATTATGTGAGCACACTGCAGTTCCTCTTTAACCACTTCCTGCCCAGCCTATAGCAGAATGCCGGCTGGGCAGTGGTTCCGTTATCCTGACTGGGCTTCATACGATGTCCTGCAGCATAACAGCCGCCGCTCGCTTGTGGGGGGCGCGCATCGTGGCCATCGGCGGTGTGGTGTGTCAGTTTGACACACCGCTACACCGTTCTCGGTAAAGAGCCTCTGACGGAGCCTCTGTTAGTTAAACAGTTAAATTGGCCTGGGCAGGACGGGGGTGTAAGTGCCCGGTATTGAGGTGGTTAAATAATCGTAGTTGGGCAAAAACACCCAAATTTGATAAATTTAATAAATTGTATGAAAAAAAAAAACATGGCTTTAGGGGGAGGATAAAGGGAAGGGGGCAAAACATTTGTGTTTAAAAAAAAACCATTATGGCTACTTTCATGCTGAGGCGCTTTACAGGCGCTACAGCACTAAAAATAGTGTCTGCATAGCGCTTGTAAAAAACCTCTCCTTGGTGAATACACCGCTCCTAAAGCGCCCCTGCCCATTGAAATCAATGGGGCAGTGGTGCAAAACCGCTGGCAAAGTGCTGCTACAGCGGCAATTTGTGGGTGGTTTTAACCCTTTTACGGCCGCCAGCAGGGGTTTAAAGCTGACTAGTGCCCCTAAAATGACAGTAAAGTAGCCTAAAATTTCCTTTTTTTTTCCCTTTTTTTTTTTATAAGTGACCACATAAGACCTGGGGAAGTAGAAGCAACAGCACACCGAGCTTGCCTGTAAATGGCTGTGCAGGTGGGGCGTGCCAGGACATGTCTGATCATTGGAGGAGAGTATACATATTTGGTAAATGTCTTATTCATCTGTACGCTCTACTCTGCTGAACTGACATTGCTGTAACATATTTGGTAAATGTCTTCTGCTGTCATCTCTTTAAACTTCTATATTTAATGCTAGCTATATAACAACCACACTACAATAGCAACATTACTGGTGATTGATTCTAAACCCCATTTGGCTTGAGTGATCAAGAGAAGTAATTAGCGTTACGACTCTAGCCTGCGTCTGGTCTGGTATTGGCCATCTTCTCTCCCATATTCAGGTGTCTTAAATCAGACCCTATGATGACCAATAGAGAAATGCATGCCTGCTTACTCTCCCCTATTAGACCCCTTTCACACCACACTGCCGATAGCGTGGGCGGTAAAACGCCGCTATTTTTACCGCCGGATTTGCAGCGCATTTCGGCCGCTAGTGGGGCGCTTTTACCCCCCCGCTAGCGGCCACGAAAGGGTTAAAACCACCGGCAATACGCCACAATAGCGACGTTTTGCCGGCGGTATTACAGCGCTGCCCCATTGATTTCAATGGGGAGCAGCAGTGGAGGAGCGGTAAACACACCGCTACTTCACCGCTCCAAAGAAGCTGCTGGCAGAACTTTTTTCTGACGTCCTGCCAGCGCACCGCTGTAGTGTGAAAGCCCTCAGGCTTTCACACTACACACAATGGTGCAGCTTCTTTAGGGCGTTTTGTAGGCGCTATTTCTAACGCTATAGCGCCTGCAAAACGCCCTGGTGTGAAAGGGGTCTAAATGTAAAGCAGCCTATGGGGTAGCGCAGACATCATGGCTCTTTGTTGAGTGGCTCTGTCACGAGTGATGCACAGTTTCACCGACGCAGTTTAATGAAAGCGGGTTACCTAAAGCTGGATGAACATACAACAAGAACTCTGCTCCACTCTGCAAGACGACAAGCAAACCAGCATTTCACATTTTATTTTGTATCAAGTCAGATTCCCACTCTATCTAGTACGATGCTCCTCATTCTCTTCCTTCTCACATCAGTGTCTCCTATCCTCAAATTCTCCTTACTCTACCCCTCCTCTCTACCCTGCAGCATGCACATATCACCCTCACTCCTACCCTCTGCCTACTACTGCGCCCATCATCTCCTGCATTTGCTGCATCCACATGCTGGCATAAACTCCAAGGCCACTAGACAAATGCGCTCATGCACATCTCACTCCCATCTTGCGTTCCTCACCCTCCTCCTTCTCCTAGTCTCAGGTGACATTTCTCCTAATCCTGGGCCACCACTCTCAAACTGTAAGCCATATCTCCAATACCACTCCCTCTCTGGCAACCACTGCAATAAACTTAATTTAGTTTCTATCCCCCTGCTTCCTCAAAGCAGCCCCCCTATCTCATGCGCCCTTTGGAATCCCCGCTCCATCTGTAACAAGCTAACATCTGTACATGACCTCTTCACCTCTTGTGGCTTTAACATACTCGCCATAACTGAAACCTGGCTTCAAAATTTGGACTCAGCTTCTCCTGCTGCCCTCTCCCATGGTGGTCTCCATTGGACTCACTCTCCCAGACCCAATGGACAGAAGGGAGGTGGAGTTGGATTTCTTCTATCCCCACAATACACCTTCCAAGTCCTTCCCATCCCTCCCTCTTTCCCTCTCTTCTTTTGAGATGCACTGTATTCGTCTGTTCTCTCTCCTATTTCTCTGAGAATTGCAGCAATTTATCGGCCTCCTGGACCGGTGTCATGCTTTTTTGATGACTTTGCTGCCTGGCTACCCTACTTTCTCTCCACTGAAATACCCATGATCATTCTTGGTGACTTTAACATTCCTGTCAACGTTGACAACCCAACTACTAAACTTCTGGACTTAACCTCATCTTTTGACCTAACCCAATGGACACATACTTCCACTCACTCCAATGGTAATACCCTTGACCTTGTAGTCTGCCTTCTCAGCAACCCTAGCAACCTCACAAACACCCCCTTTCCTCTCTCTGATCACAACCTCATTAGTTTCACTGTATCCTTGCCTCCAACCACCCATATCTCCAAGCAGCAAACAATTACTTGTAGGAACCTTCGCCACCTTAAGCCTTCTCCTCTCTATTCTGCTACTGATCACTAGGGATGAGCTTCGTGTTCGAGTCGAACATACGTTCGACTCGAACATCGACTGTTCGCACGTTTGGCGAATACCGACCGTTATGGGCCGTTCATGCCAAATTCGTGTGGCGCTCACGGCCCACAATGCACTGCGCCATCACAGTGCATTGCTGGCTCATGATTGGCCAAGCATGCACTGTGACCCCCAATGCTTGGCCAATCACAGCGCCGGCAGCGAGGAGAGCCATGATTGGCCACAGGCAGGATGCCTGTGGCCAATCATAGCCCAGGCTGTGTAGTACACTCTCCACACTATATAAGGCCGCCAGCGTGGCGGCCTTGTGTAGTGTGTTGGCGTCTGTAGGAGTTAGTGGGTGTTCTCTGTGTACCTTCAACACAGTATACACGTTCGTTATCGGCCGATTTTGCGTTCTTGCTCTTCTGTAGTGGATGTTGTCTGCGTGCCCTGACCGCAGTATACACCATTATATCCACCTATATAGCTATCTATATTGCTCTTCTGTAATAGAGCTTGCAGTCAGTTGTAGGAGATTGTGCGTGTTGTCTGCGTGCCCTGACCGCACTATACACCATTATAGCCACCTATATAGCTAGCTATATTGCTCTTCTGTAATAGAGCTTGCAGTCAGTTGTAGGAGATTATGAATCCTTTTTTTAATATGGGTACGGGGTTCCCCTTAATATCCGTACAAGACCCAAAGGGGCTGGTAATGTGCAGGGGGTGCTACCCATGCCATTTTTCTCAATGATTTTCATCTATATTGCCGGAACCAGATATTACATTAAAAACGCAAGCAATTTTAAATGACTTTTTTTCCGTTAAATGTCATTTTGTGCAGGGACTGTTCTAAACACAGGAAACACGTGGCACTTCACAGGCATACTATAGACACCCCCCAGGCATGATATTTAAAGGAATATTTCACTTTTTTTCACTTTAATCGTCATTAAAATCAGTGATCCCGCCAAAGCTGCCATTTTTTTAAAACATTTTGGGCATTGACCCATGTCCCCTGGAGCAGGAGCCAGATCCCCAACCCCTTTTTAGGACAGTATCTTGCATATTAGCCATTAAAATGACCACTTTTTATTTCGAACGTTCGAGTCCCATAGACTTCAATGGGGTTCTAACGTTCGTACGAATTTGCGGTCCGTTCAAAAGTTCTGATGCGAACCGAACCGGGGGTGTTCGGCTCATCCCTACTGACCACCTATATGAAATAATCTCTCCCCTGTCCTGACCTTGCAATCTCTGTCTACAACAGTTCACTCTCATCATCACTAGATGCACTTGCTCCTCTAACCACACGCAGAATCAGGCCCCGACCGTTACAACCCTGGCAAACTGACAACACTAGAAATCTCAAGAGACATTGCCGTGCTCTTGAACAGCTGTGGCGTAAAACCAAATGCCTCCAAGACTTCACCCTATATAAATCTGCCCTTCTAAAATACAATTCCTGCCTCCATGCTGCCAAACAAGCCTACTTTGTTTCTTTTATTAAAACTTTGTCATCCAGTCCCCGTCGGCTCTTCTCAACCTTTAACTCTCTGCTTCGTCCCCCACCCCTTCTACCCACTAACTCACTCACTGCCCCAGAGATTGCCAATCACTTCAAAGACAAGTTTGATGCAATTCGTGAGGACACCTCCACTGTGCGTACATCTGCCCCACCCAACATACCTGGCCTAATAGCACATTCAACACTCTCCTCTTTTGAATTGGCTGCTACTGAAGAGGTTACAAAACTTTTCTCAGATGCTCACCTAACCAATTGTCCCTTGGATCCTGTTCCCTCACAACTATTTAGGTCACCCTCTAATTCTATACTATGCTCCCTCACTCACATCTTCAATCTCTCCCTCTCAAGTGGCACCTTCTCCTACCCTCTAAAACATGCGCAGATCACCCCCATACTTAAAAAACCCTTACTGGACCCCACCAACCTGAACAACTTAAGACCTATCTCTTTGCTCCCATTCACCTCTAAACTTCTAGTACGCTTAGTCTACAACCGTCTTAGCTCCTACCTCAGTGAAAATAACCTTCTTGACCCATTACAGTCTGGCTTTTGCTCGCAGCACTCCACAGAAACTGCCTTACTAAAACTCACTAACGATCTACTAACTGCTAAAACCAACAGCCAGTACTCCATACTCCTACTACTTGACTTCTCTGCTGCCTTTGATACTGTTGACCACCCACTCCTCCTCAATAAATTACATTCCCTTGGCCTCTGAGATTCTGCTCTTTCCTGGTTCTCTGCCTATCTATAACAGCGCTCCTTCAGTGTCACGTACAACTCTGTCTCCTCCTCTCTATTGCCTCTTTCTGTGGGGGTTCCCCAAGGCTCTGTTCTTGGACCCTTTCTTTTCTCTATTTACACCTCCTCCCTTGGTCACTTGATAACCGCCCATGGCTTCCAATACCACTTATATGCTGATGACACCCAAATCTATCTGTCTACTCCTCACCTCACTCCTTCAGTCTCCTCTCGCATTACTAACCTGCTAACTGACATATCAGCATGGATGTCACACCACTTCCTTAAACTAAACCTCTCTAAAACTGAGCTATTAATCTTCCCCCCTGCACATGCCCCCCTCCATGACTTTTCTATCAAAATCAACAATGCAACCATCAGGCCCTCCCCTCACGCCAGGGTACTAGGTGTAATCCTACACTCTGACTTGTCATTTCAGCCCCAAGTCCAATCGTTGTCAAAAGTTTGTAGAATTCACCTCCGTAACATCTCTAAAATTCGCCCCTTTTTAACAAATGAAACCACCAAGATCCTCATTCACTCCCTTGTTATATCTTGCCTTGACTATTGCAACTCCCTTCTCATTGGCCTGCCTCATTGGCCAGACTTGCCCACACACGGACTAAAGTCCTTTCATTTTGAACGTGACTTCAGGTACGATGGGACTAGAGAAGGAAATCACTGTCGCCACTTTTATCGCTGAGATTGACACCTTGCGAGCCCTGTTGCCTGGTATGTTTTTTTTTAACCCTACAGGTTAAAGGACCACGTAAAAAGCTGCAGATGGACACTGGTGGCAAGAAAGCGCCCTGAGGCGATTCAGTTTGCATAGGTAGCGCTATACAAGTCACTCATTCATTCATGAGTATATTTGCAGGTCTGTCAGTATAGGATGAAGGGAAGTCAGACTCCGGTCTAGAATAACTGAACCCCAACAATTGGCGCTGCGAAGCACGGTGACCCTGGCATTGATTCAGTGAGTAGAAAATGTTTTCTTTTCCTTAAGTAATTGGATGTTCGGTGTCATCTTAGAGAAAATAACTTAAAGGGGAAATTATATGGACATATAGTCCGTAGAGAACCTATAAAGAGAATCCTTGGGAAGGATTCAGGAAAAAGGGATCTTGAGAAGATCACTATAATAAACAAAGGTTCTTAGAGAACCTATAAAGAGAATCCTTGGGAAGGGCTCATAAACGGAACGTTCTTAGAGAACTTGTAAAAAATCCTTGAGAAGGATTCAGGAAAAGGTATACCTACTATAAAAAGAGAAATAAAATATTGGGTGGTCTGACAGAACTAAGTCTTATACCGAAACTATTGCTTTGGGGCTTATTAAGTGATTAGCTTCTGCTGGTGTATTTATCTGTATAAAGTTGAATAAGAATTTTAGAGTTTATAAGGAACCCTGGATTGGTGAGTATCCAGGTTAATTTCTTTTATGAAACAAACATTATCTCTCATAAATGTCCCGATTTGTATTACTGGTTTGTTATTCTGTTATACTGGTCCTCGGACATATCTTGTAGCCAGTGTCCCGAGAGGTTATCATTTTAAACTAGGAAAGGGACCCTTATTTGGAGAAGGCAGACCATGGGTACAAGATGTAAGGTTTAATTTACATAACAAATTTGTATTTCAAGAAGGGTTGACAGTGAAGGGAGTAATATCACGTATTCAAAGAGCAGGGGAGACTTATCAAGTCTGTACCAGATCTTTGAAGTATTGTGACATTAGGGACGTTTTTACCAATTAAAATATGGGTAGAGCGTTAATAACACTTTCTTAAGGTTATAATCACAATAAAAATCTTTTAGCCTTGCGGTTGACAAACTCCTATTCTGGTTCTCTCCCTACTTTGGGATTGAGCCCGTAAGGAGAGTCCCACAAGGCTCAAAAATATTTTTAATCTAAAATATTTCCAATTGGTGCTCCCACCTTGACCTGGGGGAGGATAAGCCTTCCACATATGGCGTGACTGGCAAGTTGAGTTGGAAATGCAGTTGTGTACACCGCCGTTTTCATTGGCGGATTGGATTTCATGTGATCCCTGGGCCGTATCGGGGATGATGTTGTGTCTTTCCTTTCAGACAGGGCTTCCAGAGATGGGGCTGCGTTCCGGCTTGCCGCTTCCAGGACTCTGCGCTCCAAGCCTCCACCCGGAAGTGATGTTTCGTCTTTACCCAGCGGCCGATACCGGAAATGACGCTGCGCTCCATCTCTCCGATTGCTGTGAGAGGTGTGGAATGCATAGATGGCTCCTGTACCATTCTCTACCTTTCAACCATATGCCAGCAGGTGGGTGCTTTGTGCGAATGGACCAGTTGGCCATATGTATTTTAAACTGTATTTGAATAGGGGATGCATTACGTCAACACAGACAACTGGTGTTTTGGCTTGGGCGTCCTCCCGGAAGTACTTGTTTATATGGAGGATTGGCACTTCTGTTTTTCTGTCATTGTAGGTGGTATCTCAGTTTTTTTTTCCATTTTGCATTATGTATAAATATTACAGCAATGTGGGGAGCCAAATGATGCCCCTGTTGAACACCATTCGTGTCAAAACGTGTCAGGCTTGCTTATTTGAGATTCTCACATTGCTCTTTTACTGTTTTTTATGCTACCATATCTTTTTTGGACTATTGTTCCTTTGTTATGTCTCTTTTGTTGTGAGAATATATTCCAATAAAACATCATTGGTTGATCTGCACCATATGGAGCTTTTTTCTCCTATTTTCTATATTACATTCCATCATTTGTGACCTTGGATGAGTTGGAGTTGGAGACCCCAGATGAGCTGGAGATAATCCTTGGCCTTGTGTCTACATCCTCCCGGTGTGCCCTTTGGACCAGGACCTTACTTCCATATCCAACGGGAGAACCATAAGCGCATTTGACTCACTGCCGTATGGTATGTGCATCCACCAATTTTGGTAAGAGTACGCTATTGTGTGCCTATAGTACCCCGGGATCCAAGCAACATATCTCTTTGCATATATCGTCTTTGAGACATTACTGATGTATTCCCATTTACATCTGAGTCCTTAAAGAGAGACTTTCACGAATTAGCTTTATCACTGTTCACTGGACTTTTTATTGAATATTGTGCACAATTACATGTTTTGTTCTCACTTTGTTTGGCATGTGTCTTTCATGACCCTAAGCCCTTGTACACACAGTCAGACATTCTGACGGAAAATGTCCGATCGGACCGTGTTGTCGGATAATCCAACCGTGTGTGGGCTCCATCGGACTGTTTCTGTCGGAATATCCGACCAACAAAGTTTTAGAGCAGGGCTATTAAATTTTCCGACAACATGATCCGGTCGGACTTTGTCCGATCGTGTGTAGAGAATTCCGATCGGACAAAGTGCAATTCTCAGATCAAATTCCTAGACCAAAGCTATTGGCTACTAGCCTGAACGTAGTCCCATCGTAACGAAATAACGTCACCACGTTCTGAACGATCGGATTGTCCGACAACTTTGTCCGACCGTGTGTATGCAACAGTTTCGGACAAAATCCGTCTGACAAAATCCAACGGATTTGGTTGTCAGAATTTCCGACCGTGTGTACAAGGGCTTAGTGTTTAAGCGCCTCACATATGTTTCCCAATCTCTCCACAGTGACTCACCTGTTGATGATCCTGCTCGTCGGTCCTGCCTACTTAAGCCGTCCAGTCCAGATGATCTCTGCCTTCGCCTTGGGCACATCTCTAGAGACGCTTTCCTGTGTTCCTCTTAAAGACTTGTTTGGCTAACATTCCTTCTGGCTCCCTGACATTTTGGCTTGTCTGACTATCCGTTCTGGTTCCTGAACTCTGGCCTTTGACTTTTTGACTACATTTACATAGTTTACCTTTTTTTATTATTATTAAACAAGTGTGATATAACTGTACTTCTGTCTCAGTGTGATTGATGGTTTCTGACATTAGGCGAAGGCCATGAATTCAGAAGATGCAGTCAATCCACTTGTTGGTAATATTTCTTCCAGATTGGACGAGCAAGATCACCGCATGGATCAGTTTGCCATGGCGTTACAAACACTCCTGAGTCTCACGGCTCACTTGGAATCTCCCACTGTGGCTGCTCCAGTACAACCTGTCTTGTAGGCCATCCCTGCTGCTGCTCCAGTCTCTGTGCAGGCACCTGCCTCGAGTATTACCTCTAAAAGATGTATGTCTGGTTCTGCTCCGCTTCCCCATTGATTTGAGGGTGATCCAGTCCAATGCAGATGGTTTCTTAACCAGGTTGAGATGCTGCCCCAGGCGTTTCCCACGGACAGAAGCAAAGTAGGTTTTGTGATTTCTGAGAGAGCCTTGGCCTGGGCAAACCCTCTATGGGAGACGCAAAAACCTGTTGTCTTGAGTTACTCTGAGTTTGTGGCTTATTTTAAAATGGTATTTGACGTTCTCACATGCTCCACTTCTACTGCCAAGTGCCTCATGTTCATCAAACAGAGTACAAGAACTGCTGCTGATTACGCCATTGAATTCCGTACTCTGACCGCAGAGGTTGCTTGGAACAATAAAGCCCTTGTGGCTGCTTTGTCTCATGGTCTCTTGGATACCATGAAGGATGACATAGCAGCCCGAGATATACCCACTGAGCTAGAGAAGTTGATCACATTTGCTATCCTCATTACATAGTTTTACATAGTTAGTAAGGCTGAATAAAGACACCAGTCCATCCAGTTCAACCTGAGTGAGTGTCTACAATTGTCCCCATCCCTGTAAATTGCACACTCACATCAGTCCCTACACTCAAGGAGCCCACAATTCAAGCTCCCATTCATATATTAGGGCCAATTTTGGACAGAAGCCAATTAACCTACCTGCATGTCTTTGGAGTGTGGGAGGAAACCGGAGTACCCAGAGGAAACCCACACAGGCATGGGGAGAACATGCAAACTCCAGGCAGGTAGTGTCATGGTTGAGATTCAAACCAGCGACCCTTCTTTACTGCAAGGCGAGAGTGCTAATCCACTACACCACTGTGCCGCCCGTTGACTCCAGACTCAGAGAAAGACTCTCTTGCTGGGAGGTGAACCCATGCACTTGGGTTTCATGCGTCTCTCTGCAGATAAGAGAACCTTTAGGAGGAGGGAAAGATTGTGCCTTTATTGTGGCCAGGCAGGTCACTTTTTGAAGTTTTGTCCTTCCCGTCCAGGGAACGCCCGAACCTAGAGATCCTGTCACGGATAAACCTTAGGTAGCATTGTTTCACCCCCAGTTGTCCAGAAGGATAAGCCCCTGGTTTTGGTTACCCTTTCTTGGGCTGAGTCATCTGTCAAGATACAGGCTCTAATCGACTCTGGGGCTGCAGGCCTGTTCATTGATGCTGCCTTTGTATCAAAGCACTCGATTCCGCTGCAGCTGCGTGACACTCCACTTGCCATTGAGGCTCTTGACGGGAGACCTCTACAGCCTGCCCATGTGATTCATGAGACTGTTCCATTGTCCATGGCCATAGGGGCTCTTCACCATGAGATAATCTAATTCCAAGTTATTTCCTCACCTAAGTTTCCGCTGGTTATTGGTTATCCTTGGTTACAGAGGCACAACCCCTCTTTTGATTGGCTCCATGCTGAGGTTCCCTCCTGGTTGCCACAATGCGGCAAGACATGCTTTCAGAAGGTAGCCAAGGTCCTGTGCACCTCTTCACTCTCCTCTCTGCCGGAGGAGTACCACGATTTTTGTGATGTCTTTGACAAGGTTTAAGCTGGTAGCCTCCACACCGGTCGTATGATTGCACAATTGACCTTCAACCTGGTGCCATACCCTCTCGTGGCCGGGTTTACCGTTTGTCGGTCTTGGAGGATAAGGCCATGGAGGAGTATGTTGCACATGCACTTTCTCGAGGTTTCATCCGCAAATCCTCATCTTTTGCTGGTTTCTTCCTTGTTAAGAAGAGTGGTGAACTGAGACCTTGTATTGATTATAGGGGTCTCAATTGTTTCACGATTAAGTATTCCTAGCTGATTCCGTTGATTATGAAGTTATATGACTGCCTCAAGGGAGCAACGGTTTTCACAAAGCTTGATTTGAGAGGTGCATACAATCCTGTGAGGATTAAGTAGGGAGATGAGTGGAAAACTGCGTTTAATACTAGAACAGGACATTATGAGTACCTCGTAATGCCCTTTGGCCTTTGTAACACCCCAGCAGTTTTACAGGAATGTATTAACGATATCCCCTGAGATGTTGCAATTGTGTGGTGGTTTATCTGAACGATATCCTCATATTTTCCAAGTCCCTGGAGAGCCACCACACAGATGTCTATTGTGTGCTTCAGAAACTAAAAGAGAACCATCTCTATTGTAAATTGGAGAAGTGCGAATTCCATTGGGAACACGTTAAATTCCTGGGTTACGTAATTTCCACTGCTGCTTTTTTGATGGACCCAGAGAAACTTTCAGTAGTCCTACAGTGGCCCAGACCCATGAGTTTACGTCATCTGCATCGTTTTCTTGTTTTTGTCAATTATAATCGGAAGTTTATTTGTAACTTCTCGTTTCTGGTCAAGCCCCTGACTGATATGACAGAAAGGACGGTAACCCACAGAGTTGGTCTCTGGAGTCCATTAAGGCCTTTGAGATTCTCAAGGCTGCCTTTGTTTCTGCTCCAGTGTTGGCACATCCTGATCCTACGTTACCTTTTATCCTTAAGGTTGATGCTTCTGAGACTGGAGTTGGCGCCCTTCCTTCTCAACGTCCTACCTCTGAGAGCGCTATGCATCCAGGTGGCTACTTTTCAAAGAAATTGTCACCTGCGGAGTGCAATTACGAGATTGGTGACAGAGAGTTGTTAGTGATCATTTTAGCCTTGAAAGAATGGAGACATCTCCACGAAGGTACCACTGTGGCGGTTCTCATTATTACTGACCATTCTTGTCTGAGGCTAAACCCCTCTCCCAGAAGGGCGCAATGGGCTCTTTTCTTGTCAAGTTTCAATTACATTGTCTTATTTTTACCCAGTACTAAGAATGTAAGAGCTGACGCTTTGTCACAACAATTTTCCTCGACTTCCAAGATGGAGTCGGTTCCAGTTCCTGTGATTCCTCCTGAGCAGTGGCGGAACTACCGCCATAGCAACACATGCGGGCGCTATGGGGCCCGCAGTCAAGTGGGGCCCGGTGAGGACAGGCGCCACGGCTCCGCGGGAGATAGCCGGCGGCTCCGCGGGAGGTCCGCGGGTAGTCCGCGGCTCCGCGGGTGGTCCGCGGGCGGCTCCGCGGGTAGTCCGCGGCTCCGCGGGTGGTCTGCGGGCGGCTCCGCGGGTGGTCCGCGGGCGGCTCCGCGGGTAGTCCGCGGCTCCGCGGGTGGTCCGCGGGCGGCTCCGCGGGTAGTCCGCGGGCGGCGCCGCGGCTCCGCGGGCGGCTCCGCGGGTGGTCCACAGGCGGCTCAGTGAGTGAGAGCGGGCGGTCAGAGGATCCGTGGGAGGCGGATGAGAGTGGCCAGTTCGCTGGTGAGAGAGTGGGCTGGCCAATCAGGGAGCTGACAGGCGGGGAGCATAGAGATGACATCATCTCTGGCCGCCCTGCATCCCTGCAGTGCAGTTCCCCCCTCACTGGGCAGGCAGCCAGGAAGCAGAGAGCTGACATTATCTCTCTGCTGTCTGACTGATAATCTGCTGCCTGACTCAGTGACACAGCAGGAAAGTGGCAGAGCAAGTGACAATCCATAATGTGTGGCAGGCGACGTGGCAAGTGACAATCCGTAACGTGTGGCAGGTGACGTGGCAAGTGAAAATCCATGACGTGGCAAATGACAATCCATAATGTGTGGCAGGTGACGTGGCAAGTGACAACCCGGGACGTGGCAAGTGACAATCCATAACGTGTGGCAGGTGACATGGCAAGTGACAACCTGGATGTGGCAAGTGACAATCCATAACATGTGGCAGGTGACGTGTCAAGTGAAAATCCGTGACGTGACAAGTGTCAATCCGTAATGTGCGGCAGGTGACGTGGCAAGTGACAATCCATAATGTATGGCAAGTGACAATCTAGGATGTGGCAAGTGACAATCTGTAATGACGTGGCAAGTGACAATCCGTAACGTGTGGCAGGTGACGTGGCAAGTGAAAATCCATGACGTGGCAAATGACAATCCATAATGTGTGGCAGGCGACGTGGCAAGTGACAACCCGGGACGTGGCAGGTGACATGGCAAGTGACAACCTGGATGTGGCAAGTGACAATCCATAACATGTGGCAGGTGACGTGGCAAGTGAAAATCCGTGACGTGACAAGTGTCAATCCGTAATGTGCGGCAGGTGACGTGGCAAGTGACAACCCGGGACGTGCAAGTGACAATCCATAATGTATGGCAAGTGACAATCTAGGATGTGGCAAGTGACAATCTGTAATGACGTGGCAAGTGACAATCCGTAATGTGTGGCAGGTGACGTGGCAAGTGACAACCTGGATGTGGCAAGTGACAATCCGTAACATGTGGCAGGGGACGTAGCAAGTGAAAATCCGTGACGTGGCAAGTGACATTCCGTAATGTGTGGCAGGTGATGTGGCAAGTGACAATCCGTAATGTGTGGCAGGTGACGTGGCAAGTGACAACCCAGGACGTGGCAAGTGACAATCTAGGACGTGGCAAGTGACAATCCGTAATGTGTGGCAGGTAACGTGGCAAGTGACAATCCGGGATGTGGCAAGTGGACAATCCACAACATGTGGCAGGTGACATTCTGCAACGTGTGACAAGTGACAATCTGCATCTGGTGGCAGGCGATGTGGCAAGTGGACAATCCGCAACATGTAGCAGGTGATGTGACAAGTGACAATCCTTAATGTGTGGCAAGTGACAATCCAGGACGTGGCAAGTGACAATCCATAATGTGTGGCAAGTGATGTGGCAAGTGACAATCCAGGACGTGGCAAGTGACAATCCATAATGTGTGGCAAGTGATGTGGCAAGTGACAATCCAGGACGTGGCAAGTGACAATCCATAATGTTTAGCAAGTGACGTGGCAAGTGACAATCCAGGACGTGGCAAGTGACAATCCATAATGTGTGGCATAATGTGTGACTTATCTATCTTGGCAAGTGACAATCTGGGATGTGGCAAGTGGACAATCTGCAACATGTGGTAGGTGACATTCCGCAACCTGTGACAAGTTACAATCTGCATCTGGTGGCAGGCGATGATGGCAAGTGACACGCTCAGGGATCCCACTGATTTTGCATTATGGTGAGTTGAACTATTTCATTTTATATAACAGAACAGAAATTGGTTAGAAGGCCAGGAGGTCAGCAATGTGTTCCCTTCAGGGGCTGCATAGAGTATACTGCATACTTTGTTGTTCAAAATTAATATAAGCTGTTGCCTGGGTACTGTGCCACATGGGTGTGGTAGTCTGTTGTTCAATGGCATTAGTTCGTTTTGTTTTTTTTTTGATGGGGGGGGGGGGCCCATACAACATTTTGCTATGGGGCCCTGTGATTTCTAGTTACGCCCCTGCTCCTGAGCGTATTCTGGCTATGGTTTGCACCAGTCTCACTTCTCCTTTGAGTGACACAATTTTTGCTGCTCAGGTCCATGCTCTTCCTGAGAAACCTTGCGACTGCTGCTTTGTCCCAGAGAGTCTCTGTACTGCCGTGCTCCAGACTTGCCATTCTCCCAAGGCTGCTGGCCGCCCTGGGAAGAATCAACTATTTTTGGCCATTTCCCAACGATTCTGGTGGCCTAGTCTACGTGCTGATGTAACCACCTTCGTAGCTGTCTGCTCCGTGTGTGCTCAGAGTAAGACTCCACGACATCTTCCAGTGGGTTTCCTACAACCCATACCCAATGGAGCGAGGCCCTGGACCCAACTGTCTATGAATTTCATTGTGGAGTTACCTAACTCCCAGGGCAACACAGTTATCCTTATGGTGGTTGACCGGTTCTCAAAAATGTCTCATTGTTGCCCACTTCTAAGGAACTGGCTTCCATTTTTTTCTAGGGAGATCTTTTGCTTACATGGGTTAGCCAAGGTGATTGTCTCAGACAGGGGTAGTCAGTTTGTGTCCCGGTTCTGGCAAGCCTTTTGTGCACAGTTGTGAATTCAGCTTGCTTTCTCCTCTGCGTATCACCCGCAGTCTAATGGGGCCATAGAACGAGCCAATCAGTCCTTGGAGCAATTCCTACATTGCAATATTTCTGACCATCATAACAACTGGTCAGACCTCTTACTATGGGCGGAGTTTGCTCACAATAGTGCCTTGAATTCTCCTTCCCGATTGTTCCTGTTTATGGCGAACTATGGTTTCCAACCTTCCATGTTGCTTGACTCTTTAGTTACAAAGAGTATTAGTGCATTAGAGGAGCATCTCCATGATCTTCGTTCCACTTGGGAACAAGTCCAGCAGGCTTTGTGACATGCTAATGATAGGTACAGACTCCATGCTCACCGCAGACGCCTGCCTGGGCCTTCCTACCAGGTTGTGGACAGGGTCTGGCTGTCATCTTGCTACCTCTGACTTCATGTTCCCTCTCTGGAGTTCGCACCTTGGTTTATTGGGCCTTTCCGTATTCTTCGCAGGATTAACCCAGTGGCTTACACATTAGACCTTCTGTCACAGATCAGCTGCAGAACTGATCTGTGTCTTACCTTTACTGCTGTGAGTCGGCTGGCACCTGTTGTTCCACTAGCTTGTGTTCAGCTCTGCTGCACTCTGCAGCTATGGTTGTCGCCGGCTCCACCTGTTGCTTAATTATACCATTCCTTCCTGTTACTTCCTGTCCAGCCCCCCCATGTGCTTCTCTATTTAAATTCCTTCCAGATCAGCTTCTGGTTGCTTGAGCAACACTTGTTTCTGAGCCCCCTTCGTGTAATCTGCTTTAACCTGACCTCTCCTGAACTGATCTCTTGTGTACCAACTCGGCTTGTCCTGATTACACTGTCTGCAGCCTACCCTGACCTTGGCTCGCTATCCAGCTATCCTTTGCTTCATCCATCCATCCATCCATCCATCCATCCATCCATTCTTGTCTGACTGTGTCTTCTGGTACTCCCCTAACAAGCAGAGTGAACCTGGGGGTTTGTAGGGCCTCATTAATCGATGTTCCATCCACTTTGAACTCTAGGAATCACACGATTCTATCACCTCCAACCTCCAGCTCTTTTTGGATGCATTCCGGAAAACTTTTGATGAGCCCGGCAGAGTGTCTTCGGCTGTTGGGGCCCTCCTTTGTCTTCGTCAGCAAGGAATGACAGTCAGCCAATACGCAGTTCAATTCCGTACGCTGGCTGCTGAACTCAAATGGAATAATGAGGCCCTTACGGCTACCATCTGGCAAGGCCTATCTGAACGTGTCAAGGATGAACTCGCTGGATGCACCATTCCTACTACATTGGATGATTTAATCGCATTGAGCATTCATAGCATTCAAATAGACATTTGCTTCCAGGTGCGGGTCCTGGAGAAATCCAGATCCAGTCATCCTCCTGCTGGTCGTCCAGCACAGGTAGTCCAAATACCTGTGGAACCCTCTTTGTCTTCAACTTCTCACACGTTGGAAGAACATATGCAGCTTGGGCGAACTTACCTCACTCCAGAGGAACGTGCCCGACGCATGGGATTGGGCCCGTACCTTTTATTGTGGTGATAAAAGACATCTTTTGAACTCCTGTCCAGTCTGTCCAGGAAACTCAAGGGTCTCGGTCACTCGGAGGGAGGTGATCTAGACTGATCCTTTAATTTTGTCCACTTCCCTCTTTTAACCCTTCCTGTGGCTATCCACTGGACTCAAAATGCCAAAAATCAACTCTCCGCATACGTGGACTCTGGTGCTGCTGGGAATTTCATTAAACAATCTTTAGCTTCCGAGTTGGGCATTGCCTTTGTTGCCTTGGCTAAACCCCTAGTAGATGGCTCCTTCTTGCCATCCAGTTTAAAACCCCTCCTATTTTCTTACACATTGGGGTTTTGCATGCTGAGGAGATCTCTTTCCTAATTGTGCCTAAATCCTCCAGTCCCATCATCCTGGGCCTTCCATGGTTGCAGAAACTCTCCACATCTTGACTGGAATTCTGGACAAGTATTGGCTTGGGGTTCCCCCCTTGTCAGCAATGATGTATTTCCAAGGTGCTACCCCCTCTTTCCATTCCTCTGGCTGAGACCTCCACAACTCCCATGTTGCCTTCCTAATATCAGTCTTTCCGTGATGTTTTCTGCAAAATGTCCGCTGATCTCCTTCCTCCTCACAGAGACTATGACTGCTCCATTGATCTGTTACCTGGGGCCTCTCCTCCCTGAGGCCGAGTCTACCTATCTCTGAGACACAAGCCGATGCCTTGTCTAGGTCGTTTTGATGTCAATGATTCTGAGAATCACCTAACTCCTGGTCGCATCATCCCTTTGCATCATATTCTAGCCACTACTCAGCTTAGGTCTACGCAGCCTCCTCCAGGTAAAACTTTTGTAGTTCCTGCACTTCGTCCCAAACTCCTTCCTTGGGCACATGACTCCAAGTTCTCTGGACATCCTGGCATACCTGGTACTTGTAAAAGAGAGAAAAAGTTCCCTGTGGGGTTTTTAAGCAGCAATGAGTATGCAAAAGATTCATAAAAATTTGCTTGGGTTTTATTGGTCAAAAAAATAGTCATACCATATACAATACATGCAGGAATTAAAATGTGAGCTCTGGTGTACAGCAGACAATAGATCCTACTGTGGTAAAGATACAAGGTACAGAGTACAAATATAATGCATACATTAATTCTAAAAGAGTAAAAAAGTGTTCAAATCAATATCCATTTTGTAATTTCAATAACCATCTGGCATGCTTAATACCCCAATGCATTTCAGCCTTGGACAATTTATGGCCTTCTTCAGGGGGGGTTACAGTTAGTACAGGTGGAATAAAGTGATGAGGAATATGAGTGGAAGGAACACCTCAAGAGTTCTATTGCACAGTCCACCCCAAGGGTTACCTTGGAACAAGCCGTAGTTCAATTGGCACAATCACAAGCCATGTTCCAAAAAACCTTCTGTGGGCTTCAGCAGGAAATTGACAAGGTGATGAAAACCCAAGCTGATATACAGAAGTCACTCTTGGAAGTGAAACACGCTGTACCCACCTCTACGGTTGGAAGAAGGAAAGTGAACCCCCGCCCAGCTTCGAAATGCTATCAGTGTGGAGAAATAGGGCATTTTATTGTACAGTGCCCAAATAAGGGAAATCTAGCAGATATAGCAGTGGAAGTTGCCAAAGTCCTGAAGAAACAATCTGCCAAGAAGCCGGCGGAAAACTTCAGAGAGCCCCAGTGAATGAGTCAGCTGGGCGCTCTGTCACCACCGTAAACTCCAAACCCACACATACATGCCAGACCCCTCTGAACTCGGCTGAGCCAAAGTGAAAGAAAGAGAGTCCCCGGAAGCCAAGGGTGAAAGTGCAAGCCACCAAACAGGCAAAAGGTACCACCTCCCATGGATCTCCTCCCAAGCTAGTGGGGCCTTCCCCAATTGTCCCTATTCAGGTAGAGGGGATATACACAAGAGCCTTGTTGGACAATGGAGCTCAAGTGACATTGCTCTACAGGGACTTCTACGAAAAACATCTCAATCACTTTCCATTACAGCAATTGGAGGAACTAGAGATATGGGAGTTAGGTACTCAAAACTTCCCATATGATGGTTACCTGCCGGTCAAACTCACCTTTGGCCGAAGTACAGCAGAAGAGGCTGAGACCTTTGACACCTTGGCCGTGGTGTGCCCTCGTCCCCTAGGCACTGACAAGAGCTCTCAAATTATTGGGACAAACACTGATTTGCTGAGGAGACTACTTACACCGCTTGTACTGCAGGGAAGAGCCCCTCCCACAAAAATACATCCTATCCTTGCCCAGGTGTATCGAGATTTCAAACAAGAAGAGAAGGCCCCAAAAGAGGGAGTGGGAAATATCTGGCTTTTGGATAAGAAAGAGAGACTGGTTCAACCAGGTGAAGTACTCTGCCTGAGAGCCTCCTTCAAGTTGAGCTGGGAAAAGCCGGGCCCATTCATCGTCCTCAAGACTCCAAGTCAAGAAGAACATGGGTGACTGGAACTTATCCCCAAAGTGCTGTCGACTAGAGCGTTAAAAAGGAACAGAGGCAAGATTTCAGTCAGCGTCCGCAACACAGCAGCTGTGCCAGTGAGGATATCAGCCAGGACACTGTTAGGACAGGCCAGCCCAGCCTTCCCAGTCTCTGCATGTGATTTAACAGGAGAGATTCCCCTGGAAGAATTCTGCCTGAAAAACACACCTCTTACTCCGGCATGGATGGAGAGAGCTAAAGCCCAACTCTTGAGGTGGAGGTCAGTCTTCTCAAAGAGTGAGTTTGATGTGGGACTTGCAAAGAGTGCCGAACATAAAATTTGGTTGGAAGAAGACAAGCCCTTTCGGGAGAGAGTCAGGAGAATCCCACTGGGGGATCTGGAGGACTTAGGAGAACAGCTGGCTGAACTTAAAAGGACAGGCATTATCAGAGAGTCCAGGAGTTCTTACGCATCCCTAATGGTGGTGGTAAGAAAGAAAAACGGGTCCCTATGACTATGTATCGACTATAGGACACTGAAACGGAAGACCATTCCTGACCAGTACACCACACCTCGGATAGAGAATGCCTTACAGAGCCTCTCGGGGGTGAAGTGGTTCAGTGTGCTGGACCTAAAGAGTGGGTATTATCAGATCCCCATGTGCCCTGAAGACAGAGAGAAGACCGCTTTCATCACCCCTGTGGGCTTCTTCGAGTTCAATCAGATTGTACAAGGCCTGGCTGGAGCTCCAGCAACCTTCCAGAGACTAATGGAAAAGACAGTAGGTGACATGAACCTGACTGAAGTACTAGTGTATCTGGATGATGTCATAGTGTTTGGAAGAACACTAGAGGAACACAAAGAGCGCTTGGAGAAGGTTCTGAAAAAACTTCATGATGAGGGCCTGAAGCTCTCAGTGGAGAAATGCCAATTCTACCAACCCTCGGTGAACTACTTAGGGCACGTGTGGCCTGTCGCTTATGTGTGTAGAAGCTTAATTCCTGCCCAAAGAAACTACCCGACTCACAAGCTTGAATTTCTGGCTCTGAAGTGGGCAGTGGTAGACAACCTGAAGGACTACCTCTACGGGGCTGAATTCGTAGTCAAGACAGACAGCAACCCCCTCACATATCTATCTGCGAAGCTGGACTCCACTGGTCACAGGTAGTTGGCCGCTCACTCTGCATTTACCTTCAGCCTGAAGTACAGACCAGGAGTTGGTAACTGAGATGCAGATGCCTTGTCAAGAAGGCCCCATGACTCTCAAAGCCCCTCAGAAGACTGGATTCAACTTACCCCGGAAGGAGTAAGAGCCCTCTGAAGGAACAAGCCAGCAAGGGAAAGGTGGGACCAGAGCCGAAAAAGTGGGAGTGACCTCAGAGGGGGTACCTAAGTGCTACTGTAATGTCTCTGAGATTATGCAAGAGGGTCTTCCCAAGCTGTCAAAAAAGGAGCTCAGAAGGGGGGGCGTGGCTTGCACGCTGAAGAAGATGGCCGCTTAAGCCTAGAGCTCTCCATAGCCCGCCGTTTAACGGCAAAAAACAGGCAGGTATTCTCCTCTAAAAACATACCTAAATACTCTGCAGTACTCCTGGGACAGTAGGGGCAATAATGTCTCGCAAAAGAGGACAAGAAAAGGGACCAAAAAAGATGTCATCATTTACATTTAAACAGAGAGGTGTGCTGACAAAAATCCAAGATGGCGCCACCGGAGCTGTGAGGAAAAATAATAAAACTCACACAAACCTTTCTGATAGCCATCCACCTGAAATGGATGAGGAATTATCATCCTCATATTCTAATGGCTCCTCTCATCTATCCCCAACATCCCAGGGACCCGCAAAATCGCGGATGAAGCTGGATTCATCTTGCCAGGCAGCTGATACTGTGAACACAGCTCTGCATAGTGATAATGCTATGTTCTCATTACAGACATCTATAGCTGCTTTCCCAACATCAGGTCAGCCAGTACTAGATACCACAATGAAAGAAATGCTTGTGTCATTACAATCATCTATTTTATCTAATCTATCCTCCATGATTCATAAATTCTCTCTTGATATGAAACATATGGATGGTAGACTGCAATACGTTGAAAACAAAATGGAGGAATGCACTGAAACAGTGAATGAGCTAGTGGATGCATGTACAGAACAAAAAGATGATTCCATGTGGGTCAAGATTAAATTGGCAGATCTCGAGGACAGCTCACGTCGAAACAACATTAAAATGAGAGGAATACCAGAATCAGTTCTACCTATGGACTTGCGTAACTATGCAAATACACTATTTTCTACATTATTGCCAGAATTATCGCCGATTGAACTTACAATCGGTCGTATTCATAGAATTCCCAAACCAAAACATCTAGAAGAATGAATTCCCAGAGATGTTATTCTGCGAATCCATTTCTATCAAGCTAAAGAGCAAATTCTCTCCAAAGTGAGGGAGCTAACTACTCTCCCACCACCATACTCAGATATACAATTATTCGCCGATCTCTCGCAATTTACACTACAAATGAGAAGACAGCGCAAAACTGTAACAAAGGCATTATCTAATCATAAGATCACATACAAATGTAGACATCCAGCCATTATCTTGACCACTTACAATGGGAAACATTTTGCTATATCTACCATTGAAGATGGCATGCAATTACTCCAAACATGGGGTATTACAGTTGATCTTCCACATAACACCCCTGCCTTAAAGGAAAAACCAAATTTGTTCCACTTTGGACAAAAACGTGAACAAAATAGAATTAAATACAAATGAACTACTCCTGCCTGTTAACTCATATGCATTACTAACATAGACGGTCTGCTTTGATGCTCAATACCTTACTACTTGAACTTCACCCCCTACTATCTTTGTCAGCATTCCTTCGAGTGGATTACTGCTGACTCTTGGAAAATATTTTTTTCATTACTCTCTTATTTTTTTTCTTCTCTCCTTTTTTTTTTTCCTCTTGCAATATATATTGCCAAATAACTACTAATAGAGTAATAACTCGTTTTTTCATAGGTTCAAAAATAAAATCTACATTGTTGTGTGCATAATTTAATAGTAACTATGAACTGATCATATAACAAATACTTAGATCTTTTAGTATAAGCGTTATAGAAACTAGAGAATATTCTTTTAGGAATATATAGAATTATAGTAACATCTAATTTTGATATATATTAATGTCTTTCAAAATATTGTCCATAATGCAAGGGGACTGAATCACCCAGCGAAACGAACCTTTATGTGGAGGGTCTGCCTTATCCTTTAATTGTGACATACAGTGGGGATCGAAAGTTTGGGTACCCCAGGTAAAAATGTGTATTAATGTGCATAACGAAGCCAAGGAAAGATGGAAAAATCTCCAAATGGCATCAAATTACAGATTAGACATTCTTATAATATGTCAAAAAAAAGTTAGATTTTATTTCCATCATTTACACTTTCAAAATTACAGAAAACAAAAAGATGGCATCTGCAAAAGTTTGGGCACCCTACAGAATTTATAGCATGCACTGCCCCCTTTGCAAAGCTGAGACCTGCCAGTGTCATGGATTGTTCTCAATCATCGTCTGGGAAGACCAGGTGATGTCAATCTCAAAGGTTTTAAATGGCCAGACTCAACTGATCTTGCCCCAACAATCAGCAACATGGGTTCTTCTAAGCAGTTGTCTAGAAAACCGAAACTGAAAATAGTTGACGCTCACAAAGCTAGAAAAGGCTATAAGAAGATAGCAAAGCATTTTTAGATGTCGATATCCTCTGTTCGGAATCTAATTAAGAAATGGCAGTCATCAGGAATAGTGGAAGTTAAAGCAAGATCTGGAAGACCAAGACAAATATCAGACAGAACAGCTCGCAGGATTGTGAGAAAAGCAATTCAAAACCCACGTTTGACTGCACGATCCCTCCAGAAAGATCTGGCAGACACTGGAGTTGTGGTACACTATTCCACTATAAAGAGATACTTGTACAAATATGGTCTTCATGGAAGAGTAATCAGAAGAAAACCTCTTCTAGGTCCTCACCACAAAAATCAGCGTTTGAACTTTGCAAATAAACATATAGACAAGCCTGAGGCATTTTGGAAACAAGTTCTGTGGACCGATGAAGTTAAAATAGAACTTTTTGGCCGCAATGAGCAAAGGTACGTTTGGAGAAGAAAGGGCACAGAATTTAATGAAAAGAACCTCTGTCCAACTGTTAAGCATGGGGGTGGATCAATCATGCTTTGGGGTTGTATTGCAGCCAGTGGCACAGGGAACATTTCACGAGTAGAAGGAAAAATGGATTCAATAAAATTTCAGCAAATTTTGGATGGTAACTTGTTGCCATCTGTGAAAAAGCTGAAGTTAAAGAGAGGATGGCTTCTACAAATGGATAATGATCCTAAACACACCTCAAAATCCACGGGGGATTACATCAAGAGGCGTAAACTGAAGGTTTTGCCATGGCCTTCACAATTTCCTGACCTCAACATTATTGAAAATCTATGGATAGACCTTAAAAGAGCAGTGCGTGACAGACAGACCAGAAGTCTCAAAGAACTGGAACACTTTTGTAAGGAAGAATGGGCAAAGATACCTCAAACAAGGATTGAAAGACTCTTGGCTGGCTACAAAAAGCGTTTACAAGCTGTGATACTTGCCAAAGGGGGCAGCACAAGATATTGACTCTGCAGGGTGCCCAAACTTTTGCAGATGCCATTTTTTTGTTTTCTGTAATGTTGAAAGTGTAAATGATGGAAATAAAATCTAACTTTTTTTTGACATATTATAAGAATGTCTAATCTGTAATTTGATGGCATTTGGAGATTTTTCCATCTTTCCTGGGCTTCGCTATGCACATTAATACACATTTTTACCTGGGGTGCCCAAACTTTCGATCCCCACTGTATTATGTGTTCAAGAGACACATTTTGCTAAAGATGCATCTCCCAAATGTCAACAAAAACAAAGAGGGGTATTAATAGCTATTAGAGATACTATTACATTTCAATTAGATAATTGTATCACTGACCCTGAAGGTCGCTATATTTTTTTTGATTTGTACCATTAACAATATTCAATACACCCTTGTATCTATTTATACTCCGAATATGAGGCAAATGCATTTCATAAAAAAACTATAGAGGAGGCGAAGAAAGTTCAAAAAGGACACCTCCTGATATGTGGAGATTTCAATTTGATTCCAAACAATGATATGGATTCTTGTGCTAAGTCTAAATGCTATGCTTCTCCCCTTGATAAGTTCATAACTTCCAACGACTTATTTGATGTGTGGAGATGTGGACATGCTAATGAAAGGGATTACACATATTTGTCACCACGGCACAATACCTACTCCAGAATTGACTTATTCTTGACAGATAAATGGCTGCTTGACAAGATTTTATCCTCCCATATACATACAGCCACGTGGTCGGATCACGCTCCCATTAGCATGTCTATAACAACTAGACATGTGCATTCGTTTTCGTCCGAATTTCAGCTATTTTCGTTTTCGTTTTAACAAACGATAACGAAAGCACAGAATACGAAAAACGAAAGATCCGATCGTTTTCATTGTTACAACAGTTCGATATAGAATAGGAGATTCGATGTGACTCTGACAATAACAATCTGTGTCTATAGAACCTGTGGTCGAATGTGCCTAACCTTACCTCTATTAGTCCAAGATTATATAGAGAAAATATTCGACAGAGAAAAAAGATTTGACAGAGAGAAAAGATTCTGCAAGTTACTGTCCTAAAAAGTGTTTGGGGACCCGGGTCCTGCCCCAGGGGACATGGATCAATGCAAAAAAAGTTTTAAAAACGGCCGTTTTTTCGGAAGCAGTGATTTTAGTAATGATTAAAGTGAAACAATAAAAGTGTAATATTCCTTTAAATTTCGTAGGGGGGGGGGGGGGTGTCTATAGTATGCCTGTGAAGGGGCTCATGTTTCTGATGCTTAGAACTGTCCCTGCACAAAGTGTCATTTATGCAGGAAAAAAAGTCCTTTAAAATCACTCGCAGCTATTATGAATTGTCTGCTCCGTAATACTCATTGAAAGTCATTGATAAAAAAAAAATAAATAAATAAATAAATAAAAAAAAGCGTGGGGGTCCCCCAAATTCAATTACCAGGCCCTTCAGGTCTGGTATGGATATTAAGGGGAACCCTGCCTCAAATTTTAAAAAAAATTGACGTGGGGGCCCCCCTAAAAATCCATACCAGACCCTTTATCCGAGCAAGCAACCTGGCAGGCCGCAAGAAAAAAAGAGGGGGGGACGAGAGAGCGGCCCCCCCTCCTTCCTGAACCGTACCAGGCCACATGCCCTCAACATTGGGAGGATGCTTTGGGGGTCTGTGACCCCTCAAAGCACCTTGTACCCATGTTGATGAGGACAAGGGCCTCATCCCCACAACCCTGGCCGGTGGTTGTGGGGGTCTGCGGGCGGGGGGCTTATCAGAATCTGGAAGCCCCCTTGAACAAGGGGACCCCCAGATCCCGGCCCCCCTCCTGTTTGAAATGGTAAGGGGTTACAAAAGTACCCCTACCATTTCACAAAGAAAGTGTAAAAAATAGTTAAATAAGACAAACACACTTTTGAAAAATTCCTTTATTAAAAATAAAAAAAATAAAAAAAAGATTCCAGCGGTGGTAATCCACTCTTGCTATCCAGCGACGGACGGTCATCTCTCCAGCGATGGCTCATCTGAATCAGAGCAGCGAATCCATCCTTCTTCTGTCTCCACCGAGGAGACACTGCAAGGATTCTGGCGGCCTGACGTTTCTTATATACGGAGGGTGGGGCCACCCGTCACCTGACCCCGCCCCCCTCTGACGCAAGGGGAAACCCGGGGTTCCCCGTGACGTATGGGTGACCCCGCACCCCTCTGATGTAACACAGGTTTCCGTTACATCAGAGGGGGGCGGGGTCACCCATTTTTTTTTTAATTTGACGCGTGGTTCCCCTTAATATCCATACCAGACCTGCAGGGTCTGGTTATGGATATTTAGGGGGAACCCCACGTCAAATTTTTTCTTAAATTTGAGGCAGGGTTCCCCTTAATATCCATACCAGACCCGAAGGGCCTGGTAATTGAATTTGGGGGACCCCCACACTCTTTTTATTTATTTATTTATTTATTTTTTTATCAATGACTTTCAATGAGTGTTCTCTGTATTACGGAGCTGACAATTCATAATAGCTGCGAGTGATTTTAAAGGACTTTCTTTACTGCATAAATGACACTTTGTGCAGGGACAGTTCTAAGCACCAGAAACATGCGCCCCTTCACAGGCATACTATAGACACCCCCCCCCCCCCCCCTACGAAATTTAAAGGAATATTACACTTTTATTGTTTCACTTTAATCATTATTAAAATCACTGCTCCCGAAAAAACGGCCGTTTTTAAAACTTTTTTTTGCATTGATACATGTCCCCTGGGGCAGGACCCGGGTCCCCAAACACTTTTTAGGACAGTAACTTGCAAATTAGTCTTTAAAATTAGCACTTTATATTTTGAACGTTGGAGTCCCATAGACTTTAACAGGGTTCTAAAGTATCCTATATACTAGCTCCGTCGAATCTTCTTTATACATTCGACAGACACCATGCCTTCAAAGACAGATTCGACCGTAATTCATGTGGATTTTCGGACGAATGCAATTTTTGAACGAAAAACGAAATAAATAAAAACGAATTTCGGGAGTAACTAAATAAATTAAGTTTTCGGACAAAAACGAAATTCCGAAACGAAATATTTTACTCTGCACATGTCTAATAACAACCACATCATCCCAACCAAATTCATATATATGGAAAGCTAATAACTATATTCTCCAAAATGAAAATGACTCCACAACACTCCAACAACATCTTACTGAATTATTTTCAATTAATTCAACATCTATATCTGAGCCAATGATAATATGGAATGCTCATAAAGCTGTTATGAGAGGGGTGTTTATGCAGTTAGGTTCTAAAGCTAAAAGAAAGAGAACTCAGAGAATGTATGAACTTATGAAGGAGATAGCAAAAGCTGAGGAACACAATAAAAATGATCCTTCTCCTTTCATTAAAACACAAATTTTCCAGTTACTTAATGAATTAAAAACCCTACTTCTAGAGACACATGAGAAATACTATAAAAAATTCAGAGCTACCACTTATGCAACAGGGAACAAAGCAGGGAAAACAATGGCATTACGCATTAAAGGTTATCGATCTAAGACTAAAATCCTATTCCTCTACCATCCTCACACTAATGAAAAATTGCTTAAGCCTTCTTCAATAGCTGAAGCATTTAGCTCATATTATAATGATTTATCTAATATTAAGAAAGATGGTGATACCCATCAACCTTCTCAGGAGGAGATTGACACCTTTTTGGAGAGTGTCAATCTTCCATCTATTTCCCCACAACAATTAGAATTTCTCAATTCTCCCTTTACTATCCCTGAAATTCTACAAACTATCCGTATCCTTCCTAACTTGAAATCACCTGGTCCAGATGGCTTTACGGGGGAATATTTAAAAAAAATTCAAAGTACTCTAGCACCTATACTATGTGACATGTATAATTTAGCAGCCAATTCTTCATCATTTCCCAATGAAATGTTCAATGCTCTTGTTGTAACTCTTTCAAAACCAGATAAGGAACCATCTTCACCTAAAAATGTTAGACCAATTTCCTTACTCAATTTAGATGTTAAAATGTATGCAAAACTTATAGCCAAAAGGCTAGATAGTTTGTTACCCTCTCTTATCCATAGAGATCAATCGGGTTTCAAGGAAGACAAACATCGGATGCTACTAGAAGAATGATAAATATAATACACCATGTAGAACTCACCAAATCGCCATCCCTGTTTCTGTCGCTTGACGCTGAAAAAGCATTT
This sequence comes from Lithobates pipiens, assembly GCF_037356315.1. Classification (NCBI taxonomy): domain Eukaryota; kingdom Metazoa; phylum Chordata; class Amphibia; order Anura; family Ranidae; genus Lithobates; species Lithobates pipiens. The sequence continues at coordinate 11,759,952 of NW_027507785.1, read as the reverse complement.
GATAGAGTTCATTGGGGATACCCGTCATCAGTTCTGACTAAATTTGGGTTATCAGGTCAAATCAACAAAGCAATATTAGCCCTGTACTCTGTCCCCTCGGCTCGAGTGCATACTACGGATTCGTTATCACCTCCATTCCCAATAACAAATGATACACGACAAGGATGCCCCTTATCCCCCCCTAATTTTTAACCTTGTTATCAAACCCCTTGCTGAGAGTATTAGGTCCAACAAATTTTTTTAGAAGTTACCATTGCTGAACAAGAACATAAAATCAACCTTTTTGCAAATGATGTTGTTTTTATGATTACTGATCCTGTGAAATCCTTACCGGAAATTCAGGAAACACTAAATATGTTCAGCAGAGTTTCTTATTATAGGCTTAACGCGAATAAATCTTGTATATTGAACTTGGGGATAGATGAAAATACTACTAAACTAGGGATGAGCTGAACACCCCCCGGTTCGCTTCGCGCCAGAACTTTCGAACGGACCCCAAATTCGTACAAACGTTAGAGCCCCATTGAAGTCTATGGGACTAGAACGTTCGAAATTAAAAGTGCTAATTTTAACAGCTAATATGCAAGATACAGTCCTAAAAAGGGTTTGGGGACCTGGCTCCTGCCCCAGGGGACATGGGTCACTGCAAAAAAAAGTTTTAAAAACGGCCGTTTTGGCGGGAGCACTGATTTTAATGACGATTAAAGTGAAAAAAAAAGTGAAATATTCCTTTAAATATCGTGCCCGGGGGGTGTCTGTAGTATGCCTGTGAAGTGCCACGTGTTTCCCGTGTTTAGAACAGTCCCTGCACAAAATGACATTTAACAGAAATAACGTAATTTAAAACTGCTTGCGGTTTTAATGTTATATCTGGTTCTTGCAATATGGTTGAAAATCATTGAGAAAAATGGCATGGGTAGCCCTCCCTGCCCATTACCAGCCCCTTTGGGTCTTGTACGCATATTAAGGGGAACCCCGTACCTATATTAAAAAACGGAAATACGTGTGGCCCCCAGGCCCTATATACTCAGAACAGCAGTATACAGGCGGTGCAAACAAGACAGGGACTGTGTAGGTTTGTTGTGTTAAGTTGAATCTGTTTGTAATTTTCAACTGGTACATTTTTAAAGTGTAGCTCCAGTCAAAAAAAACTATTTTGAGGGGGCGTGGCCTGACCTCGGCTGAAGATGGCAGCTTAGTTAGAGAGCTCCCGCTGATGAGACCTTTTCTCGGCTATACATAGAGGCTTTTCGTTCTCTGTTCCTTCTAAACACCATGGGAACTTCTTCCTGCAGCTCTTCAGCCTCCCAGTCCCGTTCCCCGAGAGACGAGGCAAGTCGTACTGCTCACAACATCCCGGAGATGTTTTGCTCATACCAATCCAACATGGCTGCCTCCCGGGACCAGTCTTCAGACACTGGGGTTGTACTTACCCCGCACAACCCGCCAAGTCTCCAGGATTTACACTCTGTTGCGGCGGATATTAAGGAGACCCTCACCACCGCCTTAGCCAGCGCCATTTCAGAGTTAAAGTTGGATCTCCAAGCTATTGCCAACAGGGTCCAAGATGTGTAAAAAATTTCCTCAACCCATTCCACAATTCTAAAGAAATCCTGTCAGATCTTGGACACACACACACTACAACTCCGTGACCTAATCCGTCATACCGAAGATCTCGACAATCGTGGCAGACGCCACAATATTCGTCTGAGAGGCCTCCCGGAAAACATCCCCCCGGACCAACTAGTAGCTGAAGTGACAGGTTTATTTAACGCCTTCTTGGATAGGCCGCACGATTCATTGATCGGAATGGAGCGCATCCATAGAGCCTTACGCCCTAGAGGAAAGGAATCGGACACCCCCGTGATATAATCTGCTGTCTGCTTGATTATACTTTGAAAGAAGAGATCCTTCATAGAGCAAGGGCGACGGATACGCCGATCACCTATAAAGGATCCTCCATTACGCTTTTTCAGGACCTTTCCAACATCACTCTGAGGAGGCGCAGGGAACTCCGCCCTCTTTTGGATGCTTTGCGCACCAAAGGAATCCCCTATCGATGGAAATTTCCTTTTGCATTATCGGCCACTTCGGGAGGCAGAACGGCCCTATTGAGGGTTCCTGAAGACCTACCACATTTCTGTTCAATGCTGGCAATCCCTTTCACGGAGGTCCCGGATTGGTATGCGGAGTTCCGCCCGGCTGTCCCTAAACCCACACAGTTGTCTACGGAACCCATGGAATATCAAGATACCCGCTTCCGGAGACGCTGCTCTCCTTCTGAACCAAGGATGCAGCACACCCGTTCAGGAGTTGACCGTGGAGCCAGCCCGTTGACAGCCCCTCACTCAAGGAGAGCCCGCCGTGACCGTTGAGCAAGGTCATGTGAACGGACATTCTCTTTGCCTCTTTCTGCTATTCTTCCCTCTGCTCCCCCTATCTTTCCTCTATGCTTCTCTCTCTTCTTCTCTATTTTCTTGCTTTGCTGAATCTCTTTCTCTTCGTGTGTCCCGCTCTAGGGAGCAACTGATTCGATGCCAATAAGTCTGCTACGTTCCAGCCACGGGTAACGAACGATAGATAGCCACAGACAGTCTCCTCAGTCGAACCAATGACTTTGAGAGGAGCACGGAAGCATCCCTCTTCGTTATGTAACATACTCTAGGTTGCATCTTTTACTAGCTGTTATCCTTGTGCTAGCTCTGTCTGTGTGGCAGTGTTAACAGTACGGTCTGCCCGCTGTCTTTTGTGGACCCCGACATGGCTTCCTTCTAAAACGTTTTATATGCCTCCTTACTGGTTAATATCTGGCTGTTTAGTTTGATCTCTCTGGTCACCTGACCTTTCTGTTTTTTTTCACCGGGACACTAGATGTCAAGCTGTGTTATGTACACTTCTCTTACAGGTTTCTAACTAAGCATGTGGCGGAGATTGGGGGAAGGAGACGTAACGTGAGTTCGGTTCCCCCCTAGGTTCCTCCCCCCGGTCTGAGCTTTTACGATCCTCCGTCCTCAGAGATCCCTTAGGTTCTCACTGCTACTGCTCGCAATTACGAGCGACCTTCTCATGTCACCGAGATACGGTATCCGGAGTTGATCACCTGACCTACTGATGGTTCCTAGTCCGCATCCTCCTACCAGTATTTTTTGTCTCCTCCCCAGTCTCCTATACACGCAACTCCGTTCTGGTGCCATAAACGTTTTTTTGTGTTATAGATATAGTTCCATAATTAGCGCTTGCCTTCAGTAAGTATTTATATCTGGTGACCAGGGCCCCCCCTCCGATCTTTGTGGGGTCCTTTTATTGGATTGTGGTTGAGTCTGCATGTGTTGGTGGAAAGAGGGAAGTTATTGTTGATTGTTTTGCAGTTCTTGAATTTAACTCCTCTTTCCCCCTCGACAAGCACAGTCTCTCCTGTTGGTCCCTGGCAAGCATATCGTAATAGACCCTAGTTTACAAATAGGGCATTTAGTAGGCTAAGGGACACGGTTTATATACAATTTATAGTTCTCTAGATTCATTCCGTTGTAAGATTCTTCTATCTGACAATGCTGCATTGGGTGACTTCTCATTATGTTTTTTGTTTTGTTTTGTCCCAATATTTCTGATAGGGGTTACCTCTGTCTATCCCTAGTATAAGTACTTGGTATAGGTCTGACCTCGACTCTTAATTTTCTGCCTCAACACATGTAGGTGGGGCTATTTTAACAAGTCTTTAATAAGTCTCTGATATTCTTCTTTACACCTTTTTCAAGTCCTCTCTGATTGCTGGTTTCACTGGTAGTAGTGAACCACCTTTCTAAAAGTCTCATATAGCGGGTTTTGAATTTCAAGCTTTTTTTTTACTTTCTTCAGTTGTTTAAGGTCATATCTCCAAAAGGTGGTGTCATTGTTTGGCTTTTTTTATTTTTTGCTTACACAGACTAACCACCGATAGTTTTCGGTTATTGGTTGATCTCCTCAACCTACTTTTGAAGGGTTAGCAGGCCTAGCTCTTCCCCGGATTCGTTTACATATATTTTTCTCTTTTCTGTTCACACTTTCCCAATCTCTTACTGACACTCATCCGAGACTCCTTACACCTTGTCCCACTCAGACAGAAGCACATATTTATTATTATTATTCTCCTTTGCTCCACTCACCCAGTTGCCCTAAACCTCGCTCTCCCCTCCCGCAACTCCTTCGGTCCTCTCCTCTTCCAGTGCTTCACATTAGTCCAGTAGAGCAACTCAGGAAACCTTTCGGTACTCCCGCAATTCTTCACTACCTCGCTCGATCGGTTGACCTGTGATTACTTTCACGCCCCTAGCTCTGGACGAGTTCTATCCTACTTACATTGTCCTCTCTGCCACCCCTGGGGTCTTGTAGGAATATTTAGTCGCGGGTATGGCTTCCAAGCTGCACGTTAAGCCATCGGATACTCTCAAGATTGTATCCTTGAACGTCCGCGGGCTCAACATACCTGAAAAAAGGTCTCAATTGCTCCTTTATGCTCACAAAAGCAAAGCAGACATAGTATTCCTACAGGAGACCCACTTTAAATCCACCCATGTACCTAAATTATCAAACTACAGATTCCCGACTGTTATCCATGCCACCAACGCTGAGTCCAAATCAAAAGGAACCTCAATCCTTATTGCTAAACAATGTCCATTCCAAATTGAGGAAACCCTCTTAGATCCTGATTCTCGTTTTATCTTTGTAAAGGGTACACTTAGAGGGAAATATATTACTTTGGCGAATATATATGCACCCAATACAGGACAGACTACATTTTTTAAATCCGCCCTATCGAAACTCTCTCTATTTCAGAAAGGCATTCTCATACTAGGTGGGGACTTTAATGTTCCCCTCAATCCAATTCAAGATTCTTCCACAGGTACTTCATCCCTACCCTACTCAGCGCTCCGCAACCTTAGATTACACCTACAGGAATTGTGTATACACGATTCGTGGCGCACACTTCACCCTCAGGGGAGAGATTATTCGTTCTTCTCATTTCCCCATAACCGATATTCGAGATTGGACTATATTTTTTTATCACAACAGGATCTCCCCTGCCTTCTCGATACCTCTATAGAGGCCATGGTGTTGTCTGATAACCATCCGGTTTCCATGACTCTACAGATAGCTAATAATCCTAACTCTCCCTCTATCTGGCGTCTTGATCCCTCCCTATTACCTGATCCAGTTATTGCGGCATCTGTTCAGGAAAGTTTAACACATTATTTTAAAGAGAACAATTCGCCAGAAACTGACCCTATGATACTGTGGGAAGCCCATAAATGTACAATCCTTGGGGTACTGATAGCGGCTGCTGCAAAAAGAAAGAAAGAAAGAAACCACCAAATTACACAACTCACTAACCGCATCAAAAACCTGGAGAAAGCCCATAAACTCTCCCTCGCCCGAGATACCCTTTCTGACTTAACTCAAACCAGACAGGAACACTTACAATTACTAAATTCTAAAATTAAACGAAACTATGTCTTATCACGTAAACTATTCTACGAATATGGCAATAAATCAGGCAAACTATTGGCCAGAGCACTCCCAAAACAACAAGCATTTAAAACTATACACTCTATCACGGACCCCACGGGTAATAAAGTTACGTCGAACCACTTAATTGCTACTCAATTCGTCCAATATTACACCAATTTATATAACTTAAAGGAGACTTCCCCGCATAGGGATAGCACATCTGGGTCTGAACGAATCTCGGCTTTTCTTCAGTCTTATGCACCAAACCCCATTTCTCCGGAAATAGCACTTCAGTTAGAAGCCCCCCTGTCGTCGCTCGAATTTGAACAGACCCTAAAACAACTGAAACCCGGGAAAAGTCCGGGTCCCGATGGCCTCACCGCAGGTTACTATAAATCCTACATGGCTACCCTGAAACAATATTTCCTGGCTGCGTTCAATTCATTAGCGTTAGGTAATCCCTCCCCGCGAGATCTGTTGAGAGCCCACATAACAGTAATTCCGAAACCAAATAAACACGAGTCTCAAGTAACAAATTACAGACCCATATCATTGCTTAACGTGGATTTAAAAATATTCACCAAAATACTGGCTAATCGTATCCTTCCTCTCATACCCCAGTTCATATCTCTCGAACAAGTGGGCTTTGTTCCGGGGAGAGAGGGTAGAGACAATACGATTAAGGCTCTCTCTATCCACCATTGGCTTTCCTCCTCCAAACAGAAGGGTTTCTTCCTTTCATTGGATGCGGAGAAGGCGTTTCGACAGAGTGGCCTGGGACTACATGGCCGAGGTTCTCCGGAAATTGGGCTTCCCAGACAAGCTGTTATCCTTTGTTATGGCCCTTTATGCTTCTCCCGCGGCCCAGGTCCGCATTAACGGCCGGCTGTCGGACGCCTTCTCCATATCCAACGGAACTCGTCAGGGCTGCCCACTTTCCCCTTTGATTTTCATCCTTACAATGGAGCCCCTCCTCAGAAAAGTAAACGCAAATCCAGATATCAAAGGAATAAAGGTTGGAAACACCACTCATAAAATTGCTGCCTTTGCGGACGACGTTCTACTCTTCCATTCGGAACCGCATACCACGATTCCTAACCTCCTCAAAGACCTGGAAGATTTCCGGGTACTGTCCAATCTGCAAATTAACTTTATGAAATCGGAGGCCCTAAACATCTCCCTGAGTGCAGACACAGTAGCCGCTTGTCAACATAATTTTCCCTTTTGTTGGAATAATAAAGCTATTACTTACCTTGGCATCAAATTACCAACACGATTGGATGATCTTTACTCCCTCAATTATGTCGCTCTTCTCCAAACTATTCAGAAAGACCTCAAGGCTTGGTCGACAGGTATGTTCTCTTGGTTCGGCAGAGCTTCAATTATTAAAATGAATGTCTTACCACGCCTGTTATACATTTTACAAACTATCCCCATAAAACTCCCTCCTGCCTTTTTTAAGTCTTACCAGTCCACATGTTCCAATTTTATATGGAATGGTAAACGAGCTCGGATTAGCTTTGCCAGACTGACTCTACCCAAAACGAAAGGCGGCATTGGTTTACCTGATATCAAGAAATATTTTCTAGCCAGTCACCTATCTAGAATAGTGGACTGGAATTTACATGCTCACACCAAAGCATGGACGCAAATAGAAAATATGTTTTCCCCAATACCTCTAAAACTTTTACCTTGGATTGATCCTATATATGTCTCACCACAGTGCAAACTGAATCCTTTGACTGCTAGCACGCTACATGCCTTTCACTTAGCTTGTCATAATCATCGTATCTCGGCTCATCGCAGCCCGATGACGCCAATTAAACATAATCCTGCATTCCCAGTAGGCCAATCGGGCACATTCTTATCAGGCATATGGCCAACACCGGACATTAGGTCCTTACAATTTTTCTCGAACAATAAGCTTAAGTCTTTAGGAGACCTTCCCTCCCAGTCCTCGGGACGTCCTTTCCCTCAATGGGTTTATTTCCAAATAAGACATTTTCTATCACACCAAGGTGCGAGTTCAGACTTTGCCCGTGCTCTTACTCCTTTTGAATCCCTGTGCAATCAGGAAGAACCTCAACGACATGTCATCTCCTTTATATACACTCTACTACTCTTTGCCGATTTTAGTCCCAAAGCCAATCTGGCAACAGCCCACTGGGAAATTGATTTATCCATTTCCCTGTCGGTCGAAGACTGGTCAAACATTTATTCCAACTTACATAAAGGCTCTGTAAATGTATCCGTTCAAGAAAACAATTTTAAGATATTTTCCAGGTGGTATCTAACTCCTGAAAGGCTTCATATTCCTAAACCACACATACCCCCTACATGTTGGCGTTGTACGGAAAATGTAGGTACTTTCTTACACATATGGTGGTCCTGTCCTCGTATCCAGCCTTTTTGGAGAGAGATTCACCGCCTGGTACAACGCATCTCCTCCATGCCCATTGATTTCTCCCCTGCCCAAATGCTTTTGCATCACTCTAGTCTTCCCAAGAAACTTTATCAAGGCTTGTTAGCACAACATCTGTTAAATGCGGCCAAGATGTGCATCCCTGTTGCTTGGAAATCCAGCTCCCCCCCTTCCATCGCTGACTTGATTAAGCGATCGTCTTAAATAGCAGAGATGAAAGAATTGATACATCAATCACATGATACCCCAACTAAATACTGGGAGACCTGGGCGTGTTGGCTTAATTTTCGAGTTTCAGATGAGCGTCTTCACTTGTTAACAGGTTCTCTACCGCCCTGAGGTAGAGTTTCCGGTACTCCCCTGCTTCTCTTTTTTCTCTTACATATACATCGTATACAGCCTATCTTCCATAAAACCTCCTATCTCTTCTGATTTATTATGGGATATGGAGGAACATTTCCCTCTCTGTTACCGTTGTTTCATTTTCCTACCATTTATTCAGATATGACTCTATTATCTTAATTACCTTGCAGTTCCATAATCTGTTTTGTAGTATTGTCCATCAGTCTGCCTGTGATATGCAATTAATGCTCAAGATTGTGTTTTGCTCATTTTCTTGTGTAATTACTTTACTATACAGCATTATTGTATTTGAATGTCTATTATTTTCAATAAAAGTTTTTGGAAGAAAAAAAAACTATTTTTAAGCTTTTTGGAAAACATAGGGAAGGGTTATCACCCCTGTATAATTTGTTTTGCCATCTGTCTTTTTTCATCTCACTTGCTGTTGTCTCCTTCCGTTTGCAAGTAGGAGATGTTTGTAAGTTGGATGTTTGAAAGTAGGGGCCTGCCCTATATGCTCTGCAAAAATGGCAGAACAAGGTGTTGGTTTTGCCACAACATTGTAAGCCCTCAAAGTGACTCTTGGTGGGCGCTGGAGCGCCCTGCTGTGAACGATTATATCAAGAATTGTAATACCATGCCATTGTTGAACAGTGGTAGAAAAATTGACCTTTGGTGGTTGTGGTGCTGGTGCCACAACACTATAAGTCCTCACAGTTACTCTGGGTGGGCACAGGAAGGGGCCCTCCTGTGAAATATTATATCAAGAATTGTAATTACATGTCCCTGTTAAACAGGGGCAGAAAAATTGGGCCGTAGGCACTGGTGCTGGTGCCACAACACTGCAACCTCTCCCATATACTCTAGTTTTATTGCAGGAATTAGCCCTGCTGCAAAGCATTGCATTAAAAATTGTAATTAAACGCCCCTGTTAAACAGGGGCAGAAAAATTGGGCCTTAGGCACTGGTGCTGGTGCCACCACACTGCAACCTCTCCCATATACTCTAGCTGTAGTGCAGGAATTAGCCCTGCTGCAAAGCATTGCATCAAAAATTGTAATTAAACGCCCCTGTTAAACAGGGGCAGAAAAATTGGGCTGATGGCATCACCCAGAACCAGAAATGTTCTTCCAACATGTCAGCGGAGGAGAAAGAGGATTGACAATCAACATAACAGGACAGTCACTCAGCATTAGCATAGGCAGTCTTGAAGGGATGTGATATTTCATAAAAAATTATTCGGTTACATCAGCTTCAGGTGCTTGGTAGCTGTGGGTGATCCAAGACTGATTCATCTTGATGAAGGTCAGTCGATCAACTGATTCGGTGGACAGGCGCACCCTGTGATCGGTAACAAAGCCACCAGCAGCACTGAAGGTGCGTTCCGAAAGAACGCTGGATGCAGGACAGGCCAGTAGCGCAATTGCATACTGTGCAAGCTCTGGCCAGTGATCCACCCTCAAGACCCAGCAAGCCAGAGGATTTTTGGTGGGAAAGGTGTCCAATTCTGACCTTGCCCCTAGGTATTCCTGCACCATATAAATCAGACGCTGGCGATGGGTGCTGGAACCGATCATACCTTGGGGCTGCGGACTAAAAAATTGTCTGAAAGCATCAGTCAGACGGCCACCTTCTCCACCGCTCCTTCTGACTGATGCCTCAGCAACACGTTGTCCAGGACCAGGAGTTTGTAACCTCCCAGTCTCTGGGAATGCGTTGCACAGACCTTTCTGCAAGGCCTCCCGGAGATGTCTCATCCTCTGCGATGGCAAGATAAGGTCTGCAACCTTACCCTTGTACCGTGGATCGAGGAGAGTGGCCAGCCAGTAATGGTCCCTCTCCTTGATCCAAAGAATACGAGGATCCTTCCGCAGGCTTTGCAGGATAAGGGAGGCCATGCAGCGTAGGGTAGCTGAGGCATTCAGTCCGGAGTCCTCTGGGTCACTAAGGGCAACATGATCCGCAGCTACCTCCTCCCAGCCACGTACAAGTCCACGGGTTTCTTGGGACTGTAAATCATCCCTACAAGACTGCTGCTGCTGCTGATGCTGAGTGCCAGCCTCCACCTCCATGCTGACACAATCATCCTCCTCCTCCTCCTCCTCCTCATCCTCTTCCTGTGTGATGGGTGGCACAGCAGGAACACTGTCTGGATAAAGGGGGCCTTGAGAGGCAAGGAAGTCCTCCTCTTCCTGCCTCTGTTCTGCCTCAAGTGCCCTGTCCATTATTCCACGCAGCGTCACTGATGCATGCACTGTCACTGCTCAACATCCTTGTGGCCTCCTCAAACGGTGACAGGACAGTGCATGCATCCCTGATCATGCCCCACTGGCTTGGTGAGAAAAAACCGAGCTCCCCTGACCCTGTCCTGGTGCCGTAGTCGCACAGGTACTCATTGATGGCCCTCTGCTGCGTGTGCAGCCGCTGCAGCATGGCCAACATTGAGTTCCACCTGGTGGGCATGTCACATATAAGGCAGTTCTTGGGCAGGTTCAACTCCTTTTGGAGCTCAGCCAGCCGAGCACAGGCATTAAATGATCGGAGGAAATGCACACAGACTTTGCTGGCCTGCTTCAGGACATCCTGTAAGCCCGGGTACCTGCCCAAGAACGGCTGCACCACACAGGGCACATGGGTCAGTTGTCCCTGTCGGAGGGCAGAGAGGAGGTTGGTGCCATTGTCGCAAACCACCATTCCAGTCTTAAGCTGGCATGGCGTCAACCACCTCTCGGCCTGCCCCTGCAGAGCTGACAAAACATCCGCCCCAGTGGGGCTCCTGTCCCCCAAACAAACCAGCGCAAGCACGGCATGGCATAGTTTTGCCTGCGTACTTGCGTAGCCCCTGGAACGCCTACGGAGCACCGCTGGTTCTGAGGACAGAGCACTGGAAGAGGCCATGGAGGAAGAAGAAGAGGAGGGGGTGGAGGAGAGAGGTGTGTCACAACCAATAGTAGCATTTTGGAGGAGTGGTGGCGAAACAACCTCCAACACTACTGCACCTTGTCCTGCATCCTTCCCAGCTGCCAGAAGAGTGACCCAATGGGCCATGAAAGACAAGTAACGTCCCTGTCCATGCCTGCTGGACCATGAGTCAGCGGTAATATGCACCTTACCGCTGACTGCCCTGTCCAGCGAGGCAAGGACATTGCCTTCCACATGCTGGTAGAGAGCCGGAATCGCCTTCCGTGAGAAAAAGTGGCGTTTGGGGACCTGCCACTGAGGAACCGCACATTGTACAAACTCACGGAAGGGGGCAGAGTCTACCAACTGAAAAGGCAGCAGTTGAAGTGCTAGCAATTTAGCCAAGCTAGCAATCAACCGCTGGGCATGTGGATGGCTGGGAGTGAACTTCTTTCGCCGGTCCAGCAGCTGGGGCAGGGACATTTGCCTGCTATAACCGGACGTGGGTGTACTGCTAGCAGAGTGCCCGGAAGCACTTTGCTGTGACACACCTAATTCTACACCTTCATTCCTCTCAGAGCAGGTTTCAGAGAGGACTGAAGGTCTAGTGGTGTTGGAGATCCCAGCTGATGAGGAGCAAGGAGAGGTCCACTTTGTTCTTTGGTGTGGGTCTTTGAGGTACGCTTACCAACGAGCTGCATGGTAGGTCAACATATGTCTGGTCAAGCATGTGGTGCCCAAGCGGCTGATGTTTTGGCCACGCGAGATACGCTTGAGACATATGTTGCAAATAGCAGCGGTGCGATCTGATGCACTCGTTTTAAAAAAGACCCACAACAAAGAACTTTTAGAATAACGCGCAGAGGCAGCGCCCTGCACAGGCGGAGCTCTGCGGTGTGATTCAGTCGGTGTGCTGCCCCTAAGCTGGCCCCCGGAGGGCATCCTGCCTCGTTGGACATGTGCCTCCTCCTCCTCCTCCTCTCTCCTACCAGGCACCCACGTGGAGTCAGTGCCCTCATCATCCCCTCCCTCTTCATCGCTGGAGCAAACCTGGCAGTATGCTGCAGCTTGTAGAACATGACTGCCAGAGTGCTGTCCTTCTTGAGCATCCCCTCTCTCTGCATTCATGCTACTGCCTTCCTCTAGCTGAGTATCATCATCAGAGCCTACAAAACACTGGGCATCCTCCTGGAGCATGTACCCAACACTTTGCTCAAAGAGTTCAGGAGACTCCTCAGGAGGACGTGGTGGGTCTAGGGAAGGAGTCACTGATGATGACATTGAGAGGAGGGAAGATGATGCGTTGGCAGCTGCTTTGCTAGTACCCTGAGCCTGGGTGAGAGAGGATGAGGAGGATGAAGAGGGCTTGGTCATCCACTCTACCAAGTCGTTGGCATGTTGCGGCTCAACATGTCCAGCTGCCAAAAAAAGAAAGAACAAGCGTGTCCCATGGCCACGTGCTGATGATGATGATGCACCGCGTCCACGACCAGCACTGTTGTCTCTAGACACAGAGCCTGCTTGCCCTCTTTTATCGGCTCGCGCCTGTCTGCCTCTCCTTGCTGGCCTTCCAGACATGGTAATGGCCTGAAGGGAGATGGGAAAACCAGCAATTGGGTAGTGCATATTGTGCTGGAGGCACACACAACATCCACTAACTCCTGCAGATGGCAGATGGCTCAATTAGAGAAGATCTATGTAGGTGGATATAACGGTGTATACTGGGTTCAGGGCACGCAGACAGAACGCACAATCTCCTACAACTGACTGCAAGCTCTATTTAAAACAAGCAAGATAGCTAGCTATATAGATGGATATAGCGGTGTATACTGGGTTCAGAGCACGCAGAATCTCCTACAACTGACTGCAAGCTCTATTTAAAAAGAGCAAGATAGTTAGCTATATAGGTGGATATACCGGTGCATACCGGGTTCAGAGCACACAGACAGCACGCACAATCTCCTACAACTGACTGCAAGCTCTATTTAAAAAGAGAAAGATAGCTAGCTATATAGGTGGATATAGCGGTGTATACTGGGTTCAGAGCACGCAGACAGCACGCACAATCTCCTACCACTGACTGCAAGCTCTATTTAAAACGAGCAAGATAGCTAGCTATATAGATGGATATAGCGGTGTATACTGGGTTCAGAGCATGCAGACAGCACGCACAATTTCCTACAACTGACTGCAAGCTCTATTTAAAAAGAGCAAGATAGCTATATAGGTGGATATAGTGGTGTATACTGGGTTCAGAGCACGCACAATCTCCTACAACTGACTGCAAGCTCTATTTAAAAAGAGAAAGATAGTTAGCTATATAGGTGGATATAGCGGTGTATACTGGGTTCAGAGCACGCAGACAGCACACACAATCTCCTACAACTGACTGCAAGCTCTATTTAAAACGAGCAAGATAGCTAGCTATATAGATGGATAGAGCGGTGTATACTGGGTTCAGAGCACGCAGACAGCACACACAATCTCCTACAACTGACTGCAAGCTCTATTTAAAACGAGCAAGATAGCTAGCTATATAGATGGATATAGCGGTGTATACTGGGTTCAGAGCACGCAGACAGCATGCACAATCTCCTACAACTGACTGCAAGCTCTATTAAAAAAGAGAAATATAGGTGGATATAGCGTTGTATACTGCGGACAGGAAACGCAGACAACAACCACTACAGAAGAGCAAAAACGCAAAATCGGCCGATAACGATTGGTGTATACTGTGTTGAAGGTACACAGAACACCGACTAACTCCTACAGACGCCAATGCACTACACAAGGCCGCCGCGCTGGCAGCCTTATATAGTGTGGGGCATGCACTACACAGCCTGAGCTATGATTCATGACTCATGGCTCTCCTCGCTGCCGGCGCTGTGATTGGCCAAGCATGCGGGGTCACAGTGCATGTTTGACCAATCATGAGCCAGCAATGCACTGCGATGGTGCAGTGCATTGTGGGCCGTGAGCTCCACACGAATTTGGTGCGAATGGTCCATAACATTCGGAATTCGCCGAACAGGCGAACGGCCGATGTTCGAGTCGAACGTAAGTTCGACTCAAACACGAAGCTCATCCCCACTGCTCATCTCATTACACTGCGTGCCAATCCATACTAATACTGTTTGTTCCCTCTTTGTTACCTATAACTATTTTTGGTATTTCTGTTTTGTTAGTTAAATGACATCCACAGATAGATGGATCCCTGGGAAATACTTGTCTTTTATTGTGGCCTTAACATATTGTATACTCTGTAAATCTCTTAAAAATTCTAATAAAAATTATTGTTAAAAAAAGTCAGATATATTATCAAGTAGCTTGCGTGTAAAAAATAAGGCGCACAGCAGTAAAAAAAACAAAAGTAATAATAAGAAAAAGATAAAAATGTGCAGCAATGGCTGCAAACTCTTGTAAAAGTCAGTCATGACTGCAAAAAGCAGCTTTTCAGCTATGGGAGTAAGGGGAGAAACAATCACCCTGACCAAAAAAGAACCTTCTGACTCAGACCAAATGGTCCAAAACTCCAATCAAGTGGCAAAGACTGTCTTGGCAATCAGTTGAATGCAATGGATCCAGTCGTGAAGAAACCAAGGGGGAGACAGACTGGGGGACAGATTGGAGCGACAATCAAACAGGTGCGAGAGAACTTACACCTGGGGTGGAGACTGAATTTGGGTTACTGTACATATGGGCAATATAGTGTCTGTACCAGCCGGTATGGGCCCAATGGGGCCTAGAGTTGGTTGCGGCGATCCCTCCTGGGAGATGGTGTGGCCCATATGGCCAACGGGCATGGGGTGGATGGCATTCTTGGGTGATTAGCAGCATCCATAAGACCAAGCTTCACTAATAGGTCTCGTGGTGACCGTGTAGGTGGTGCCGTTGTGTGGGACTTGTAGCTTGGAAGGGAAAGCCCATAGGTATCTAATCCTTGCAGCCGAAGCACTGTTGTTATTTTCTTCATTCTCCTGTGCTTTTTAAGGGTGGTCGGTGATCTATCCGTATATATTTGGGTCGTGATACCCTCCATTTGGATATTAGGTGTGTTGCGTGAGGCTCTGAGGATCTCCTCTTTGATTAAAAAATCCTTCAGGCACAGCACAATATCCCTGGGAGGTGTGTCTGGGGGAGGTTTTGGGCGGAGGGCTCTGTGTATGCTATCATATGTAAAGGACGCTGACAGGGGTTTCAGGGAGAAGTGACTAAGGGGGAATCCGTAGTGGAGAAGGTTCTGGGGGTTTTGGTAGATCATAAGCTCAATAATAGCATGCAATGCCAAGCTGCAGTTTCCAAAGCGAAAGTCCTTTCTTGTATTGTATTCTTGTATTAAAAGAGGTATGGAGAGAGGTATGGACTCCAGAGAATGAGATATCATTTTGCCCCTTTTCAAATCATTAGTAGGTCCTCATCTGGAATATGCAGTTCAGTTTTGGGCACCAGTTTTGGGCACCAGTTCTCAAAAAGGATATCGGGGAACTTGAGAAAGTGCAGAGAAGGGCAACCAAACAGATAGGAGGCATGGTGCAGCTCAGCTATGAGGAAAGATTAGAGGAACTGAATTTATTCACTCTTGAGAAGAGGAGATTAAGCAGGGATATGATCAATATAGTGAACTTGGTGCTGAGTTATTCACTGTACGGTCAACACAGAGGACACGGGGGCACTCTTTACATCTAGAGGAAAACAGATTTCATCTCCAAATAGGGAAATGTTTCTTCACAGTAAGAGCTGTGAAAACAATGTGGAATTGGCTCCCTCCAGAGGTTGTTCTGGATAGCTCAGTAGATTGCTTTAACCACTTGCCGCCCGCCATATAGCAAAATGACGGTGGCAAAGTGGTTGTAATATCCTGACCGGACGTCATATGACGTGATCAGGATGTTAAGCCGCTGCGCGCACCCGGGGGCGCGCACCCGGGGGCGCGCATCGCGGCGATCGTTATTGCGGGGTGTGAGTCTGACACACCGCAACTACGATCTTGGTAAAGAGTCTCCGACGGAGACTCTTTACCACATGATCAGCCGTGTCCAATCACGGCTGATCACAGTGTAAATAGGAAGAGCCGGTGATCTGCTTTTCCTCACTCGCGTCTGTCAGACGTGAGTAGAGGAGAGCCGATCGGCTGCTCCTCTGACAGGGGGGGTGTGTGCTGATCGATTATCAGCACAGCCCCCCCGAGGATGCCCACACTGGACCACCAGGGACGCCACTAGACCACCAGGAGATGCCCAGCACCAGGTATGCCCCCTAGACCACCAGGGATGCCAGCCAGTGCCCATAATGAATGCCAATCAGTGCCCATAATGGATGCCAATCGGTGCCCACAATGGGCATCACTGATTGGCATGCATTATTGTTTGGCACTGATTGGCATCCATCCCTACAAAACTTTAAATTACAATGCCGCCTATCAGTGCCCATCCATGCCACCTATCAGTGCCCATCTTAGCCACCTATCAGTGCCCTTCCATGCCTATCCATGCTGCCTATCTATGCCCATATGTGCCGCCTATCCATGCCCATCCGTGCCGCCTATCCATGCCCATCCATGACGCCAATCCGTGCCACCTATCCATGACAATCTGTGCCACCTATCAGTGCCTATTTGTGCCACCTATCAGTGTCTGTGCCGCCCATCAGTGCCACCTTATCAGTGCCCATCACTGCAGCCCGGTCAGTGCCCATCAGCGAAGGAGAAAATGTACTTATTTACAACGTTTTGTAACTGAAACAAAAAAAAACATGTTTTTTTTTCAAGATTTTCGGTCTTTTTTTATTTGTTTAGCAGAAAATAAAAATCCCAGAGGCGATCAAATACCACCAAAAGAAAGCTCTATTTGTGGGAACAAAATGATAAAAATTTAGTTTGGGTACAATGTATCATAACCGCGCAATTGTCATTCAAAGTGTGACAGAGCTGAAAGCTCAAAATTGGTCTGGGCAGGAAGGTGTATAAGTGCCCCCCGGTATTGAAGTGGTTAAGAAAGGCCTGGATACTTTCTTAAATGTACATAATATAACTGGGTAATGACATTTATAGGTAAAGTTGATCCGGGGAAAATCCGATTGCCTCTTGGGGGTTCAGGAAGGAATTTTTTCGCCTGCTGTAGCAAATTGGAGCATGCTCTGCTGGGGTTTTTTGCCTTCCTCTGGATCAACTGTGGGTATCGTATTGGGTATATGGGATTGTGCAATATTTTT
The DNA here is from genome assembly GCF_037356315.1 of Lithobates pipiens. Lineage (NCBI taxonomy): Eukaryota > Metazoa > Chordata > Amphibia > Anura > Ranidae > Lithobates > Lithobates pipiens. The sequence continues at coordinate 11,742,593 of NW_027507785.1, read as the reverse complement.
TATTTTATTTTTATGTTTTTTATGGTTGAACTGGATGATCGTGTGTCTTTTTTCAACCTGACTAACTATGTAACTGAAATAATTTCTGTATGGCTGGGGGGAGGTTTGTCACCGTTTCTGGGACCCCCCACTCTCTCAAATTATTCCTCCTAGTTCTCTAGTCCAGGTCCTCAAGGTGGGCTTGTAGGAGCTGCATTGTTTCAGTGAGGGTCTCATGATCCTTCCTGAGATCTGAATGAGAGAGGCTCAGTTCATCATGCTTGGTTTCTAGCAGATCTGTTCTAGAACCCAGGGCAGCTATCTCCAGGGACAGGGTGTTTGTAGACTTGTGCAGCTCGGATTGGAATTTCCTGGCTAGCTTGTCATACATACAGGTGAGGCTGTCCTCTAGATCAGCCTTTGTGAGCTGTGTATTGTACTCACTGTCCCCTGTGGAGTGCTACGGAGAAGAAGCTGTGGTTTGTGTGCGCGTTGGAGCTGTGTCCGGCTGGGTGCCATCTTGAGACATCCTGTTCTGCTCCCTCACATGGAGTAAATAGTTAATTAGGGATCTTTGGGCCGGTTTACCATGGCGGTTCCTTGAGCCCGGCATGCTCTGTGTGTTCCGCCAGGGGTGCGGGTCTTTTGAGGCTCGTATGGCTGCTTAGTAGCCCTGGAGAATCAGCTTTTGTCTCTGGTCCTTGTGGAGCTCTTAACCCCTGCTTCCTTCAAGTTTCATGCCGCGCATGCGCCCGACTTTTCCCCATTCATCACCACCCTCTGAACTCAACCTTGTACTCACCCTATGGTCCATGCCGATTGACCTTATTTTGTACAGGAAACGTTTATGAGGAACTGTGTCAAATGCTTTTGCAAAATCCAGATACACCACGTCTACTGGCCTTCCTTTATCTAGATGTCAACTCACCTCCTCCTAGAAGGTTAATAGATTGATTTTGCAAGAATGATTATTCATGAATCCATGCTGATTACTGCTAATGATACCGTTTTCATTACTAAAATCTTGTATATACTCAATTATCATCCCCTTCAAGATTTTACATACTATTGATGTTAGACTAACTGGTCTGTAATTCCCAGGGATGTATTTTGAGCCCTTTTTAAATATTGGTGCTACATTGGCTTTTCTCCAATCTGCTGGTACCATTCCAGTCCGTAGACTGTCAGTAAAAAAATTAGGAACAATGGCCTGGCAATTACTTGACTGATTCCCAGTGATTTATTAATGTTAAAGAGGGATTCCGCCCAAAAAAAAATATTAAAAGCCAGCAGCTGTAAATACTACAGCTGCTGACTTTTAATAAATGGACACTCACCTGTCCCGGGTTCCAGCGATGCCGGCAGCCGAGGCCGATCGACCGCTCGGGCCTCGGCTGCTGCCGCCGCCATTCGAGGTGAGGGAATCAGGAAGTAAAGCGAATCGGCTTCACTTCCCGGTTCCCTACTGCGCATGCGCGAGCGGTGCCGCGCAATAGGAAATCTCCGCGCTGTCACTGGGACCCGTGTGTGTCCCAGCAGACAGCGCGGCAGGGCAGGAAATGGCGTAGACTCCGGTCTTTGACAGGTATCTCCACCCCCCTCCCCCCTGAAAGGTGTCAATTGTGACACCGGAGGGGGGGGGGGGTTCCGATCACCACTTTAGGGTGGAATCCTGCTTTAAGTTTCCCAAGTCTAATTCTAATTCTGTCCTCTATTAGTCATGAGGGTGCATCCTGTGATGTGTGATGAGGATAAGCACTGCAGTTTTGGTTACTAAAGCCCCCCGATTTCCTTGTGAAGCCTGAGGAGAAGAATAAATTCAATACCTTCGTCATCTCCCCATCCTTTGTAACCAGATGTCCCTCCGCATTCTTTTATGGGGCAAATATGGTCTGTCTCCCTTTTTTTAATGTTTACATACTTAAAGAATTTCTTGGGATTTTTTTTGCTCTCCTCTGCTATGTGTATTTTGTGTTCTATCTTAGCCGCCCTAATTGTACCCTTACATTTCTTGTTGCATTCTTTATAAAGTCTGGATGCTGACGATGATCCCTCAACCTTGTATTTTTTGAAGGCCTTCTCCTTTGCTTTTTATATATGCATGCATGCTTTTTATATGCATTTTTACATTGGAGTTAAGCCATCCAGGACTTTTGCTCCCCCCTGTCGCCAAGCTTCTAACTTTTTGGCCATGTTTATTCCCAGCACATCTGCACACTCTTCATGTAGGTGCAATCCGTCCCTTCTTTTTTTTTTTTTTTTTTTCCCAAAGAATTTTATTGAAAATTATTGTGAAAATTACAAATACCACATTTAGGAAGCTTGTACAAAGTACTAAAATATGGAGCAGTACTACAAGAAAATATTGATCATTTAACAACAGTTTAGCTTAAATCCATATATATCATATAGAATAAGGCAAAAGGGGCAAAAGAAGGGAAAAACGACATATTAAAGCCATTGTAGTTCGGATCAAGCGAGTACTCAAATAAGTTAGCACGTGTCTAACTTAATGAACTACAAAGGTAGAAAGCCTAGACACCCTGATGGGGGATAACCTATACTTCAAAGTTAACTGTGGGATTCTGCAATTATCACCTGGAATATAAGAGACAGAGGCTTATGTAGCATATCCTGTTTCAGGCAAAAGCTCATGTTAGGTGTGTGTGTGGATACATTGGCATAATGGGATGTATCCATAGGTGGTCAACTGCAGCTATGTCCAGTCTCCAGGCAAGCCATCCACCCCAAAGGGGAGCACACTGTGGATGGGGAGGTACTCTCAGTTAGATAGAGTTGTTCAATCAGAGATTGGACATAGCTGAAGAAATAGGTCAAACCAAAGCACAGTCTAATGGACTCATCTGAGTTTTGCTTTGTTGACGTAAATAAAAAGTTTTTCCCCATAGGAGCATGCTGAAGGAAATGACCCTTCGATTCAAGTGGAGATAGAGCGTAAGGAAAAGTGGGGAAGGGGGGCTAAGCCTTTTAGAGGAGAGGATGGGGTAAGGGTATGAGCAGGGATCAGCAAGGTGGGGTAAAGGGAAGACGGAACCTGAGCAGTAATTTCAAATCATCTTTCTTAGCCTTACATCAAGGCGGCCGTAATGTGATAGCGGAAGTTTGGTTCATGGAAGCTTGAAAATGTATCCAACAGGCCCATGTGTTGGTGAATGTAGAATGTCTGTCATGTGCCTGGTGAACCAGTCTTTCCATTTCTTCCGTTCTGTTAATTTGCCTATACCATTCCTCAATAGTCGGGGGCGTTGTGGATCTCCAGTGCCTGGGGATACATTGGGTGGCTGCGTTAATCATGTGTAAAAGTAATGATTTCTGATAAGTTCTTTTCGGTAGGGATGTGTGATGTAATAGGTATTGGGTTGGGGAGAATTCTGGGTGGTGTGTAGTGACTTTGATTATGGTACGATGGACCTCTCTCCAATATGGTTGGAGTAGCGGACAATCCCACCAAACATGCAGGAAGGAACCATGGGCAGCTTGGCATCTCCAGCACGTTAGGGGAACCTCCGGGAAAATTTGATGTACTTTGTCAGGAGTGCGGTACCATCTGGAATATATCTTGTATCTATTTTCTTGCGCTGACACATTAATTGTGCCATTGTGTGTATGTTCGTAGATCATACTCCAGTTATCATCAGTCAACGTGGTCGTTATGTCTTTTTCCCAGAGCTGTAAAGTAGGCTTATGTGGTGAGATGTCAGAGCTCAATAGTTTTGTAACAAGCAAAATCAAGTGTTTTTGGGGTTCTGAGCTATTACATAATGTTTCGAAGGGGGTTAGGTCCCAGTGCCATTGTGAAAGTGGTTTCGCTGAAGTCAAAAAGTGTCTGATTTGGAGAAATTTAAAGAACGGGAGGTTTAAATTTGGAAATTTAGCAACCATTGCGGGGTGTGAGAGTAATTTGCCCCGTTCAAAGAATTGATGCGCTCTGTAGGTTGGTTCCTGAAATGGGAGACGAGAGTCATTTCCCATAAGATACGGGGGAAACTCAGGATTTCGCGAGAGTGGGGTCATAGGTCCGTGCGGCTGTGTCATGTTCATCGACTTACATGTGTTCATGAACGCCTTAAGAGTGGGGCCTATAAAAGGGTGCGACCAGCAATCTGTAGGGATTGCCTGCTTCGAGAGCCAAGGAAGATTGGATAGTGGGATGTGTGTAACAGCATGTTCAAGATGAATCCATGCCTTGTCTACGTGATGTAGGTGCCAATCTACTATTCTAGTGAGTAAACTGGCATTATAGTAGGTGTGAATGTCTGGTAGACCTAGTCCACCACATTGTTTGGGGAGGATTAGTTTAGCCCAGCTCAGTCTTGGGGGATGAAGGGACCAAAGAAACTTTCTACAAATAGTTTTAGATGTGTTAAAAAAGGATTTAGGGAGCGTGATAGGGATAGTTTGGAGCAAATAAAGTAGTCTAGGGAGGATATTCATTTTTAAAACCGCTATTCTGCCAAACCAGGAAAGGTGACCCTTGTGCCAATTCTGAAGGTCTTCTTGAATTTTGGAAAGTGCTGCACCAAAATTTTTAGCATATAGCTGCAATAAGTCAGAAGGGATTTTGATGCCCAAATATGTTAAGTCATGTCGTTCCCATCCGTCCCTTCTATAGTACTGGTGACGACTCAGAAGTTGGCCCAGTCTTCCAGGAACCCCAACCCTTCCTTACTACACCGCGCTCCTCAGCCACTTGTTAACTTCCCTTATCTCCCTCTGCCTTTCTGGTGTGGCTCAAGGTACTGGTAATATTGCTGAGAATACTACCTCGGAGGTCCTTTTCCTCAATTTAGCTCCCAAGTCCCTAAAGTCGTTATTTAGGACACTCTAACTGCCTCTGACTTTGTCATTGGTGCCAACATGCCCCATGACAGCCGGGTCTTCTCCAGCCCCTCCCAGTAATCTGTCCACTAGATCCGTGATGTGCCCAAACCTGAGCACCCGGTAGACAGCATACATTTCGGTGCTTCAGGTCTTTGTCACAGATTGCCCTTTCTGTCCTTCTAAGAATTGAGTCCCCTACCAGCAGAATCTGTCTATCCTTTTCCTTCGCTTTCCCCCCACTATCACTGGAATTCTTCCCCCGGCAGCTAGGAGAGACCCTCAGCTCCAGCAGTGCTTCTCCCTTCACCAATGTCACTCAATGGAGCATATTTATTGGGATGCTCCAGCCCTGAATCGGCCTCCCTGGCACTTCCCCCTCTACCTTTCCTGACTGTCACCCATCTACTCTTTTCTGGTGCCTGCACCTCTTTGTCTCCACCCGCCTCTGTGCTGGCCCCTGCCAACACCTACCGGCTACATTCCCGGCTGTCCTTTAGTATGGAGGGTCTTCTCAGTGCTGACAGTTGCTTCCCCAGATTCAGAACCTGGGCTTCCAGGGAAACAACGTGCTTACATTTTGCACAGCAGTTTTTTCCCTCAATCGGATGATCAAGGAACGCATGCATGCCACAAGATGTACACCGAGTCACCTTTCCACCCCGGCCGGGCATCGTACCTATTTAATTTAATGAGGATTGGGGATTATACCCTGTCCAAATAACCGAACAACTAGCTTCCTGACACGAATACTCAACATTACAAAACACAGGTACTCAACAAGACAATACACAGGTACTCGCAGACCCACGTGCACTCGCAGACCCACGTGCACCCGCAGACCCACGTGCACTTGCAGATTCATGTGCCCTCACAGACCCATATGCCCTCGTGGACCCACGTGCCCTCGCGGACCTACGTGCACCCACAGACCCACATGCACACACAATACACAGGTACCCCCACTTCTCAGGCACCCACAATACTCAGGTACCCCCAATTCTCACAATACTAAGGTAATGCCAACATTCAGATACTCCCAACACTCAGGTACTCCCAACACTCAGGTACTCACAGTGCTCAGGTACACACAATGCTCAGGTACACACAATACATCACGGAGCTGGTGGAGGTAAGACCTTGCGCTCCTCCACCTTATGTTTGAGGATACCCCACAGATGTTTAATAGGGTTTAGGTCTGGAGATATGCTTGGCCAGTCCATCACCTTTACCCTCAGCTTCTTTAGCAAGGCAGTGGTCATCTTGAAGGCATGGAGGTGTGTTTGGGGTTGCTATCATGTTGGAATACTTCCCCGTGGCCCGGTCTCTGAAGGGAGGGGATCAGGCTCTGCTTCAATATGTCACAGTACATGTTGGCATTTATGGTTCCCTCAATGAACTGTAGCTCCCCAGTAGCTGTAGCTCCCCAGCACTTGTGCAGCCCCAGACCAGGACACTCCCACCACCATGATTGACTGTAGGCAAGACACACTTGTCTTTTTACTCCTCACCTGGTTGCCACCACACACGCTTCACACTATCTGAAACAAATAAGTTTATCTTGGTCTCATCAGATCACAGGACATGGTTCCAATAATCCAATTAATGTGCATCGTCTTTAGAAGAGGCTTCCTTCTGGGACAACACCCATGCAGACCAATTTGATGCAGTGTGCGGCGTATGGTCTGAGCACTGACAGGCTGACCCACCCCTTCAACCTCTTGAGCAATGCTGGCAGCACTCATATGTCTATTTCCCAAAGACAACCTCTGGATATGACGCAGAGCACGTGTACTCAACTTCTTTGGTTAACCATGGTGAGGCCTGTTTTGAGTGGAACCTGTCCTGTTATACCGCTGTATGGTCTTGGCTACTGTGCTGCAGCTCAGTTTCAGGGTCTTGGCAATATTCTTATAGCCTAGGCCATCTTTATATAGAGCAACAATTCTTTTTTTTTAGATCCTCAGAGAGTTCTTTGCCATGAGGTGCCATGTTGAACTTCCAGTGACCAGTGACACCAAATTTAACACACCTGCTCCCCATTCACACCTGAGGCCTTGTAACATTAATGAGTCACATGACACCGGGGAGGTAAAATGGCTAATTGGGCCCAATTTGGACATTTATTTTGAGGGGAAAGCAAATTTACACTGTTATACAAGCTGTACACTCCCTACTCCCAAAGTGTGATTTCTTCAGTCTTGTCATATGAAAAGATATAATAAAATACTTACAAAAATGTGAGGGGTGCACTCATTTTCATGAGACACTGTATGTTTGGCTCATTCAAAATTATCATGACCTGTGCCCCATACACATCTGGTGGTTAATGAACAGTTGATGGTATTCACGCCCATGGATGACTTTTAAGTTGCAGAGAATGTTTACATTCAAAAAATATTGTTGCCCTTTATTCTCTGGCTGGGGTTGGTCTTTGCAGATGTATTATAATGAAAGCGAAAGGGACAAGCTTAGTATAAATATCATAGCAGATGGATCAGAGGCCACCAGAGAAATTACAGATCACTGTGCTCCCTTTAAGTGAGAGATGAGAATCGCGTCAGTGAAAGGAACGCGCTTACCATAAATATCACAGCAAAGTGCCCAGAGGCCACCAGAGAAGATACAGATCTCCGTGTCTCCTCCAAGTAAGTGATGAGAATTGTGTCCATGAAAGGGACAAGCTTAGCATATTGTAGAATAGGAACCAGAGACCACCAGAGAAGATACAGATCTCTGTGTCTCCTCCAAGTAAGTAATGAGAATTGTGTCCATGAAAGGGACAAGCTTAGCATATTGTAGAAAGGGGACCAGAGACCACCAGAGAAGATACAGATCTCCGTGTCTCCTCCAAGTAAGTGATGAAAATTGTGTCCATGAAAGGGACAAGCTTAGCATATTGTAGAATAGGAACCAGAGACCACCAGAGAAGATACAGATCTCTGTGTCTCTCGAAGGAAGTGATGAAAATTGTGCCCATGAAAGGGAAAAGCTTAGCATATTGTAGAAAGGGAACCAGAGACCATCAAAGAAGATACAGATCTCCATGTAGCCTCCTTATAAGTGGTGAGAATTGTGTCTATGAAAAGGACAAGCTTAGCATTAATATCATTGCACAGTGACCCGACGCCACCAGAGAAGATACCAATATTCCTCCAGGTAAGCAATGAGATTTGTGTCAGGATTGTATTCTCCTTCATGCAGACTGTAAGAGTATGCTCATATCAGGTATTCTGTTTCTGGTTTGTATCATTTGTCCTTGGAGGTAATCAAAAACAGAAAAGGACAGAAAAGCCTGGCACGCTATAGTCCATGAGGTCACGAAGAGTCGGACACAACTAAATAACTGAACAATAGTGTACATCTGCGTCTTTGTGGTGCTATGTTGCCCTCACTTCCCGTACATTGCTAATATCATCTAAGTTGCCCTATTTCATAAAATCCAAGTTGCCTCCTCATGAAGTTTCCCACACGTGCATAGGAATGCAATAAATGCAGGAGAAATTTTGGGGCTATAGTATGGGCGGCAATGAATATTCGCTATTGTCACACTGGTCCTCCTCCCGGCCAGTCAGGAAGGGGGTATTGAGACACGTCACCCCGATTGGCTGAAAGTACAGGTGATCCTATTGGACACCTAGGAGGAGGAGGGAGAAGCCTCTGTGATGCAGAGGAGGAGGAGATGCAATGGAAGCCACCGCTTGCAGGAGCGCTGCCCGCCCTTAACCTAGATGGGAGGGGGGGAAGTGTGGGGCTGGATTACCGACCAACTGCCATGGGGGGGACCCAACTGACCGGTAGACAGCATGGGAGGTACCACTGGCTGATTGGGGGGGTGGTTGTTGTTTGTTGTCCCCCCAAAAAAATAAAAACACCACTGGATCAGACTGTATGCATGATGCGGGAGCCAGTGTACACTTTGACTGTGCCACACGGTATTTGCGCAGCAGTTTCTCAAATGCAATTTTTGGGGAAAAATACACTTTTTTGAATCTTAAAGCGGAGGTCCACCCTAAAATGGACCTCCGCTCATCGGAATCCCCCCCCCTCCGGCGCCACAATCGGCACCTTTCAGGGGGGAGGGGGGTGCAGTTACCTGGATAATCCAGGTAGCTGCACCCACTTCCGGGCTAGCTCTCTGCAGAAAGGGGCGTACGTTACGCCCCTTTCTGCAAGCGCCCGCCCCCTTCAGCAAGTGCCCCGCTGCCTGCTGGGAAACACACAGCTCCCAGAGGCAGCGGGGACCGTCCGGATTGCGCCACGCGGCTCGCGCATGCGCAGTAGGGAACCGGGAAATGAAGCCGAAAGGCTCCATTTCCTGATTCCCATACCCAACGTGGCGGCGGCAGGACCTGACAGACGAGCGAGCGATCGGCTTCGGGTGCCGACATCGCGGGCGCGCTGGACAGGTAAGTGTCACTATTTAAAAGTCAGCAGCTGCAGTATTTGTAGCTGCTGGCTTTAAAAAAAAATAAAAAAACGCGGAGTCCCGGTGGACTCCCGCTTTAATGCAAAAAAAAAAAACAATATATCTCCCTATTTTTTTGTAAATCATGAAAAATTATGTTATGCCAAGTAAATAGATACCAAACATGTCATGCTGTAAAATTGTTCACATCCATGCAACGGTGACAATCGGCGTACATTTTACTATCCATAGGCAACGCTTTCAAAGCTTTTATAGGGCTACCACTTTAGATTTACAGAAGAGGTCTGGTGCTACAATTACTGCCCATGATCTGATGTTTGCGGCGATACATCACATGTATGGGACAATTGCTGTTTGCGTGTGTGTGTGTGTGTGTATGGGACCGACGTACACGTTTGCCTTTTGTATGCTAGCGCGGTGAGTCGAGGACATGAAATATTATACATGAAAGTAAAAAGCAAAAAAAAGTCCCAGGGAACAATAATAAAATTAAGACAAATGTTTAAAGAAAAATAAGAAAAAAATAAAATGAATAAAAAAATATATATAATATAATAATAAAAATATAGTATAATATAATATTATAAAATTATATTTTTCACATCAGCTATCATCAAAAAGGATGTTAGTGGGGCCCCTTTTACCGGTTAGCCCCCAAAGGATTCCAGATTTCATATGTCAGAACCCATTTCTTACATCTACTGAGTTCTTACGTGTAGCTTAGGTAGGGCATACAGAAATTCATGTTAAATAATATAACTTTTTTTTTTTTTCCTGTTCCTGCAGATTATTGCAGAATGAGATCCCTTACTGGTATACTCTTTTCTGTCTGGCTGATATTTGGGATTCACCAGACTTTGGGATTTGGGATTCGCCAGAAACCAGTGGTATGTACACTGAAGTAAATAGTAACCAAATAATAAATACATGTATTATTTATATGGGGTTGCAGTTTGGTGAGTAAAATAAGTATTTGATCTCCTACCAACCAACAAAAATTCTGGCTCCCACAGACTGGCTACAGTAGGCACTCATGTGGTACACAGATTAGTCCTGTCAATGTAAGAAGGTGCTCCTAATGACATCTTGTTATATGTATAAAAGACACCTGTCCACAGAATGTGCCATTAAAACCTCACCATTAGGGATGAGCTTCGAGTTTGAGGCTGGGTTCACACTGCTGCGATGCGGGAACGTTGCAAATCTACTGCGGGTTCCCGCATCGCATGCCTCCCGGCGGCAGTTCACACTGCCCCTATGCGAACTGCTGGGAGTGTCAGTGAAAAGTTGATGACATCCCCCAGATCAGTTCGCTTATCGCAGTGCGATCTGCAAACTCGGACAGGAATCGGATCGCATGGTGTGAACACCCATGAGATCCGATTCTGCTGCGGACCAAAAAAAGGGTCCTGTGCGAGTTTGGGCCGGATGCGATGCGAATTCAGCCATACTATCTGTATGGCTGAACTCGCATCGCACAGAGATCGCATGTGATTTGCACTTGCACTGTTCGACAATTTGGGGTGTTCGCAGCAAATTTGAAAAGCCATGGAACACCCTGTAAAAGTCTATGGGAGAAATCAAAAGTGCTAATTTTAAAGGCTTATATGCAAGTTATTGTCATAAAAAGTGTTTTGGGACCCGGGTCCTGCCCCAGGGGACATGGATCAATGCAAATTTTTTTTTTTAAACAGCCGTTATTTCGGGAGCAATGATTTTAATAATGCTTAAAGTGAAACAATAAAAGTGAGTGTAAAGTAGTGATTGTTTCCCATGCTTAGAACTGTCCCTGCACAAAGTGTAATTTCTGAAGGAAAAAAAGTAATTTAAAAGCACTCGCGGCTATAATGAATCGTCAAGTCATTGATAAAAAAAAATGCGTGGGGGTCCCCCCAAATTCAATTACCAGGCCCTTCAGGTCTGGTATGGATATTAAAGGGAACCCTGCATCAATTTTTTTTTTTTTTTAAATGACGTGGGGTTCCCCCCAAATATCCATACCAGACCCTTCAGGTCTGGTCTGGATTTTAAGGGGAACTCCATGCCAAATTTTAAAAAAATGGCGTGGAGTTCCCTCCAAAAATCGATACCAGACCCTTTATCCGAGCACGCAACCTGGCAGGCTGCAGGAAAAGAGGGGGGAGGAGAGAGCGCTCCCCCTCCTGAACCATACCAGGCCACATGCCCTCAACATGGGGAGGATGCTTTGGGGGTCTGTGACCCCCTCAAAGCACCATGTCCCCATGTTGATGGGGACAAGGGCCTCATCCCCACAACCCTGGCGAGTGGCTGTGGGGGTCTGCAAGCAGGGGGGCTTATCGGAATGTGGAAGACCCCCCAGATCCGGCCCCCCATGTGAATTAGTAAGAATATTTGGGGGGAACCCCACAGCACTTTCTTTTAAATTTGACGCAGGGTTCCCCTTAATATTCATGCCAGACCTTAAATTTGATGCAGGGTTCCCCTTAATATTCATACCAGACCTGAAGGGCCTGGTAATTGAATTTGGAGGGGGAACCCCACACATTTTTTTTTAATCAATCACTGTTCTCTGTATTACGGAGCCGACAATTCATTGAGCCGCGAGTGATTTTAACCACATCAATACCGGGAACTTTCGCCCCCTTCCTTCCCAGCCCAATTTTCAGCTTTCATGGCTCTTGCACTTTCAATGACAATTGCGCGGTCCTGCTAGTTTGTACTCAAATGAAATTTTTATCATTTTGTTTGCACAAATAGAGCTTTATTTTGGTGGTATTTATTCATGACTCTGTTTTTTATTTTTTGTGATATAAGCGAAAAAATTGCGGAAATTTTGAAAAAAAAAACAATATTTTCTTCTTTCTATTTTAAAAGAAATCCAATAAAATCAAATTTTGTCATAAATTTAAGCCAGAATGTATTCTGCTACATGTTTTTGGTAAAAGAATTTCCATTAAGTGTATAATAATTGGTTTGTGTGATGTACGCAAATGATCATGTACAGATGTGTGCAGGTGATCACCGACATATGTGCGCAGATAATCATTGGGACATGTGAATTTAGTGGGACATATGTGGGGGACATGTGTGGGGACATTGTAAATAATAAAAAAGTATTCCTGCGCCGAAATGGAAAAAAATATTAATGGAATGGGGTACTGCTGCACTCACTGAAGGGAAATGTCTGAACCCGGGGAGAGAGATTGGTACAAGTATAGTGGTGCGCTGTACTAGAGGATAATAGGATTTTTTATATACAGCTTACCTGTAAAATCCTTTTCTTGAGAGTACATCACGGGACACAGGAGCTTCATTACATAGTGGGTTATATAGGCACCTCTGGTGATTGGACACTGGTTGACCCAATTAAAGAGAATTCCTCCCCTATATAACCCCTCCCATCAGGGAGGCACCTCAGTTTTGTAGCAAAGCAATAAGAAACCACGTAAAACCCAAGAGGGGCGGGAGCCCTGTGTCCCGTGATGTACTCTCAAGAAAAGGATTTTACAGGTAAGCTGTATATAAAAAATCCTATTTTCTTGATCATACATCACGGGACACAGGAGCTTCATTACATAGTGGGATGTCCCATAGCAATGCTCAGGTTGAGGGGAGGGAGACACAGATCATGAATCTAGACCGCCAGGGACCTGAGGACCTAAACTGCAGCCTGCAGTACACTGCGCCCAAAGGCGATATCCTCCTGCCCTCTGACATCCACCTGATAGAATCTGGTGAATGTGTGGACTGATGACCAAGTCGCAGCCTTACAGATCTGAGCCAGGGAGGCCTGGTGATGCACTGCCCAAGAAGCACTTACAGCCCTAGTAGAGTGCGCTCTCACCTGAAAAGGAGGAATCTTCCCCTTTAAGTCATAGGCCTGAGAAATAACCTGTCTGATCCAACTCGAAAGAGTGGACTTTGACGCTGCCTGACCCTTTTTAGGGCCTTCTGGCAGAATAAATAAACAGTCAGTCTTTCTTATCTGAGCAGTTGCCTGAAGATAAAGACTGATTGCTCTAACCACATCTAAAGTGTGTAAGGATTCTTCCTCTGTGGACTGAGGATTTGGAAAAAAGGATGGTAGGATTACATCCTGATTCAGGTGAAAACCTGAAACTACCTTAGGTAGAAAGGACCTGTTGGGACGCATGACCACTCGGTCCTATGGATAATTAAATAGGGCTCTTTACAGGAAAGAGCTGCCAATTCTGATACCCTTCTAGCCGTGGATATGGCTACTAGGAACACCAGCTTCTTTGTCAGGAGAGTCAAAGAAGCCAGATGCAGAGGTTCAAATGGTTGGGCTTCTAAGGCCGAGAGAACCAAATTCAGATCCCAAGGGCATACCGGAGGTTTGACTGGCGGTCTCATCCGCATAGCCCCCTGGATAAAAGCCCGTACTAGGGAATGTGATGCAAGCGATCTTTGAAAAAAGACCGATAGGGCCGAAATCTGCACCTTGATGGTGCTTATGGCCAAATTCATTTCAAGGCCTGATTGGGGAAAGGCCAAGATTCTGCTAATGACATACCTTCTAGGATGCCATCTCCTGGGTTCACACCAGGAAACATATGCCCTCCAGATCTTGTAATAGATACGCCTGGAGGCCGGTTTTCTGGCATTGACCAGAGTGGAGAGGACTGGCCCCGAAAGACCACGGCCTCTCAAAATGTGGGTCTCAGCAGCCAGACCGTCAAATTCAGACTGCGTAAAGCAGGGTGGTAAATTGGACCCTGTGAGAGCAGATCTGGCCGGAGAGGGAGGGTCCATGACCTGCCCACTGCCAACTTCATGATTTCTGCGAACCATGGTCGCCTGGGCCAAGCCGAGGCCACTAGAAGGACCGGCTTCGTCTCCCTCTTGACCCTTCCCAAGAACCTCGATAACAGCGGGTTCGGGGGGAAGGCATAGATCAGATTGTACTGATCCCAGGGAACTGTCAGAGCATCTGACCCCTGAGCAATGTGCATCTCTTGTCCTTGACACAAAGTTGTCCAGTTTCCTGTTGAATCTGGACGCAAACAAATCCACGTCTGGAGTGCCCCACTTGTGACATATGTCTTGAAACACATCGGGGTGCAGAGCCCGTTCTCCTGGGCACAACTGCTGGCGGCTGAGATAATCTGCCTGCCAATTCTCCACTCCTGGAATGAAGACTGCAGAGAGGCACGGAACATGCTCTTCTGCCCAGACAAGTATGCGATTCACCTCCTTTTGGGCTACCAGACTTCTGGTACCGCCCTGGTGATTGATGTAAGCCACTGCAGTGGCATTGTCGGACTGAATCCGAACTGGGAAACCTCGCAGTCTGTGAGACCACTCTCTGAGTGCCATGTAAATTGCCCGAATCTCCAAGACATTTATGGGCAGCAGACTTTCGGTCGCAGACCATTTTCCCTGCGAGCATGTTTCCTGCAACACGGCTCCCCAACCTGTCAGGCTGGCATCCGTGGTGACAATCTTCCATGAGAGGGGAAGAAAGGTTTTGCCTTTCAGCAAATTTTTGGTCTGTAACCACCAGACAAGACTTTTGCGTGCCCGAGGGGATAAACGCATAGGAAGATCCAGGGATTGGGGCTTCCTGTTCCAAATCGCAAGGATGCATCTTTGCAGGGGCCTTGAGTGGAACTGGGCAAATGGAACGGCCTCGAAAGAGGCGACCATCTTTCCCAACAGTCTCATGTACAACCGAATGGAGGAGAATCTTCTGCCCAGAATCAGGCGCACTAGATCTCCAATGGCCAAGGCCTTTGGCCTTGGAAGGAACACCCTGCCCTGAGCGGTGTCGATAATCAGACCCAGGTAATCCAACCTGGTGGTCGGTTGTAAAGACGACTTTTCTAGGTTTATAATCCAACCTAGGCGGCCCAGATGTTCTAGCGTTTTGGTGACGCTGCGACTTAGGCATGTTGCAGTTCTCTCTACGAGAAGCAAGTCGTCTAGGTAAGCCATGACGGCTATGCCCTGAACTCTTAAGATTGCTAAGAGAGGGTCTAGAATCTTCGTGAAGACTCGAGGGGCCGTGGCTAGGCCGAACGGCAGGGCCACAAATTGAAAATGGCGCTGCTCTACCGCGAACCTCAGAAACTTCTGGTGTGCGGGAAATATTGGCACATGGAGATATGCGTCTTTGATATCTATTGATGCCATGAATTCTCCTCCTTGCAGGGAGGAGACCACAGTGCGTATTGACTGCATCCGGAAGGTCTGGATGTGTAGAAACCGGTTTAAGTCTCTCAGATCCAAGATAGGTCTGACACTTCCGTTTGGTTTTGGAACGGTGAAGAGATTCGAATAGAAACCTGAACCCTGATCTCTCGGGCTCACCTCTACTATCACACCTTGGGATAGTAATTGATCTAAGGCCAGAAATAGCGGTTTCTGCTTTATCGGATCCCTGGGGATCCTTGACCTTAGAAAACGGGAAGGTGGAATCTCCTGAAACTCCAGCCTGTAGCCTAGAGATACTGAAGAGATCACCCATTTGTCCTGAATCTCTACCCGCCAGGCGCCTGCAAACTGCAGGAGCCTTCCCCCCACTCGGCCGAGCGGGGGCGCCCCTTCACAAGGATATCTTGGAGGACTGCTTGGCAGGCTTCCGCCCCCAAGTCTTTTTCTGTCCCTGGGCTCGGCCCTGAGGCTTTGCAGCCGAGGAGGGCTGAGAAGGCCGTCGCCACTGTTTAGAGCTCGACGCTTCGGGAGAAAGAGTACGCCTGAATGAAGGACGTTTACTCTTCTTGACTGGAAGGAGTGTAGATTTACCTCCCGAAATATTTTGGACGAATTTATCTAATTCCTCTCCAAACAACCGTTCCCCTTTAAACGGGAACCCAGTCAGATGCTTTTTGCATGACATTTCAGCAGCCCAATTCTTTAGCCATAGAGCCCTACGCATGTGTACCAGCATGAGGGACAAACGTGATGCTTGTTGGACAGAATCCAAAATCGCATCAATTATGAAACATAAGATGTGAGGCATCTCTGCATATTTCTCTACTTCCTCATTAGGAAGGAGTTCAAACATCTGTTTAACCTGTTCCTTAAGGAACTGACACAACCCCACGGCTGCGACTGTAGGTTGCACCACAGCGCCGGCCATGGAAAAGGAGGCTTTTAACAAGGTTTCCAGTCTTTTGTCAGCTGGGTCCTTGAATACCTGCGCATTATCCAAAGGACAAGTTAGGTTTTTATTCACACAAGAGATAGCCGCATCCACAGATGGGGCCCCCCATTTCTTGGTGAAGCTTTCCTCCACGGGATAATACATAGAAAACCTCTTGGGAGGAGTAAACAGTTTATCGGGATGTCCCCAGTCCTTATACATCAAGTCAGCCATTAAAGGATGAATTGGGAAGGAACAAGCAGTCTGTGGAGCTTTCCTGACTCCCAGGGAAGAGACAGAGGATGTAGCGACTTCAGCAGCTGGCATTCTGAACGTGGTACGCACCAATTCAGTATAATACTGCACCTGCTTTCTGAGTGCCTGGGAGGAGGGGACTGACTCCTCATCCTCTGACTGATCCGACTGCTCATGATCCCTTTCCAAAGATAGGGATCTCTCCTCATTTTCAGAGCAGCTGTCTGAGAGAGGGATTTCAGCAGAGGGAGGGGATCTACCCCTTTTCTTGCTATCTTTTAGGGAAGCAGAAATAAAATTCATTATCCTCCCTTCAAAACTCTCCAATGAAGCCCTAAGGGAGTCCTCAGTGACATAGACCGGGGCTGCGACATTAGGAGAGGCTGCAAAGCCTGAAAGGGGCACTGACTCGTCTTGAGATGCAGGCTCCACTCTTGCAGAGGGGGATGGTAATCTGCATGCACCTTTAGAACCCCTGGACCCAGGCGGTGACCTGCCAGTGCTTTTGTTACCTGCCCCTGAAACCCTCTTACGAGGAGACATAGTACTGAGCTACAAAGCAGAGTTACTAGTGTAAAATGCAATCACTTTGTTGTGCTTAAAGTCTCACAATAAATCAATATAAGCTTAACTGCACAATATGATGCCGAGTAGGTGTCTTAAGGTTCGCCTGGATCCAATCCCACGGATGCTTACAGCCCACAGCTCCTGTGTCTCACCTTACAGTCCCCTGACGCTCTGGGCTTTTAAAAACGGCCGCTTTGGCGCCTGCATTGCAGTCTGGAGCACTTGATTGTGCACAGCTGGCAACCACACCCCCCCCCCCTTTCCCTATTAGGCCGGGAGCGCGCCCGGCGCGCGTGCACGCGCCCGCGCGCGTGCACGAGGACCGCGGGATCCGGGGGGGGAAGGGGAACCCAAAAGGAGTGACCTGGGACCCCCCGATCTGCGTGGGACCCCTTTTTTACTTATATTGTGGCAGGGACTGCAAGGAGACGTGAATAGCTGGAAGAACCAGGCATTTCACTGAGCGTGTTTGTTTGAAAGGCATGTAAGTATGCATCAGGCTTGCTCTTACTCCCTCAAGTGGTGGAAACCAGGTAAGACATACAACTACTCAAATGAAGAAATCCATTCATATATTAAAATATATAGGATGACTTCCCATACCTGTTCCCCGCCGCAGGAATTGCTGATTTCAGACCAATTCCAGCCTTCACCCATCACGGCGGGTATTGTTAGCCAACCTTCAGGCGTATCTGGGAATCTTACGAAAAGATTCTCCTACCTGGGCCTTGTAAAAAACTCTGCCAGAAACTTACGGGCGCCCTGAGTAAACAGTACCCCAAGTCTGGTTGTCCCAGAGTCCAGTCTTCCAATGGAGAGGACTTACAGGCAAAACCTCGTGTCTTCGGCAGACGAGGCCCGGGTACCATACCATCTTGGGAGTCAATTATCGGCCCGAGGTATGGATCCGGTTTGTTGTAGCCCTTCGGCCCTCGCCGGGACCCGCATAGAGCTAAGTTTTACGTGACCATCGACCAGACACTGGCGAAAAAACTGAGGTGCCTCCCTGATGGGAGGGGTTATATAGGGGAGGAATTCTCTTTAATTGGGTCAACCAGTGTCCAATCACCAGAGGTGCCTATATAACCCACTATGTAATGAAGCTCCTGTGTCCCGTGATGTATGATCAAGAAATGTAAATTTACAATAATTGTGTATTGTGTAGACATGTGGAGGTAAATCCCAGTAAAGCCAACGAGGGTGGTCCAGGTAAGTATAGTATAGGGTTAAAAGTGTGTATACAGGTAAGTAAATAGCAGCTAATAGCACATCAAATATATGACAAAAATGAAATATAATAGCGTAATTATCATATAGTCTCTTGGATCAATGATTTGGCATACACAACAATACATCCAGGTAAAAATAATTCATAAAAATTAGTGATATTATATGGTGTTAAGTGCAAAAAAATTAATATATAGAAATAAAATAAAATAAGTCAAGAGTAATACAATTTTGTATAAAAAATAAATAAAAAAGTGCCATAGTGCAGAGGGCTGGATCCAAGTAAAAGAAAGCACAGTTTAACCACTTGCCGCCCGCCTTATTACAAATTGACGGCGGCAAAGTGGTTTCATAATCCTGATCGGACGTCATATGACGTGATCAGGATTATGAGCCGCTGCGCGCCCCCGGGGGCGCGCATCGCGGCGATCGTTGTTGCGGGGTGTCAGTCTGACACCCTGCAACTACGATCTCGGTAAAGAGTCTCCGACGGAGACTCTTTACCACGTGATCAGCCGTGTCCAATCACGGCTGATCACAGTGTAAATAGGAAGAGCCGGTGATCAGCTTTTCCTCACTCACGTCTGTCAGACGCGAGTAGAGGAGAGCCGATCGGCTGCTCCTCTGACAGGGGGGGTCTGTGCTGATCGATTATCAGCACAGCCCCCCCGAGGATGCCCACACTGGACCACCAAGGACGCCACTAGACCACCAGGGATGCCCAGGATAAGGTATGCCACCCTAGACCACCAGGGATTCCAGTCAGTGCCACAATGGATGCCAATCAGTGCCCATAATGGATGCCAATCAGTGCCCACAATGGGCATCACTGATTGGCATGCATTATTGTTTGGCACTGATTGGCATCCATTAGTACAGTATATTATAATACAATGCCGCCTATCAGTTCCCATCCGTGCCGCCTATCAGTGCCCATCCATGCCACCTATAAGTGCCCATCCATGCCCACCTGTGCCGCCTACCCATGCCCACCTGTGCTGACTACCCATGCCCACCTGTGCCGCCTATCCATGCCCATCCATGCCGCCAATCCATGCCCATCCATGCCAGCTATCAGTGCCAATTTTTGCCACCTATCAGTGCCCATCCATGTCGCCCATCCGTGTCACCCATCAGTGCCACCCATCAGTGCCGCCTATCAGTGCCCATCAGTGCCGCCTATCAGTGCCACATCAGTGTCCATCAATGCCACCTCATCAGTGCCACTTCATTGGTGCCACCTCATCAGTTCCCATCCGTGCCGCCTATCAGTGCCCATCCATGCCACCTATACG
The DNA here is from genome assembly GCF_037356315.1 of Lithobates pipiens. Lineage (NCBI taxonomy): Eukaryota > Metazoa > Chordata > Amphibia > Anura > Ranidae > Lithobates > Lithobates pipiens. The sequence continues at coordinate 11,722,915 of NW_027507785.1, read as the reverse complement.
TGCCCATCCATGCCCACCTGTGCCGCCTACCCATGCCCACCTGTGCTGACTACCCATGCCCACCTGTGCCGCCTATCCATGCCCATCCATGCCGCCAATCCATGCCCATCCATGCCAGCTATCAGTGCCAATTTTTGCCACCTATCAGTGCCCATCCATGTCGCCCATCCGTGTCACCCATCAGTGCCACCCATCAGTGCCGCCTATCAGTGCCCATCAGTGCCGCCTATCAGTGCCACATCAGTGTCCATCAATGCCACCTCATCAGTGCTACTTCATTGGTGCCACCTCATCAGTGCCCATCAGTGCCGCCTTATCATTGCCCATCAGTGTATCCCCATCAGTGCCCATCAGTGAAGGAGAAAATTTACTTATTTACAAAGTTTTGAAACTGAAACAAAAAAAACTTTTTTTTTTTTCAAAATTTTCTGTATTTTTTTATTTGTTTAGCAAAAAATAAAAACCGCAGAGGTGATCAAATACCACCAAAAGAAAGCTCTATTTGTGGGAAAAAAATGATAAAAATTTCATTTGGGTACAGTATAGCATGACCGCGCAATTGTCACTCAAAGTGCATCAGTGCTGAAAGCTTAAAATTGGTCTGGGCAGGAAGGTGTTTAAGTGCCCCCCGGTATTGAAGTGGTTAAACAATCGTCTAAACCAACAGATGGGTATCTATATCAAATGACCATATAAAGGTGCATATAGTGAGATAAAGTGCTAACTATACAGAATCGCATAAGGTGCAAAAGAGCCGTGCAGCGACTATATCATGAGTGGCATAAAACATAAATGGACTTAAAACCAAAAAAATCGCATAAAATATAAATGAACTACAAATGTAAATAAAGCGCTAGGTGTTCTTCAATGTAATGGGTGGTAGTTAAAGTGATCCAACGAAGTTCAGTGGGGTGACGTTATTTTCCGTGTGATCCTAGATGATCAATTTATGGAAGTCCCCTTACCTTACTGCTGTAATGTTACAGCGTATATTGATTATATTTTTAGGTGTCCCTGGAGGTCTTTTTCCCTTTATGGATCCTAATAAGGCAATTCCTGTTTGGCGTCCCTCTCTTGTTCTCTATATGGTGCGTGGCCTCTTTAAGAGTCACTTTGGGGTATTTGCCATAGGTGGTCTCATGCCGAGTATCATATATGTTGGATTAAAGCATAAAGGAAGGATGCCCCATAGTGTAGTATTTTTAAGTGCAATATTTATTATGGAAATGAAACTTAAAGTAAGGTACTCACAAACATAGGATGAAAAGCAGGCAGTGTAAAAACGAGCAGCGAGCTGGATAACGGTATTCCCGACGCGTGTTCGTCACGGATCACGTGACTTCATCAGGGGGTAGCTAATCATTTGGGAAGTGACTATATATGGGCAGGTAAATAGAAATAAACGAACGCAGCTGATTATTGTGATAAACGAGCACCGGAAGTATCACGGCGGTCATATTCCTTTCGACATGGTCGCCGGAAGTGGAGCGGCGGCCATTTTGTTGGTTTCAGGGATGTAAACATCCGGTTTGCTGTATGCTGGAAGTAGTATCACGGCCATCTTGGTGGGAATATGACGCTAGACCGGCCGGTGGGCATGATGTTGGTGGGTAGGGATGAGCCGAACACCCCCCTGTTCGGTTTGCACCAGAACCTGCGAACAGACCTAAACTTCGTGTGAACTTTAGAACCCTATTAAAGTCTATGGGACTCGAACGTTCACAATCTAAAGTGATAATTTTAAAGGGTAATATGCAGGTTACTGTCCTAAAAAGTGTTTGGGGACCCGGGTCCTGCCCCAGGGGACATGGATCAATGCAAAAAAAGTTTTAAAAACGTCCGTTTTTTTTAGGAGCAGTGATTTTAATAATGATTAAAGTGAAACAATAAAAGTGTAATATTCCTTTAAATTTCGTAGTGGGGGGTGTCTATAGTATGCCTGTGAAGGGGCGCATGTTTCTGGTGCTTAGAACTGTCGCTGCACAAAGTGTCATTTGTGCAGGAAAAAAAGTCTTTTAAAATCACTTGCGGCTAAATTGTCAGCTCCCCGTAATACAGAGAACATTCAATGAGTGTTCTCTGTATTAGCCTACAATTCATTCATTCATTGATTAAAAAAAAAAAAGCGTGGGGGTCCCCTAAATTCAATTACCAGGCCCTTCAGGTCTGACATGGATATTAAGGGGAACCCCGTGTCAAATATTTAAAAAAAATGACGTGGGGGTCCCCTTAAATATCCATACCAGGCCCTTCAGGTCTGATATGGATATTAAGGGGAACCCCGCATCAAATAAAAAAAAAAAAATTGACGTGGGGGTCCCCCTAAAAATCCATACCAGACCCTTTATCCGAGCACGCAACCTGGCAGGCCGCAGAAAGAGGGGGGGACGAGAGAGCGCCCCCCCTCCCTCCTGAACCGTACCAGGCCACATACCCTCAACATTGGGAGGATGCTTTGGGGGTCTGTGACCCCTCAAAGCACCTTGTCCCCATGTTGATGAGGACAAGGGCCTCATCCTCACAACCCTGGCCGGTGGTTGTGAGGGTCTGCGGGCAGGGGGCTTATCAGAATCTGGAAGCCCCCTTTAACAAGGGGACCCCCAGATCCCGGCCCCCCCTGTTTGAAATGGTAAGGGGGTACAAAAGTACCCCTACCATTTCACAAAGAAAGTGTAAAAATGGTTAAATAAGACAAACACACTTTTGAAAAATTCCTTTATTTAAAAAAAAAAAAAAACGGGGTCCAGCGATGGATGATCATATACAGTGACGGGGGATCTCTCAGTCCAGCGCTGTCCATACATTCGTCTTCTGTCTCCACTGCGGAGACTGCGGAGATCCCAGCGCTGACGTTTCTTATATTAGGAGGGCGGGGCCACCCGTCACCTGACCCCGCCCCTCTGACGCTGGAGAGGGAAGCCAGGGGTTCCCCAGTGACGTGTGGGTGACCCCGCCCCCTCTGATGTAACGGAAACCAGCGTTTTTAAAACTTTTTTTGCATTGATCCATGTCCCCTGGGGCAGGACCCGGGTCCCCAAACACTTTTTAGGACAGTAACTTGCATATTACCCTTTAAAATTAGCACTTTAGATTTCTCCCATAGACTTGTACAGGGTGTTCCGGCTTTTCGAATTTGCTGCGAACAGCCCAAATTGTTCACTGTTCCCTGAACAGGCGAACAGGCAATGTTCGAGTCGAACATTTACATTTGTAGTTCATTGATATTTTATGCGATTTTTTGGGTTTTAAGTCCATTTATGTTTTATGCGACTCATGATATAGTCGCTACACGGCTCTTTTGAACCTTATGCGATTCTGTATAGTTAGCACTTTATCTCACTATATGCACCTTTATATGGTCATTTGATATAGATACCCATCCGTTGGTTTAGACGATTGTTTAAACTGTGCTTTCTTTTACTTGGATCCAGCCCTCAGCACTATCGCACTTTTTTGTTTATTTTTAAACAAAATTGTATTACTCTTGACTTATTTTATTTTATTTCTATATATAAATTTTTATGCACTTAACACCATATAATATCACTAATTTTTATGAATTATTTTTATCTGTATGTATTGTTGTGTATGCCAAATCATTGATCGAAGAGACTATATGATAATTACGCTATTATATTTCATTTTTGTCATATATTTGATGTGCTATTAGCCGCTATTTACTTACCTGTATACACACTTTTAACCCTATACTATACTTACCTGGACCACCCTCGTTGGCTTTACTGGGATTTACCTCCACATGTCTACACGATACACAATTGTGGGGACATTGTGTTTACACTAGGTTGGTGATCAGTGAGTAAAAAGCTATAAAAAACAGCTCATACTCACTGATCACCAGCCAGCTGCAGCGATCCGCTCTCCTCTTCTCAGTGACGACTTCCATGTGAGGAGAGGAGAGTCGATTGCCTAGCAACCGGCTGTTTGTTTACATCACACGATGGCTGTGATTTGAACACGGCCGTCATGTGATCAGGAGGGCCAACCACAGAGCTCTCCTGCCGATCCGAGATGCGCCGTGTCCGGGTGACACCAGCGCATCGGGATTGCGCCGCTGCAGGGGCACGATCCCCCTCCTCCTGAAGGACGTTCAGGAACGTCCAGTCAGAAGGAGAGAGAGCCCATCCGGTCGTATATATTCATTGGCCTGGTGGGAAGTAGTTAAATGACTTGTTTTCCTTCAGAAATGACACTTTGTGCAGGAACAGTTCTAAGCACAGAAACATGCGCCTCTTCACAGGCATACTATAGACACCCCCCAGGTATGATATTTAAAGGAATATTACACTTTTATTGTTTCACTTTAATCATTATTAAAATCACTGCTCCCGAAAAAAACCCACCCATTTTAAAACTTTTTTTGCATTGATCCATGTCCCCTGGGGCAGTACCCAGGTCCCCAAACACTTTTTAGGACAATAACTTGCATATAAGCCTTTAAAATTAGCACTTTAGATTTTTCTTTTTTCTTTTTTCCACAAAATTTTATTGATGTGATAAAAAACCAACAGTAACACGTTTCCATGAGAGTTAACAGAGCAAAATGCTTATAAGATAAGTAAATATACATTGAAAGATATGAGTTAAGGTGACACCGAAATAGATGAAATATAAGGCAACAATTGCAAGTGCTACGGGTGTAATGTAAGAAAATGTTGCAACCTTAGAGTCGGTATTTTTTTAAAAGGGTGGGTTACCATGTAAAGTGAATATAAGTTTCTGAAACGTCCATCTTGTGATGTGAACAATGGAGTGAAATACAGTGGTGTGAAAAAGTGTTTGCCCCCTTCCTCATTTCCTGTTCCTTTGCATGTTTGTCACACTTAAGTGTTTCGGAACATCAAACCAATTTAAACAATAGTCAAGGACAACACAAGTAAACACAAAATGCAATTTGTAAATGAAGGTGTTTATTATTAAAGGTGAAAAAAAATCCAAACCATCATGGCCCTGTGTGAAAAAGTGATCGCCCCCTAAACCTAATAACTGGTTGGGCCACCCTTAGCAGCAACAACTGCAACCAAGCGTTTGCGATAACGTGCAATGAGGCTTTTACAGCGTCCTGGAGGAATTTTGGCCCACTCATCTTTGCAGAATTGTCCTAATTCAGTTACATTAGAGGGTTTTCGAGCATGAACGGCCTTTTTAAGGTCATACCACAACATCTCAATAGGATTCAGGTCAGGACTTTGGCTAGGCCACTCCAAAGTCTTCATTTTGTTTTTCTTCAGCCATTCGGTGGTGGACTTGCTGGTGTGTTTAGGATCATTGTCCTGCTGCAGAACCCAAGTTCGTTTCAGCTTGAGTACACAAACAGATGGTCGGACATTCTCCTTCAGGATCTCTTGGTAGACAGCAGAATTCATAGTTCCTTTTATCACGGCAAGTCTTCCAGGTCCTGAAGCAGCAAAACAGCCCCAGACCATCACACTACCACCACCATATTTTACTGTTGGTATAATGTTCTTTTTATGAAATGCAGTGTTCCTTCTACGCCAGATATACTTGGACACACACCTTCCAAAGAGTTCCACTTTTGTCTCATCGGTCCACAGAATGTTGTCCCAAAAGTCTTGGGGATCATCAAGATGTGTTGTGGAGAAATTGAGACGAGCTTTGATGTTCTTTTTGCTCAGCAGTGGTTCTCTCCTTGGAACTCTGCCATGCAGGCCATTTTTGCCCAGTCTTTTCCTGATGGTGGAGGCATGAACGCTGACCTTAACTGAGGCAAGTGAGGCCTGCAGTTCCTTGGACGTTGTTGTGGGGTCTTTTGTGACCTCTTGGATGAGTCGTCGCTGCGCTCTTGGGGTAATTTTGGGTGGCCGGCCACTCCTGGGAAGGTTCACCACTGTTCCATGTCTTCGCCATTTGTGGATAATGGCTCTCACTGTGGTTCGCTGGATTCCCAAAGCTTTGGAAATGGCTTTATAACCCTTTCCAGACTGATAGATCTCAATTACTTTCTTTCTCAATTGTTCCTGAATTTCTTTGGGTCTCGGCATGATGTGTAGCTTTTAAGGATCTTCTGGTGGACCTTACTGTGTCAAGCAGCTCCTATTTAAGTGATGCCTTGATTGTGAACAGGTGTGGCAATAATCAGGCCTGGATGACCACAGTTATAGTATGTTTTAACAAGGGGGGCAATCACTTTTTCACACAGGGCCATGATGGTTTGGATTTTTTTTCACCTTTAATAATAAACACCTTCATTTACAAATTGCATTTTGTGTTTACTTGTGTTGTCCTTGACTATTGTTTAAATTGGTTTGATGTTCCGAAACACTTAAGTGTGACAAACACGCAAAGGAACAGGAAATGAGGAAGGGGGCAAACACTTTTTCACACCACTGTAGGCAAAAGTTGTTGTGGTGGGGTATGGGAGGGAGAGGGCGAGACAAGAGGGATATGAGTACAGACAAGGACGGGCAGCCTTGAGCTGGTTAGCCAACACTCATAGAGTATGCGTCTGTGGATTTGAAACGTTGCCAATCGTACCATGTTGCTGTAAATTTGGATACTGTTTTATGAGAGATACTAATCAATTCTTCAATGGCCTCAGTGCCATTCAATCTGCGGAACCATTCCTCCTTCGTTGGAACCGAGGAGGAACGCCAGTGACAAGGAATGCATTGTTTAGCTGCATTGATCATGAACATATTGAGAGATCTAAGCAGGGGCGTAACTATAGGGGGTGCAGCAGTCCCGACCGCAACTGGGCCATGTGCTGCAGGGGGCCCATGCAGCCCCCTCTACATATGGCCGGCAGCAGCATAGGCAGCTAGGGGTACCAGTGCACCATGCACACGGGCTGGAGGTGGAGGGTGACTAGCAGAGCTCCATGCTCGACTATCGCACTGGCTGCTCTTTAGTTGTGCATTCCTCGCATGACCTGTGTCCTCGGCCGGCTCCTCAGAGTACCCCTCTCCTACTCCATGCATTGCCGCTCAGTCCGATGTCTGTTCTCCCCAGCCAGAGTCCCTGGGGGCAGTAACTTCATCTGCCCTGGAGAAAGGGACCTCATCTCTTCTGGGGACGGGGATCCCATCCTGCCTAGGGACAGTCCCCCAATGGGGCACCTAAAAATAAAAAAATAAATAATAAAAAAAAAACTACTGATGCCAGTGGTGGAACTACAGGGCTCACAAAGTTCATACCTGTAACTAAGCCCTGGAGTTCCACCGCCGGACTCGGAGGGAAGGTCCCTGGCTTGGGTTCAAGGGGGGCCCTTCATGGTTTCTTGCATCGGGGCCCTGAAGGTTCTAGTTACGCCACTGGATCTAAGGTAGCGTCTTTTGGGGATTTTGGTGTAGTGAAGTCAGTAGGATGCAGGAGAGAATTCATTGCGCTGGGATGTGACTGCAAGGATGGTTTCGTGGACTGTCTTCCAAAAGGTTTGGATGAGAGGGCACGACCACCAAATATGGAGCATGGTACCCTCCTCCACACCACATCGCCAACATTTATTAGAGATGGAAGCCGAGAATTTATGGAGCAGTGAGGGGGTTCTGTACCATTTTGAGAGTAGTTTATATCCACATTCTTGTGTTGCTACATTAAGCGAGCCCTTGTGAATATATGTACAAATTGTTGCCCAGTCCGAATCAGAGAACTTAATGTCTAGATCCTGCTCCCATGAAGAAAATGTTGTGCTGGAGTCTTTGAAAAGGGATGAGTAGAGGGTAGATATTAGATGTCTTTTGAGGTGCGTGGAGCAGGGGTGGACTGACAACTCATGGGGCCCCCGGGCAATAGGAGATTATGGGGCCCCCAGGCAATCAGAGATTATGGGGCCACACAGTAGGTACAAACACACACACACACAGTATACAATCACACAGTATACACAGACATGTTTCTATTGGCTGAGAAGGTACTGGAGAGGTGGGGCAGCTATAATCTCAGGATTTTTAGACCAAAAGGATGTCGGTAAGGGACATTTGAGACACAGATGTAAAAAACACAAATTTTTACATACTGTCCCTGGATTACTGAGGCTGGCAACCCCGATGGGGCCCCCTAGTGGCATGGGGCCCTCGGGCAGTGCCCGAGTGGCCCAATGGTCAGTCTGCCCCTGGTTGGGAGCATAGTTCCTCTAGAACGGTTAGATCTCTTGTCCAGTGTTGTATAGTGTTCCTTCTAGAGAGGAAGTGGTGTAGTTGCATGTATGTCCATCTTGGAATGTGATTGGGAGACGTCGTAGTGTTCAGATCCTCCAGGGAGAGGAAGATACCTCTTCTGGTAAAAAAGTTGAGAGAAATTTTGAGAGAGTGGGATCAAATAATTAAGGATACCATGTCCCAGTAATTATCAAAAAATGAAAGGAGAGGGGGGGGCCAAGAAAGGGGCTGGGGGATCACCAACCCCGGGACTTTTGAGGTATCAAATCACAGAAATAAACGATTGAAATAGATAAAAGATATAATTTTATTTACATTATACAGAATCGGTAACATAATTTTATTGTTACATTCATGAAAATGCTCCTGCACAGTGCAACGTGGGAAAACATTCCAGAATTACCCAACTTTGTCCATGAAGGGAAAGAAAAAAAGCTGAGATTTTCAACATGTTTCGCTCTATTTGAGCTTCTTCAGGAAATTTAAGCAGCCAATAATTGACACTAAAACAACAAAGGCGTGCAGTAAGTAAATATTTGACTGATCAATACAATTAAATAGGGTATATATATATATAGAAAATACAAATAACGAATAAATTAATCTCTTAGAAAGAGTGGGCAGCACAGTGGTGTAGTGGTTAGCACTCTCACCTAGCAGTAAGAAGGGTCGCTGGTTCAAATCCCAACCATGACACTACCTGCCTGGAGTTTGCATGTTCTCCCTGTGCCTGCATGGGTTTCCTCCGGGTACTCCGGTTTCCTCCCACAATCCAAAGACATGCAGGTAGGTTAATTGGCTTCTGTCCAAAATTGGCCCTAGTATATGAATGTGGATCTTGGATTGTGGCTCTTTGAGGGTAGGGACCAATGTGAGTGTGCAATGTACAGGGACAGGGGTAGACACTCACTCAGGTTGAACTGGATGGACTGGTGTCTTTATTCAACCTTACTAACTATGAAACTATGAAAGGCAGTGTAGTTGTTAGTGAATGAACACATGAATTCAATTACAATTACAGGTACATGGTAGTAAGATCTCACCAAATTCGCCAGGACTCCTCGTATCAATACTATATTTTTATGATGTCATTGAAAATCAAATTAGTTTGGATATGAGGTGATCTATGTTGGTGATCCCCCAGCCCCTTTCTTGCCCCCCCCCCCCCTCTCCTTTCATCTTCTGGTAAAAAAGTGTCGCACTTGGAGGTCTTTGAGAGGCCAGGTATGAATGAGGAAGTTGTCGCTTATTCCTGGGGGGGAATGCAGGGAGTAAGGGGGCTCAACCATGGGTTCGGATTCATTGCTTTAGATTTTTCATGTTCGAGTCCCATAGACTTTAACGGTGTTCGGATGTTCGAACAAATTTATTGCCTGTTCGCATGTTTTGATGCGAACCGAACTGGGGGGGGGGGGGGGGGTGTTCGGCCCATCCCCACTCACCATCATGGGCAAGACCAAAGAACTGTCAAAGGACGTCGGGGACAAGATTGTAGACCTGCATAAGGCTGGAATGGGCTACAAGACCACCAGCAAGAAGGTTGGTGAGAAGGTGACGACTGTTGGAGCGATTATTTACAAATGGATGAAGTACAACATAATAGGGCTGTTACTGATCAAAATTTTCGTGTTCGATTAATCCTTTTTTTTTTTAAGTCGATTAATTGACTAATTTACCTCATGAACCACAAAATCCTTTGTGGCAGATACACTGACTCCACGCACCACCGACAGGGGCCGTTTGTCACAATGTACATGTATGACCGTAGTATAACCATAATGGAGATCTTCTGATCACTGCAGGTTTATCTAACTATGAGTGACGGGGCGTTTGATGATCAGTACGAAGGCTGCACAGAAGATATGGAAAAGAAAATAAGTTCCCTACTTGCTGCAGAAAAAAAAGCTGACGCAGTATTTAGAAGCACTTGGGATGCGGCAGAAAAGAAATGGAAAGCCGAGAAACCGAGTGTACCGAGTGGCTTTCGGGATGAGTACGGCATTGCCATCCTGGCTTATTCCAACAACGGGAGCAGTCTTTTTTCTAGCTTCAACAGAGCAGTGAGAGAATATAAGAGCAAGGACACCTTCCGTTACCATTCTCTGCACTTCTTGATGACGCGAGCCGTAGTGCTCCTCAGGTCGAGCTGTTTGCAGGTATACAGAGGGATGAGAGACATTTATTTTGTGCCTGAAGAAATTGGAGGAGAAGTCAGGCTTGGCCAGTTTTCCTCGTCATCCACCAGCAAAACAGAAGCAGAGAAATTTGGAGACGACACGTTCTTCACCTTCACCAGCTTCTTCGGTGCTTCGATCAAAAATTATTCCTATTTTCCATTCCAAGAGGAGGTTCTGATACCAGTAGATGAGGTTTTCACCGTGACCAGTTTTACAAATCCGAAAGGTAAAAACAGATTTGTCCTGAATCCGACACAAAGAAGATGTCACTACTACAACTGTGACTACCTGAAAGGAGGTTAGTAAACTTTTTTACTTTTTTTGACAGTTTGCTCTGGGCTTTCATGTGGAAAAAAAGGGTGTAGATCCAACTGAACATCTACCTGCCACAAACATGGACAATTCAAATCAAACATGATAATAAAAAAAAACACATAATGAGTCACATAAACTATATTGCCAAAAGTATTGTGATGATGGCCTTTACACACACATGAACTTTAATGGCATCCCAGTCTAAAGCCTCGTTCACACGATCGGATTGTTGGCCAACAAAGCGCCAGACTTGGCCATTAACTTGTCTTGCATACAAATACAAACATAGTGACGTACTACGTGGAATTTCAGCTTTTGAGTGCCTCCCTTTGGGCACCTTCTGCTAATGTCGTGTTTGGTGAGCATTGATTCCGAGCATGCGTTTTTGTACTTTCGACTTTTGTGTGATGGACTTGTGTATACACGAAAATCTGACAAAAGACCATTGTCCGCCGAAAATTTACTAGCCTGCCAACCAACATTTGGTGGAAAGTTGGACAACAATTTGCCGTAGCGTACTAACGGTCAGATTTTAGGCCAACAGTCTGTCATCACACAATTCCCTGCCTCCCCTCACAGTAGTGTCCTGTACGCCTCAATACTGTGCCCTCTGCCTCTTCACATTACCCCCCCTGTAATGTCCTCTGCCCCCCTCTCCCCACAGTAGTGTCCTGTACGCCTCAATACTGTGCCCTCTGCCTCTTCACATCACCCCCCTGTAATGTCCTCTGCCCCCCTCTCCCCACAGTAGTGTCCTGTACGCCTCAATACTGTGCCCTCTGCCTCTTCACATTACCCCCCTGTAATGTCCTCTGCCCCCTCCCACATTAGTGTCCTGTACTCCCCAATACTGTGCCCTCTGCCCCTTCACATCACCCCCCTGCAATGTCCTCTGCCCCCCCCCCCCACAGTAGTGTCCTGTACTCCCCAATACTGTGCCCTCTGCCCCATCACTTCACCACTCCCTATAATGTCCTTTGACCCCCCCCACCCCACAGTAGTGTCCTGTACTCCCCAAAGCAGTGTCCTCTTCCCCCCTTCACATCACCGCCCCCCCATCTGTAGAATTCTCTGGCCCCTTTCCCCCCAGTAGTGTCCTGTACTCCCCAATACTGTGCCCTCTGCCTCTTCACATTACCCCCCCTGTATTGTGCTCTTCCCCCTCCCCCCACAGTAGTGTCCTGTACTCCCCAATATCGTGCCCTCTGCCCCTTAACATAACCCCCTATAATGTCCTCTGCCCCCTCCCCCACAGTAGTGTCCTGTACTCCCCAATACTGTGCCCTCTGCCCCATCACTTCTCCTCCCTATAATGTCCTTTGCCCCCCCCACCCCACAGTAGTGTCCGGTACTCCCAAAAGCAGTGTCCTCTTCCCCCCTTCACATCACCGCCCCCCCATCTGTAGCATCCTTGGGCCCCTTTCCCCCCAGTAGTGTCCTGTACCTCCCCAAAAGAGTGTCCTTGCCCCCTCCTTCACATCATACGCCCCACTGTAGTGTCCTCTACCCCCCCATAGCAGTGTCTTCTGCTCCCCTTCAAGGTGACCTCTACTACCTGTGCCCCCTGAAAGCAGTGTCTTCTGCCTCCCCGTCCCCCAAAGCTGTACCCTCTGTCCATTTTTCATCAATATTCACCAATATCCCCCCTTCCCCCAATGTAGTGTCCTCTGCCCCCCCCTCCAACAGTATTTCCTCTGTCCCCTTCACATCACTCCCCCCAACATACGCACAGCACCGTGTAGGTAGCACTTCCTATCTGCCGGCGTGTGTACAGCAGAGAGGAGATCAGGAAACAGCAAAGTGCTGGATGAAAGGCAAGAGCAGGTGCTGCCAGAGTTTATAATAGCAAGTTGGTGATTGGTTGCTAGGACTGCCTAGCAATCAATCACTGAGGCAGCTTCTGCCCAGACGCTCAGGAGCTGCCTCATTGATTGGCAGCTTCTGCCTAGCTTTATCAGCGCCCATCAAATTCAGCCTCACCAGCGCTCATCAAATGCAGCCTCACCAGCGCCCATCAAATGTAGCCTTACCAGCAGCCATCAAAAGCAGCCTCATCAGCGCCCATCAAATGCAGCCTCCCCAGAGCCCATCAAATGCAGCCTCACCAGCGCCCATCAAATGTAGCCTTACCAGCAGCCATCAAAAGCAGCCTCATCAGCGCCCATCAAATGCAGCCTCCCCAGAGCCCATCAAATGTAGCTTTACCAGCAGCCATCAAAAGCAGCCTCACCAGATCCCATCAAAATCAGCCTCACCAGATCCCATCAAAATCAGCCTCACCAGCGCGCATCAAATTTAGCCTCAACAGTGCCCATCAAAAGCAGTCTCAACAGCGCCCATCAAATGCAGCCTCAACAGCGCCCATCAAATGCAACCTACCAGCGCCCATCAAATGCAGCCTACCAGCGCCCATCAAATGCAGCCTACCAGTGCCCATCAAATGTAGCCTCAACAGCGCCCATCGAATGCAGGCTAGCAGCGCTCATGAAATGCAGCCTCACTAGCGCCCATCAAATGCAGGCTACCAGCACCCATCAAATGCAGCCTCACCAGTGCCCATCAAATTCAGCCTCACCAGCGCCCATCAAACATAGCCTCAACAGCGCCCATCAATGCAGCCTCACCAGCGCTCCTAATATAGCCTCACCATTGCCCATCAAATGTAGCCTCACCAGCCCCCATAAAATGCAGCCTCACCAGAGCCCATCAAATGTAGCCTCACCAGCGCCCATCAACGCAGCCTTACCAGCTCCCATCAAATGTAGCCTCACCAGTGCCTATCAAATGCAGCCTCACCAGCCCCCATAAAATGCAGCCTCACCAGAGCCCATCAAATTCAGCCTCACCAGCGCCCATCAAATGTAGCCTTACCAGCAGCCATCAAAAGCAGCCTCACCAGCGCCCATCAAATGCAGCCTCACCAGAGCCCATCAAATTCAGCCTCACCAGCTCCCATCAAATGTACCCTTACCAGCAGCCATCAAAAGCAGCCTCACCAGATCCCATCAAAATCAGCCTCACAAGCGCCCATCAAATGCAACCTACCAGCGCCCATCAAATGCAGCCTCAACAGTGCCCTTCAAATGCAGCCTCAACAGCGCCCATCAAATGCAGCCTACCAGCGCACATCAAATGCAGCCTACCAGCGCCCATCAAATGCAGCCTCACCAGCCCCCATAAAATGCAGCCTCACCAGAGCCCATAAAATTCAGCCTCACCAGCGCCCATCAAATGTAGCCTTACCAGCAGCCATCAAAAGCAATCTCACCAGCGCCCATCAAATACAGCCTCACCAGCGCCCATCAAATGTACCCTTACCAGCAGCCATCAAAAGCAGCCTCACCAGATCCCATCAAAATCAGCCTCACGAGCGCCCATCAAATGCAGCCTCACGAGCGCCCATCAAATGCAGCCTACCAGCTCCCATCAAATGTAGCCTCACCAGTGCCTATCAAATGCAGCCTCACCAGCCCCCATAAAATGCAGCCTCACCAGCGCCCATCAAATGTAGCCTTACCAGCAGCCATCAAAAGCAGCCTCACCAGCGCCCATCAAAAGCAGCCTCACCAGAGCCCTTCAAATGCAGCCTCACAAGCGCCCATCAAATGCAACCTACCAGCGCCCATGAAATGCAGCCTCAACAGTGCCCTTCAAATGCAGCCTCAACAGCGCCCATCAAATGCAGCCTACCAACGCACATCAAATGCAGCCTACCAGCGCCCATCAAATGCAGCCTCCCCAGCCCCCATAAAATGCAGCCTCACCAGAGCCCATCAAATTCAGCCTCACCAGCGCCCATCAAATGTAGCCTTACCAGCAGCCATCAAAAGCAACCTCACCAGCGCCCATCAAATGCAGCCTCACCAGCACCCATCAAATGTACCCTTACCAGCAGCCATCAAAAGCAGCCTCACCAGATCCCATCAAAATCAGCCTCACGAGCGCCCATCAAATGCTGCCTCACGAGCGCCCATCAAATGCAGCCTACCAGCTCCCATCAAATGTAGCCTCACCAGTGCCTATCAAATGCAGCCTCACCAGCCCCCATAAAATGCAGCCTCACCAGAGCCCATCAAATTCAGCCTCACCAGCGCCCATCAAATGTAGCCTTACCAGCAGCCATCAAAAGCAGCCTCACCAGCGCCCATCAAATGCAGCCTCACCAGAGCCCATCAAATGCAGCCTCACCAGCGCCCATCAAATGTAGCCTTACCAGCAGCCATCAAAAGCAACCTCACCAGCGCCCATCAAATGCAGCCTCACCAGCGCCCATCAAATGTACCCTTACCAGCAGCCATCAAAAGCAGCCTCACCAGATCCCATCAAAATCAGCCTCACAAGCGCCCATCAAATGCAGCCTCACGAGCGCCCATCAAATGCAGCCTACCAGCTCCCATCAAATGTAGCCTCACCAGTGCCTATCAAATGCAGCCTCACCAGCCCCCATAAAATGCAGCCTCACCAGAGCCCATCAAACTCAGCCTCACCAGCGCCCATCAAATGTAGCCTTACCAGCAGCCATCAAAAGCAGCCTCACCAGCGCCCATCAAATTCAGCCTCACCAGAGCCCATCAAATGCAGCCTCACCAGCTCCCATCAAATGTACCCTTACCAGCAGCCATCAAAAGCAGCCTCACCAGATCCCATCAAAATCAGCCTCACAAGCGCCCATCAAATGCAACCTACCAGCGCCCATCAAATGCAGCCTCAACAGTGCCCATCAAATGCAGCCTGCCAGCGCACATCAAATGCAGCCTACCAGCGCCCATCAAATGCAGCCTCACCAGCCCCCATAAAATGCAGCCTCACCAGAGCCCATCAAATTCAGCCTAACCAGCGCTAATCAAATGTAGCCTTACCAGCAGCCATCAAAAGCAACCTCACCAGCGCCCATCAAATGCAGCCTCACCAGCGCCCATCAAATGTACCCTTACCAGCAGCCATCAAAAGCAGCCTCACCAGATCCTATCAAAATCAGCCTCACGAGCGCCCATCAAATGCATCCTCACCAGCGCCCATCAAATGCAGCCTAACAGCGCCCATCAAATTCAGCCTCAACAGCGCCCATGAAATGCAGCCTCAACAGTGCCCATCAAATGCAGCCTCAACAGCGCCCATCAAATGCAGCCTACCAGCATCCATCAAATGCAGCCTACCAGCGCCCATCAAATGTAGCCTCACCAGCGCCCATCGAATGCAGGCTAGCAGCGCTCATGAAATGTAGCCTCACCAGCGCCCATCAAATGCAGGCTACCAGCACCCATCAAATGCAGCCTCACCAGCGCCCATCAAATGCAGCCTCACCAGCGCCCATCAAATTCAGCCTCACCAGCACCCATCAAACGAAGCCTCAACAGCGCCCATCAATGCAGCCTCACCAGCGCTCCTAATCTAGCCTCGCCATCATCGCCCATAGAATGTAGCCTCACCAGCGCCCATCAAATGTAGCCTCACCAGTGCCCATCAAATGTAGCCTCACCCGCGCCCATCAATGCAACCTCACCAGCTCCCATCAAATGCAGCCTACCAGCGCCCATCAAATGTAGCCTCACCAGTGCCTATCAAATGCAGCCTCACCACCCCCCATAAAATGCAGCCTCACCAGAGCCCATCGAATTCAGCCTCACCAGTGCCCATCAAATGTAGCCTTACCAGCAGCCATCAAAAGCAGCCTCACCAGCGCCCATCAAATGCAGCCTCACCAGAGCCCATCAAATGCAGCCACACCAGAGCCCATCAAATGCAGCCTCACCAGCGCCCATCAAACGTACCCATTACCAGCAGCCATCAAAAGCAGCCTCACCAGATCCCATCAAAATCAGCCTCACGAGCGCCCATCAAATTCAGCCTCACGAGCGCCCATCAAATGCAGCCTACCAGCGCCCATCAAATTCAGCCACAACAGTGCCCATCAAATGCAACCTCAACAGCGCCCATCAATGCAGCCTACCAGCGGCCATCAAATGCAGCCTACCAGCGCACATCAAATGCAGCCTACAAGCACCCATCAAATGCAGCCTCAACAGTGCCCATCAAATGCAGCCTACCAGCGCACATCAAATGCAGCCTACCAGCGCACATTAAATGCAGCCTACCAGCGCACATCAAATGCAGCCTACCAGCGCACATCAAATGCAGCCTACCAGCGCACATCAAATGCAGCCTCAACAGTGCCCATCAATTCAGCCTCACCAGCGCTCCTAATATAGCCTCACCATTGCCCATCAAATGTAGCCTACCAGCGCCCATAGAATGTAGCCTCACCAGTGCCCATCAAATGTAGCCTCACCAGTGCCCATCAAATGTAGCCTCACCAGCGCCCATCAAATGTAGCCTCACCAGTGCCTATCAAATGCAGCCTCACCAGTGCCTATCAAATGCAGCCTCACCAGCCCCCATAAAATGCAGCCTACCAGTGCCCATCAAATGCAGCTACCAGCGCCCATCAAGTGTTGGGTGAAAGGCAAGAGCAGGTGCTGCCAGAGTTTATAATAGCAAGCTGGTGATTGGTTGCTAGGACCGCCTAGCAATCAATCACTGAGGAAGCTCCCGCCCAGACGCTTGGGAGCTGCCTCAGTGATTGGCAGCTTCTGCCTAGCCTTACCAGTGCCCATCAAATTCAGCCTCACCAGCGCCCATCAAATGTAGCCTTACCAGCAGCCATCAAAAGCAGCCTCACCAGCACCCATCAAATGCAGCCTCACCAGAGCCCATCAAATGCAGCCTCACCAGAGCCCATCAAATGCAGCCTCACCAGTGCCCATCAAATGCAGCCTCACCAGTGCCCATCAAACGTACCCTTACCAGCAGCCATCAAAAGCAGCCTCACCAGATCCCATCAAAATCAGCCTCACAAGCGCCCATCAAATGCAGCCTCACGAGCGCCCATCAAATGCAGCCTACCAGCTCCCATCAAATGTAGCCTCAACAGTGCCTATCAAATGCAGCCTCACCAGTGCCCATCAAATGTAGCCTTACCAGCAGCCATCAAAAGCAGCCTCACCAGCACCCATCAAAGGCAGCCTCACCAGCGCCCATCAAATGCAGCCTCAACAGCGCCCATCAAATGCAGCCTACCAGCGCCCATCAAATTCAGACTCAACAGTGCCCATCAAATGCAGCCTCAACAGCGCCCATCAATGCAGCCTACCAGCGCTCATCAAATGCAGCCTACCAGCGCACATCAAATGCAGCCTACCAGCACCCATCAAATGCAGCCTCAACAGTGCCCATCAAATGCAGCCTCAACAGCGCCTATCAAATGCAGCCTATCAGTGCCCATCAAATGCAGCCTCAACAGTGCCCATCAAATTCAGCCTCAACAGCGCCCATCAATGCAGCCTCACCAGCGCTCCTAATATAGCCTCACCATTGCCCATCAAATGTAGCCTACCAGCGCCCATAGAATGTAGCCTCACCAGTGCCCATCAAATGTATCCTCACCAGTGCCCATCAAATGTAGCCTCACCAGTGCCCATCAAATGTAGCCTCACCAGCGCCCATCAAATGTAGCCTCACCAGTGCCTATCAAATGCAGCCTTACCAGCCCCCATAAAATGCAGCCTACCAGTGCCCATCAAATGCAGCCTACCAGCGCCCATCAAGTGTTGGGTGAAATGCAAGAGCAGGTGCTGCCAGAGTTTATAATAGCAAGCTGGTGATTGGTTGCTAGGACTGCCTAGCATTCATTCACTGAGGAAGCTCTCGCCCAGACGCTCGGGAGCTGCCTCAGTGATTGGCAGCTTCTGCCTAGCCTTACCAGTTCCCATCAAATGCAGCCTCACCAGCGCCCATCAAATGCAGCCTACCAGCGCCCATCAAATGCAGCCTACCAGCGCCCATCAAATGTAGCCTCACCAGTGCCCATGAAATGCAGCCTACCAGCGCCCATCAAATGTAGCATTACCTGCGCCCATGAAATGCAGGCTAGCAGCGCCCATGAAATGCAGCCTCACCAGCACCCATCAAATGTAGCCTCACCAGCGCCCCTTAATGCGGCCCCACCAGTGCACATAAAATGCAGCCTCACTGGCGCCCATGAAATGCAGCCAGTTTATTAAAAATTTTATAACTCACATTAAAGTACATATCTATTCAAATCCAAATCTGCATAGTGTTCCTGTCCTGTCAATGATAGAAAATTATGGCCACTGGATGTGCTCACAGGGCTGGGGGGGAGAAGTTCAGGGACTCCTGACGATATAGGGAGGAAGTGATGTCAGCTTGGGGGCGGACCGCTTATACATCTCCTCAAACAGCCATGGTTTTCTATCATCGGTGGGATGGGGGCCCTATGAAGATTTGGAGTTGAGCAGATAGGTATTGGTATCGGTGCATCCCTAGTTGTAATATGACATATCTGGTCATTGTTTTTACAGGAGGAAAAAGCAATACATGTGTGCCCAGCGGAGGTAAGCATGAAACCTTCTCCTAAACTAATCAGGGATTCTAATATTTAGAGTATATCACAAGACAGATATTATATTTATTTCTTCATAAGAAAGCCAGAAACATCAAAGAAAACATTCCCCCATAATTCCTAGTATTTTCCTAGTATTTTCTGCCTTATGGAGGGTCTGATATCCTTGTGGTGGTTGTAGCCACAAAGGAGAAGAGAAGGTCAGGAGCAGAGTATTTGCTACATTATAGAGGGTCATGTTGAAGTGGGTTGTGATATCCCAGTGGTGAGTCTACTCACCACGACAGAGAGTATGTCAGGAGCTGAGTATTTTCACTTTAGGGAAAGTCATGTTGGAGGTGTGATATCTTAGAGGTTGGTGTAATCAGGAAGGTAGAGAGAAGGTCAGGAGCAAATCATTTTCTATCTGATGGAAGGCCATGTTGGAGGGAGTGATATCCCAGATGGTGGGTGTAATCAGGAACTTAGAGGGAAGGTCAGGAGCAGAATATTTTCTATCTGATAGAAGGTCATGTTGGAGGGTGTGATATCCTGGTGGTGGGTGTAATCAGGGAGGTAGGGATAAGGTCAGGAGCAGAGTATTTTCTATCTGATAGAAGGTCATGTTGGAGGGTGTGATATCCTGGTGGTGGGTATAATCAGGGAGGTAGGGATAAGGTCAGGATGTGTGATATCCTGGAGGGTGAGCGTAATCAGGAACGTAGAGGGAAGGTCAGGAACAGAGTATTTTCTATCTTATAAAGGGTCATGTTAGAGGATGTGATATTTCCGTGGTAAGTGCAATCAGAGAAGTAGACAGAAGGTCAGGCACACATTAAAGTGATTCTAAAGGTATTATTAAAAAAAAACAAAAAAAAAACAAACACAAAAAAAAATGTTATACTCATCTGGTCTGTATAATAATTTTGCACAGAGCAGCCCCAACCCTCTTCTTTTTTGGTCCCCCACAGGCGCTCCTGATTCTTCCTCCCTGCTGAGTGCCCCCAATAGCAAGCCTCTTGCTATGGGAGTGTTTGAGCAGGCTCACACCCGAGCCCCGCTCCTGTGAATGTACATTGTCCATTTACACACAGTGTGCAGCTCAGCCCCACCACCTGCTCTCTCCTTATTGACTCACTAGCTGTGATTGACAGCAGCGGGAGCCAATGGCTCCCACTGCTGTGTGAGCCACTTAGGAGAGAGAGAGTGACTCAGGAGGGCTGCTGCTCTCATGCACATCACTGGATCGAGATGAGGCTCAGGTAAGTATGCATTCATGTAAAAAACCTTCTGCCTTTAGAACCACTTTAAAGATCATGATCCTTTCATCCTTTAAGGGTCTTTTCTCTGAATCATGGTGTTATTGTTTAGTAATTATCACATTCTGAGGTTTTACTTTGATGGTTTTTTTCCAGGGACCCGGATTTTTCCATCTCTGGCTGTGATAGCTCTTCTTGCTCTGCCAATGTTTCATCTTTAACCGCTGTTTTTTGAGGAGCTCATATACCAACTGACCACCTTGATATTGGGGGGTCTGAGAATTTGGTTATTCCAGAAAATACACTTAGTAATTCTCCTGCTTTAATTTGCTAAAGTGGAGCTCAAGCCAACGCATTTCCGTTTTGGATGGAGTGATTAATGGTTAGAACCACTGTCAGGTTTTTATCACTTTCTGTGTCTCCATTGTTGCCATTCCCCTTTATTCCTGTCCTGGAGACCTCAGACACAGTAAAAATATTTCCAGCTTGACCACAGACAGGAAACACAATGGGGGAGATTTATAAAAGCTGGTGCACTCAATATCTGGTGCAGCTGTGCATGGTAGCCAATCAGCTTCTACGTTCAGCTTGTTCAATTAAGCTTTGCCGATAAAACCTGGAAGCTGATTGGTTTCTCTGCCGAGTTGCACCAGATTTTGCACTCTCCAGTTTTAGTAAATCAAACCCAATGCGGCAGCAAATCGAACCTTTCTCCACTCTGTGCAAAAAAGTTGTTTTTGAGGTTCCATTTAAAAAAACATTTATGAAAAATCTAATTTGCAACGCTGTTTACAACTTTGACTTGGTATAGAGAACCAGACATATTTAACATTTAAATATAGATTTAATAACCAAAGTTTGGGGACATCTGACCATCACACCTACCTCTGTGACCAAAAGTATTGTGGTGCCCTGCTGAATGTAGTTCAGGTGATTCCAATGAAAGGTACTACTACTGTACTAATACTACATCATACAAAAACATTGAAAACAAATTGTGCTCTTTCAGCCTTGTGGTAAGAGTTTGGTGAAGACCCTATTCTGTTCCAGCATGACTGTGCCCTATGTACAAAGCCAGCTCCATAAAGACATGGTGTGACCAATTGTGGAGGAACTCGAGTGTCCTGCACTGAAGTCTGACCTCAACCCTACTCAACCCTACTCAACCTGCTCCACCTACTCAAACCTACTCAACCTACTCAACCTACTTAACCCTACTCAACCCTACTCAACCCTACTCAACCCTACTCAACCCTACTCAACCCTACTCAACCCTACTCAACCCTACTCAACCCTACTCAACCTACTCAACCTACTTAACCTCAACCCCTTTGGTGTGCCAGGTCTTCTCCTCCAACATCAGAACCTAAACTCATAAATTGGCACAAATTCCCAAAGACACACTCCAAAATCTTGTCTAAAGCCTTCTCAGAGGAATGGAAGCTGTTATAGGGGGTAATTCCATATTATTGGTCATGTTTTTGGAATTGGATATCCAACAAGATTTGGAGTTGAGCAGATAGGTATTGGTATCGGTGCATCCCTAGTTGTGATATGACATATCTGGTCATTGTTTTTACAGGAGGAAAAAGCAATACATGTGTGACCAGCGGAGGTAAGCATGAAACCTTCTCCTAAACTAATCAGGGATGCTAATATTTAGAGTATATCACAAGACAGATATTATATTTATTTCTTCATAAGAAAGCCAGAAACATCAAAGAAAACATTCCCCCATACTTAGTTTTTTTTCCTAGTATTTTCTGCCTTATGGAGGGTCTGATATCCTTGTGGTGGTTGTAGCCACAAAGGAGAAGAGAAGGTCAGGAGCAGAGTATTTACTACATTATAGAGAGTCATGTTGAAGTGGGTTGTGATATCCCAGTGGTGAGTCTACTCATCACGGCAGAGAGTATGTCAGGAGCTGAGTATTTTCACTTTAGGGAAGGCCATGTTGGAGGTGTGATATCTCAGAGGTGGGTGTAATCAGCAAGGTAGGGCGAAGGTCAGGAGCAGAGTATTATCTATCTGATAGAAGGTCATGTTGGAGGGTGTGATATCACTGATGGTGAGCGTAATCAGGAATGTAGAGGAAAGATCAGGAACAGAGTATTATCTACATTATAAAGGGTCATGTTAGAGGGTGTGATATCTCTGTGGCAAATGCTATCAGAGAAGTAGACAGAAGGTCAGGCACACATTAAAGTGATTCTAAAGGTATTATTAAAAAAAAAAAAAAACACAAAAAAAAACATTTTATACTCATCTGGTCTGTATAATAATTTTGCACAGAGCAGCCCCAACCCTCTTCTTTTTTGGTCCCCCACAGGCGCTCCTGATTATTCCTCCCTGCTGAGTGCCCCCAATAGCAAGCCTCTTGCTATGGGAGTGTTTGAGCAGGCTCACACCCGAGCCCCGCTCCTCTGAATGTACATTGTCCATTTACACACAGAGTAAGCTCAGCCCCACCTCCTGCTCTCTCCTTATTGGCTCACTGGCTGTGATTGACAGCAGCGGGATCCAATGGCTCCCACTGCTGTGTGAGCCACTTAGGAGAGAGAGAGAGAGAGACACTCGGGAGGGCTGCTGCTCTCATGCACATCACTGGAACGAGATGGGGCTCAGATAAGTATGCATTATGCATTAATGTAAAAAACCATCTGCCTTTAGAACCACTTTAAAGATCATGATCCTTCCATCGTTTAAGGGTCTTCTCTCTGAATCATGGTGTTATTGTTTAGTAATTATCACATTCTGAGATTTTACTTTGATGTTTTTTTTTTCCAGGGACCCGGATTTTTCCATCTCTGGCTGTGATAGCTCTTCTTGCTCTGCCAATGTATCATCTTTAACCGCTGTTTTTTGAGGAGGTCATATACCAACTGACCACATTGATATTGGGGGTCTGAGAATTTCGGTTATTCCAGAAAATACACTTAGTAATTCTCCTGCTCTAATTTGCTAAAGTGGAGCTCAAGCCAATGCATTTCCGTTTTGGATGGAGTGAGGAATGGTTAGAACCACTGTCAGGTTTTTATCACTTCCTGTG
This sequence comes from Lithobates pipiens, assembly GCF_037356315.1. NCBI lineage: Eukaryota > Metazoa > Chordata > Amphibia > Anura > Ranidae > Lithobates > Lithobates pipiens. The sequence goes on along the minus strand of NW_027507785.1, from coordinate 11,699,579 downwards.
TCTCCATTGTTGCCATTCCCCTTTATTCCTGTCCTGGAGACCTCAGACACAGTAAAAAATATTTCCAGCTGGAATCCAGACAATAAACGCAATGGGGGAGATTTACAAAAGCTGGTGCACTCAGAATCTGGTGCCGTTGTGCATGGTAGCCAATCAGCTTCTAAGTTCAGCTAAGCTTTGCCGATAAGACCTGGAAGCTGATAGGTTTCTGTGCCGTTTTGCACCAGATTTTGCACTCTCCAGTTTTAGTAAATCAAACCCAATGCGGCAGCAAATCAAACCTTTCTCCACTCTGTGCAAAAAAGTTGTTTTTGAGGTTCCATTAAAAAAAAAAAAAAATCATGAAAAATCTAATTTGCAACGCTGTTTACAACTTTGACTTGGTATAGAGAACCAGACATATTTAACATTTAAACATAGATTTAGTAAGCAAAGTTTGGGGACATCTGACCATCACACCTACCTCTGTGACCAAAAGTATTTGGGTGCCCAACTGAATTGAGTTCAGGTGATTCCAATGAAAGGTACTACTACTGTACTAATACTACATCATACAAAAACATTGCAAACAAATTGTGCTCTTTCAGCCTTGTGGTAAGAGTTTGGTGAAGACCCTATTCTGTTCCAGCATGACTGTGCCCTATGTACAAAGCCAGCTCCATAAAGACATGGTGTGACCAGTTGCGGAGGAACTCGAGTGTCCTGCACTGAAGTCTGACCTCAACCCTACTCAACTTACTCAACCCTACTCAACCTACTCAACCCTACTCAACCCTACTCAACCCTACTCAACCCTACTCAACCCTACTCAACCTACTCAACCCTACTCAACCTACTCAACCTACTCAACCCTACTCAATCCTACTCAACCCTACTCAATCCTACTCAACCCTACTCAACCCTACTCAATCCTACTCAACCCTACTCAACCTACTCAACCTACTTAACCTCAACCCCTTTGGTGTCCCAGGTCTTCTCCCCCAACATCAGAACCCAACCTCATAAATTGGAATAAATTCCCAAAGACAGACTCCAAAATCGTGTCTAAAGCCTTCTCAGAGGAATGGAAGCTGTTATAGGGGGTAATTCCATATTAATGGTCATGTTTTTGGAATGGGATGTCCAACAATCTCATATAGGTATGATGGTCGGGTATAAACAGACTTTTGGTCACTCAGTGTCTATACGGTATGTTGGGGTGATCTTTCTTGTTGGATGATTAAGTGTTTTTGTAGTTAGCCCCAGTGAGTTTTTGGGAGTGTTTTGAATATTGAATGTAAACTTATTACTACCATTACCTCGGGGGCTCCTGAGGAAATAGTGTTTGCCATGTACTTAGGGTCTATTTTAGGTGTTTCTTAGTAAATGACCACCATGACACAGACTCCGCCCCTTTGTCCTATAAGGACCTGAGTATGAAGCATATTTTGCTATATATGTATGTAAATGTTCATGGTTATATTTACAAGGTTATCCTGTACAGTACAAATGTACTCTTTTGGAGCCCACTTCCTAGCAACCAAGGATGTTAGGCGGCAGGAAAAACCTGCATCCTAGCAGCTAATAGAGCTAATAGGGTACATTTTGTTGTACAAACTTAAACATTAGCACATGTGTACAGCACAAATGTAGAGCCACCTGCATCTTAGCAACCAAGGTAGTGTACCTATGTCCCAGCAGCCAATAAGAACCCTTCTGCACTGTAAGCTGTATGCATGTAAATATTAGCATATATGTACAGCACTAATGTACTCTATTAGAGCCACCTGCATCCTAGCAACCAAGAATGCTAGACAGTAGGAGCCTTCTGCTTCTTAGAAACCAAAGATGCTAGGCGATAGTAGCTAACTATGGAAAATAGACAGCAAGAACCACCTGCATCCTAGCAACCAAGGATGCTAGGCAAGTTACCTGCATCCTAGCAGCCAATAGGGTATGTTTGCACTGTGAGCTGTATGCAGGGCTTTTTTCTCAGAGAATAGGGTCAGGAACTCTTCCCTTCAGAGTCACCCCTTGACTCTGCCCCCTACCCACCTCGGTGCACCATTCCTTTGTTCCACCCCCTACCCACCTCCCAGTAGCACCCCTTTTAGAGAATAGAGAACCAAGTATAATTTTGTGGTGCTAAGGTATTTTGTACTGAATTTGTTAATGATAACAAGAAAGGCAGTAAAATAGATCTAGCAACAATTGACACCCCAGTGACAAAAGATCCACCCCAGCAACAATGGACTCCCAGCAGCCAGCAACATTAGAACCTTACCTCAATAGTAGAACCCTCCCAGCAATGATTGTATCCCTGCAACATAAGACCCGCCACAACAACAACAGACCCCCTGCAAAAATAGATCCCCTCCAGCAACAAAAGATTTCCCAGCAGGCGCAACCATTGACCAGCAACATAAGGCCCACCCCCAGCTACAATAGATCCCCCAGGAGTAACAGAAGACCTCCCCAACAACAATAGACCCCCTTCCTCCACAAAAATATATCCCCTCCAGCAACAATAGAATCCCCAGCAGCCAGCATCAATAGACCCTCCAGCACACCCCAGAACCCCTTGCCATTACATATATTCAGTTCTGGAGCAGCCGGAACTGCGTTCCCCTGTGTTCCTGCAGAAAAAATGCCCTGGCTGTATGCATGTAAATGTTAGCACATGCATACAGCACTAATGTACTCTATTGGAGCCAACTGCATCCTAGCAACCAAGATCACTAGACGGTAGGAGCCTTCTGCTTCCTAGCAACCAACGATTCAAGGTGATAGTAGCCAACCATGGAAACTAGACAGCAAGAACCAACTGCATCCTAGTGACCAAGGATTCTAGGCAAGTGTCTGCATCCTAGCAGCCAATAGGGTACTTTTGCTATGTGAGCTGTATGCATGTAAATGTTTGCACATGCATACAGCCAGTGGCGTAACTAGAACCTTCAGGGCCCCGATGCAAGAAACCATGAAGGGCCCCCCTGAACCCCAGCCAGGACCCTTCCCTCCGAGTCCTACAGTGGAACTCCAGGGCGTGGTCACAGGTATGACCTTTGTGAGCCCTGTAGTTCCACCACTGGTATCAGTAGTTTTTTTTTATTAGTTTATTTTTAAATTTTTAGGTGCCCCATTGGGGGACTGTCCCTAGGCAGGATGGGGTCCCTGTCCCCAGAAGAGATGAGGTCCTATTCTCCAGGGCAGATGAAGTTACTGCCCCCAGATGAGAAGGGGTCCCTGTCCCCAGGGGAGGTGGGGGTCCCTGTCCCCACGTGAGAAGGGGTCCCTGTCCCCAGGGGGAGATGGAGGGGGTGTGTAATGGTGTGTGGGGGATGGGGTCCTCTCACTCACCATGACCAAGCTGCAGGCTGCGCACTCATCCATGTTGGCCTGGGCTTCATCCAGTGTGCTGGACGGGCGATCAGCATATCTCCCAGAAAGACCTTTCATCATCTGTGTATGATGTGGGGAGGAGGGGGGCTGGCAGACAAGCCTGCAGTGTCCTCTGGGGGGCTATCTCTCATAGGGCTGCACTGCATCTGTGTGCTTAAAGTTTGTTTACCCGGGAGAAGTATGCAGTGCAGTGTGGGCCGAACTCAGGGGGAGCGGGACTCTGGCTGGAGAGAACAGACATCGGACTGAGCGGCAATGCATGGAGCAGGAGAGGGGTACTCTGAGGAGCCAGCTGAGGACACAGGTCATGCGGGGAATGCACAACTAAAGAGCAGCCAGTGTGATAGTCGAGCATGGAGCTCTGCTAGTCACCCTCCACCTCCAGCCACCCGTGTGCATGGTGCTATGGTACTCCTAGCTGCCTATGCTGCTGCCGGCCATATGTAGAGGGGGCTGCATGGGCCCCCTGCATCACAGGGCCCAGTTGCGGTCGCGACTGCTGCACCCCCTATAGTTACGCCCCTGCATACAGCGCAAATGTACACTATTAGAGCCACCTGCACTCTAGCAACCAGGGATGCTAAGCGGCAGGAGAAACCTGCATCCATGCAGCTAATAGGGCCAATATGGTACATTTATTCTATATGCGCCACACACATAGCTTCCAACTCTCCCTGATTTCGAGGGACTGTCCCTGATTTGGAGCAATGTCCCTCTGTCTCTCTTTCTTCCTCACATGTCCCTCATTTTGGTCTGATCTATATAGTTGTCTATCCAAAAGTGTCTCCCAGTGCTAAACCTTTCATTCAATTTCTAAATGTCTGCATGTGTAAATTTCAAAAGCCAATATAAAGGAATAGTAGGTGCATCTAAGCCCAAAACTTTGTCATCGGAGCTAAAAGTTATGGGAAATCCTAAATTTACGATGTCTCCAGAAAAGCAAGTTAAATCTTCCCAAAAGCACTTTCCAGCTGTCTAAGCCCTTGTACACACGATCGGAGAATCCATCAGAATGTGTCCTATCGGACCGTGTGGTCGGATAATCCGACTGTGTGTGGTATGCATCGGACTGATTCCGTCCGAATCTCTGTCGGACCCAATTTTCCAACATGTTGGAAATATTTCCCGACCAACTGGGCCGGTCGGACCTAATCCAATCATGTGTAGAGCATTTTGATCGGACCAAGTGCCACGCATGCTCAGATCAAATTCCTACATCAAAGCTATTGGCTACTAGCCTGAATGTAGTCCCATCGTAATGAAATTACGTCATCACGTTCTGAAAGATCGGATTTTTCGCCAACTTTGTACGACCGTGTGTATGCAACAGTTTTGGACAAGATCCGACGGGCAAAATCCGACGGATTTGGTTGTGGAAATCTCCGACCGTGTGTACGTGGGCTAAAAGGGTATATCCCTCACTTCCTGATGTTGTGTCTACAGGACAGGAAGTGAAGGTAAATTTCCTCAATGTTAAATGTAAACAAAAGAAAATGGAGCGCTAATTAAATAAGTGAGAGTGTCCCAATACTCAAAATTCAGCAACGTGAACACAAATTACAGTGAAACAATAATATACACACTATAGTAGTTCCAAAAAAAATTCAAATTAAATTGAAGTGACATAAATTTAAAAAGACTATAATTCTTGCTTTTTGTTTTTATACAAAAAACTTTTTTTATTTTAAATTGAGTACATACAGTCCAAAGATCGACAGTAGACCTTATTCACCATATATACAGTCCAATATCCATTGAGAACATTACATATTAATCGCAGCCACCATCATCATAGAGCACATAATTTAAATCCGTAGCCCACCATACCGTGCTACAGAAGTGTAATTGACTTTGCCTCCTTCTCATATTCCATCTGCTATACATCAAGGTGTCCACATTATCCCACATTCAATCCCAGAAGTCTGTCCATGATCAGATCCTCCGGGGAAAGCCCCGCTGGCCCCAACCACGGGCTCCATAGCTTCTCAAATTTTCTGATGCACCCCCCTATGCTGGTAAATAACTTTTTCCATTTTCATTGTATTTCCCACTGCAGTAATCCATTTTTTGACCGTGGGAAGGGATTCAGATTTCCAATGTAGCCTTATTAGTTTACGGGCCAGAAAGAGGGTCCTCGTAAAGGGCTTCTCTGGCATGGTGTTCACATTCAAGCTCTTCTAAAAGATTCAACAGGCATTGCTTCGGGTCTAACGGGACTGACACCCGGAAAACACTGTGTTCAGGGTATCAATCACTTCCAGTATACGTGTAGTTTGGGGCAGAGCCACAGCATTTGTGTCAGGTCCCCATGATCCTGCTTGCATCTAGTGCATGTTGGTGTGGGTAGCAGTCTCATATTGTGTAGCCTGAGGTGTGTAGTAGACTCTCAGGAGAGTGTATAGCTGTGTCAGCCGTTGAGTCACATTTAAGGAGCAAATGGCCACTATCTGTAGGGCCTCCTCCCACTGGTCCTCATCTAGTGGGCCTACGTCCACTTCCCACTTCATTTTCACTGTCAGGGGGTGTTTTTTACAGTACCGGTGAAGCAGTCTACTATAGCTTTGGGATATAAACCCCTTTGAGGTCTCTGCTACCTTAAGCTGAGAGAAGAGTTCTTCCTTAACCACTTCCCACCAATGTACATAAACGGCCGGTTGGGCGCTCTCTCCTTCTGAGTGGATGTTCAGGAATGTCCCCCAGAAGGAGGGGGATCACGTGCGCATGCCCGTACCGCGATCCCGATGTGCTCGTGTCACCCGGACATGGGGCATCTCCAATCATCAGGAGGGCTCTGTGATTGGCCCTCCTGATCCCATGATGGCCGTGTCCAATCACAGCCGTCATGTGAGATGTAAACACAGAGCCGGCTGCTAGGCAATCTGCTCTGCTCTCCTCACACAGAAGTTGTCGTTGAGGAGAGGAGAGGGAATCGCTGCAGCCGGCTGGTTATCAGTGAGTATGAGCTGATTTTTACAGCTTTTTACTCACTGATCACCAACCTAGTGTCACCACAAAGTGTAAAACACACTCCCCAAAACACATGTCCCCATGTAATAAAAACACCTGTCCCCCACATATGTGCCACTAAAATCACATGTCCCAATGATTATCTGCACATATATGTCCGTGATCACCTTCGCACAACTGTACATGATAATTTGCGTACATATGTCTGTGATCATACAAACCAATTATTATAAGCTTAACAGAATTTTTTTTCCCCAAAAACTTGTAGCAGAATACATTTTGGCTTACATTTATGACAACATTTGATTTTATTGGATTTCTTTTAAAATAGAAAGAAGAAAATATAGTTTTTTTTTCCAATTTCCCCTTTTTTTCGCTTATATCACAAAAAATAAAAAACAGAGTCACGAATAAATACCACCAAAAGAAAGCTCTATTTGTGCGAACAAAATGATAAAAATTTCATTTGGGTACAGTGTAGCATGACCACGCAATTGTCATTGAAATGCGAGAGCGCTGAAAGCTGAAAATTGGTCTAGGAAGGAAGGGGGTGAAAGTGCCCGGTATTGTAGTGGTTAAACAACTTGCTCCAACAAGTGCGACTTATCACTAAGGATCAGTGATAATGAAAACCACCATCGCCACCTCCTGGTGATTTGCCTGTTCACCGTAGGAGAAGACTCTTTGGTATTGTGGCCTTTAAAACTCCTGAATGGTATCACCGCTGTCCCTTTGGTCATTCTGGTCTCCTCAAATACTCAAAACAGGTTCTCCTCCGAGATACTCAGAACAGCTTCTTCAATATTAACTCAAAATGAAAAGAAAAGCTTCATCGAGGAAGATTGCTTCAATAATTTCTATTTAATTGCACAAAAAATGTCCACTCACATAGCAATCATATTAAGTATTGCATGACATAGAAAATCTCGCCTCCTCATCGCCCCCTTCCGGGTTTTCCGAGACACCAGAAGTCACGTCACCGACTCAGCGCGACGTGTTGCATCACTGGTCATGTGACACCTTCAAGGCTTTTCTATGTTGCTCCAGATCGAGGACAGTCCCTCGGAAACCAGGGACAGTTGGGAGCTAAGGTGTAGTGTGCTCAGTCAGATTGACCTTACCCTACCTGTTGACTGCCATTATTTAAACTTGAACCTGCTCACCAGCGTTTGATGTGTATAATCACCAGTTTGCACGCTATAAATCCTATATTTTCTGTACTTTAGTTTTTTTATTCTCTTTGTACTTGTATTTTCTGACTGAAATGACTTATACTTACTAATAAAACTAGATTGTACCAAGAATTAAAGTATATGTAAACCTTCACATTGTAAAACAACCCATTATGTTTAAAATAGAAATGAAAGGCAAAACATTTCTGTACCTACAGTATGTAAAAAAAAAAAAAAAAAAAAAAAATGTATAAATATATTTTTCCTTTTTTTTTTTTTTTTGATGGGGCACTGTTTTCCACCCCCCCCCCCAAAAAAATAATAATTAACACCTGCTGCGCACTGCTGGCTTGTATATGGCCAGTGCAGTGTTTGCATTCAGGGTCCATACCATAATACAATACTGCGGCGTTCGCATGTCTATAAATTACGGATCTGAAAGTTGCGATTTGAACTCCTGTGTGGTCGAGCCTTAAAAATTGACAATAAAACTTAATAACTTGTGCTTACTGAAAATCAACTATTTTGTATTTTTTTTTTTTTTTCTGAACACATAATGGGAAGTTTGCAGCGTGCATACACAGTAAACAAAAAGAATGGAGATTTATACAATGTAAGATAATTGACGGTAATGTCCAAGTGTATCCAAACATCTGTGAACTACCATTCTCCAGAATGTATCTTTGTCTTTGTATCTATTCTGGAGAAGGACGATGTTTGGATACATTTGGACATTACTGCGAATTATGTTACATTGTATATTTTTGTCACTAGCATGTTTGGTTATGTACAGTATATACACTCTTCTCATTATTTGTTCAATATTGATCAAATTGTCTTGAAGATTATTGTGTATCAGCTAATTCAGTTCTTTCACAAATACAGGAGAAGGTTGGGGTTGTGGAAATCGAATGATGATCATTTTTGTTGGGTCATAATTGTCACAGAAATTTCAAAGAGATAACAAAAAAGTAAAAACAAAACAAAAAAAACAATGATTTTAGGGCTGTTGGGGAACTCATCCTGGTAAACTCATTATTTTGTCACTGTTCGGCATTGCTGTATTCATTGTATAGTCCAATAATCTGTATTTGATATTATTATAAATTATAAAAAATACATGATCATATTTTCCTTATGAAATTTATGATATCTCTGTCTATAAGAACTGTTTCTTTAGACTTTTCTATAATGAATGTAATAAAAAGAGAGTATTCCTGAACATGCTGTCATATCTTTCATGGGGAACAGGGGAGTAGGAATGGGCGAATGGTTCGGGCTGAACTTTGGTTGTTCGAATGTTCGGTGACTACCAAACAATATGCGGTGTTCGGGGCGAATGCGAGAGCTACACCATTAAAGTCTATGGGACACGAACATGAAAAATTAAAAGTGCTAATTTTAAAGGCTTATATGCAACTTATTGTCATAAAAAAGTGTTTGAGGACCCGGGTCCTGCCCCAGGGGACATCAATGCAAATTGTTTTTAAAAATTGGAATTTTTTCGGGAGCAGTGATTTTTTTTTAATGCTTAAAGTGAAACAATAAAAATGAAATTTTCCTTCAAATATCGTACCTGGGGGATGTCTATAGTATGTCTGTAAAGTGGCGTATTTTTCCCGTGTTTAGAACAGTCCCTGCACAAAATTACATTTCTAAAGGAAAACAGTCATTTAAAACTGATCGTGGCTGTAATGTATTGTCGGGTCTCCCCAAGACCCGGGCAAGGGTTGTGGGGATGAGGCACTTGTCCCCATCAACATGGGGACAAGGTGCTTTGCTGTCAGACCTCAAAGCACCCTCCGCATGTTGAGGGCATGTGGCCTGGTATGTTCAGGAGGGGGGGGCCCTCTCTCGTTCCCCCTTGTTTTCCTGTGGTCTGGCAGGTTGCGTTCTTGGATAAGGGTCTGTCATGGATTTTGGGGGACACTCCAACGCCATTTTTTTTTAAAATTTGGTGCAGGGTTCACCTTAATTTCCATATCAGACCTGAAGGGCCTGGTATGGATTTTGGGGGGACTCCCACGCAATTTTTTCTTACATTTTGGTTCGGGTTCCCCTTAATATTCATACCAGACTCAAAGGGCCTGGTAAGGGACTGGGGGGGACCCATGCCCTTTTTTTCCATGAGTTTTATCTATATTGCCAAGACCTGATAATACATTATAGCCGCGTGCAGTTTTAAATTACATTTTTTCCTTTAGAAATGTCATTTTGCTGTGGTACTGTTCTAAGCACGGTAAAAATGTGCTACTTTACCGGCATACTATAGACACCCCACAGGCACAATATTTAAAGGAATATTTCATTTTTATTGTTTCACTTTAAGCATTAAAAAAATCACTGCTCCCAAAAAACTGTCCGTTTTAAAAAAAAATGGGCACAGCAGGTGTACAGACCCAGTAACTCTGCTTTTTATTGCTGTAGGGTGTGCTTCTGCAAAAGTGACATGTGCACAAAAAAAAGGAATGCTATGAAGTTTAAATTGCCAGCAAATTACATTTATTGTCAGCTTCTTATTTATTTATTTATTTATTTATTTATTTATTTTTAAAAGCACACAAACCTCTCCAAATGGCCCCTAAAATTCATAGCAAAAATTATATTTCTTACAGATGAGCGCCTTCACAGGCTGAATTACACACCCTCCAAGCATGTTATTTAACCACTTTCAGACCGGACCATTTTGCTGGTAAATGACCAGAGGTCTTTTTTACACTTTGGCACTGCCCTGATTTAACTGGTAATTGCACGGTCATGCAATGTTGTACCCAAACAAAATTTGCGTCCTTTTCTTCCCACAAATAGAGCTTTCTTTTGATGGTATTTGATTGCCTCTGCGATTTTTATTTTTTGCGATATAAACATAAAAAGACCGCAAATTTTGAAAAAAAATGATATTTTCTACTTTTTGTTATTAGAAAAATCCAATAAACTCAATTTTAGTCATACATTTAGGCCAAAATGTATTCAGCCACATGTCTTTGGTAAAAAAAAAGTCAATAATTGTATATTTATTGGTTTGCGCAAAAGTTGTCACATCTACAAACTAAGGTACGTTTTCTGGAATTTACGCAGCTTTTAGTTTACGACTGCCTATCTCATTTCTTGAGGTGCTAAAATAGCAGGGCAGTACAAAACCCCCCCAAATGACCCCATTTTGGAAAGTAGACCCCCTAAGGAAATTGATAAGAGGCATGTTGAGCCCATTGAATATTTTATTTTTTTGCCTCAAGCGATTGAATAATGACAAAAAAAAAATTATTTTTTTTTTTTTACACAAAGTTGTCACTAAATGATATATTGCTCACACATGCTATGGGCATATGTGAAATGACACCCCAAAATAAATTCTGCTGCTTCTCCTGAGTATAGGGATACCACATATGTGGGACTTTTTGGGAGTCTAGCCGCGTACGGGGCCCCGAAAACCAAGCACCGCCTTCAGGCTTTCTAAGGGCGTAAATTTTTGATTTCACTTCTCACTACCTATTACAGTTTTGAAGGCCATAAAATGCCAAGATGGCACAAAACCCCCACAAATGACCCCATTTTAGAAAGTAGACACCCCAAGCTATTTGCTGAGAGGCATGTTGAGTCCATGGAATATTTTATATTTTGCCACAAGTTGCGGGAAAATTACAAACTTTTTTTTTTTTTTCACAAAGTTGTCACTAAATGATATATTGCTCACGCATGCCATGGGCATATGTGAAATGACACCCCAAAATAAATTCTGCTGCTTCTCCTGAGTACAGGGACACCACATATGTGGGACTTTTTGGGAGCCTAGCCACGTACGGGGCCCCGAAAACCAAGCACCGCCTTCAGGCTTTCTAAGGGCGTTACAGTTTTGAAGGCCATAAAATGCCAAGATGGCACAAACCCCCCCCCAAATGACCCCATTTTGGAAAGTAGACACCCCTAAATTTAGGGGTACACTAGTGAGACTAGGTAATAAATGGCGGGTGCCCTGAAACTATAAAAAAATAACTAACCAACCAGCGTCACCTGTAACAGTTATATGGTGATCACTGGTGAAAGGGTTAACTAGGGGGCAATCAGGGGGCTTTATGCGGTAGTATATGGGGGTCCCTGGCGCTATAAAAAGCTGCGGCGAACCTAAATACCTACCTGCCTAACTAGCGTCACCTGTGACACTAATACAGCGATCAGAAAAACGATCGCTTATTAGGCTGGGTTCATACTGGAGCGATGCGGGAACACCACGAATCCGCGGCGGGTTCCCGCATCACATGCCTCCCGGCGGCAGTTCACGCTGCCCTATGCGAACTGCTGGGAGTGTCAGTGAAATGTTAATGACACCCCCAGATCAGTTCGCATATCGCAGTGCGATCTGCAAACTCGGATCGCATGGTGTGAACACCCATGCGATCCGATTCTGCTGCGGACCAAAAAAAGGGTCCCGTGCGAGTTTGCGGCGGGTGCGACACAAATTCAGCCATACTATCTGTATGGCTGAACTCGAATCGCACAGAGATCGGATGTGATTTGCACTGCAGTGCGGTGCGAATCACATCCGTTCTCATAAACCGCTGCAATGTGAACCCAGCCTTAGTGACACTGGCGACGGGGGGTGATCACGGGGTTAAATCTTTATTGGGGGGGGTTAGGGGGGTACCTTAGAACTAAAGGGGGCTAACCCTAACTGCCCTAACAGTTATTACAGTCACAAATGACACCCGCCAGGTGATCAGGGGGTTAAACCTTTATTAGGTAATAAATGGCGGGTGCCCTGAAACTATAAAAAAATAACTAACCAACCAGCGTCACCTGTAACAGTTATATGGTGATCACTGGTGAAAGGGTTAACTAGGGGGCAATCAGGGGGCTTTATGCGGTAGTATATGGGGTTCCCTGGCGCTATAAAAAGCTGCGGCGAACCTAAATACCTACCTGCCTAACTAGCGTCACCTGTGACACTAATACAGCGATCAGAAAAACGATCGCTTATTAGGCTGGGTTCACACTGGAGCGATGCGGGAACGCCACAAATCCGCGGCGGGTTCCCGCATCGCATGCCTCCCGGCGGCAGTTCACACTGCCCTATGCGAACTGCTGGGAGTGTCAGTGAAATGTTAATGACACCCCCAGATCAGTTCGCATATCGCAGTGCGATCTGCAAACTCGGATCGCATGGTGTGAACACCCATGCGATCCGATTCTGCTGCAGGCCAAAAAAAGGGTCCCGTGCAAATTTGCGGCGGGTGCGGCGGGTGCGATGCGAATTCAGCCATACTATCTGTATGGCTGAACTCGAATCGCACAGAGATCGGATGTGATTTGCACTGCAGTGCGGTGCGAATCACATTCGTTCTCATAAACCGCTGCAATGTGAACCCAGCCTTAGTGACACTGGCGACGGGGGGTGATCACGGGGTTAAACCTTTATTGGGGGGGTTGGGGGGGTACATTAGAACTAAAGGGGGCTAACCCTAACTGCCCTAACAGTTATTACAGTCACAAATGACACCAATGCAAAAAAAAAAAATGACATTGGTGTCACTGTGACTGGGGGGGCAGGGGTAATTGGGGGGGGTGATCGGGGGGGTGTGAGTGTGCCTGGCATGTTCTACTGTGAAGTGTCGTGTTGGTGCAACTCACCGATCCACTCTCCTCGGTGTCGGAACGAAAAATACCGACACGGAGGAGAGATTACATCACTTCCTCTCCTATGTTTACATTACAGGAGAGGAAGTGATGTGACGAAGGATTTCTATTCGTCGGGAGCGATCGCGAGGGGGTGGCCATGAATGAATGGCCGCCCCCTCATCCCGGATCGCTCCCGAACGAATACCGACCGCCGCAGGCACCGGGCGGGGGCCCGATCGGGCCCCCAACCCGCAGGAAGGCAAGGACGTACATGTAAGCCCTTATGCCTGCCCGTGCCATTCTGTCGACGTACATCGTCGTGCGGCGGTCGGGAAGTGGTTAAAGGAATTGGATATTTTTAATGTTCCACTTTAAGGGTGTAAAAAAAAAACAAAAAAACACTGTTCCCAGCTAAATGGATTTTTTTAAAGAATGATTTCTGCAATGTTCCCCAGGGCACTGCTCATACCCATGCTGTTTTTTTTTATACCCCCTTGCCTATTAGCCCAGACAAAGTGCATTTTTTAAATTGACAGATTTGACTTCCATTGATTTCAATGGGGTCCAGGTTCAGCATTCAAACTTCTTTGAAGTTCCCTGAACCCCCGACAAACTGAACCCAGCGCATTTCATCTCATCCCATGGTAGAGCAAAAGATGAAGAAAAGAAAAGAGAAAAATCAAAGAAAGGTTTTGCTTGGGAGACTTTTGTTTCTCTTTTTGAGAACGGTGTAAAGCAGTGGCGGCCCATAATGCAGGGAGCAAGAGCGCCACTCCCCTATCTATGCGTCCGGCCCCCTAAAGTACATGAGGGACGCATCGGAGCCCAATGGGGCCTTTTTTTTTAAGCATGTGATTAGCACCTGAGGCTCTAATAGACTTCAAAAAGGGATGCCGAGCTCACCCAGTTGACAATAGCGAATTAATATTTGCTATTGTCACACTGATTCTCCTCCGGCCAATCAGGAAGCAGGTCTTAAGACCCGTTTCCCGACTGGGCGAAAGGAGAAGCTATCCTATTGGCCTAGGAGAAGGAGACGCACAGCCGCTGTGATGCAGAGGAGGAGGTGTAGGGAAAACCGCCGCCCAAGCCATGGATGGGGTACATGCGGGGTGAGTGCCCCCAAAAAATATACTATCAGCCGCCACTGGTGTAAGGATATAGAAAAATGAATAAAACATATACATCAGGGAGGTGAGTAGCTGGTGAGGCTCTGGCTGGTATCAGAGCCAGATACACATTTTTTTTTTCACGTTATGCGAAAACTCAGGCTAATTTTAGTGTTTTTTTGTTTTTTATATATACATATGCATGAAACTGTTTCGTTCCCAAAAAAAACCATGTATGAAAATTTGCTGTGAAAATAACGTTCGATATAAAAATGACCACCATTTTATTCCCTAGGGTCTCTGCTAATACAATATATATAATGTTTGAGGTTTCTGAGTAATTTTGTAGCAAAAAAAATGATGATTGTTATTGTTATGTAGGAGAGAAGTGTCAGAATTGGACAAGGGGTTAATTACCATAAGTAATATACAAATAATTATTATGTATGTTTTTTTAAGGTAATTTACTATATTTCTGTACTCAAGCAGGTGGCTTAACAAAGAAATTACTGAAGTTTGAAGTTTCAACTTCCAACCAGTAATTTCACAGAAAATAGATAAATAATAAATGTTTTTTTTCTATCGTTTTTATTAAACAGTTATAAAAATGTATTACAAACAGTAACATATTCAGTATTGCCGTCAATTCAAGTATACAATGCATGTTAACCACTTCAGCCCCGGAAGGATTTGCCCCCTTCCTGACCAGAGCACTTTTTGCGATTCGGCACTGCGTCGCTTTAACAATTGCGCGGTCGTGCGACGTGGCTCCCAAGCAAAATTGCCGTCCTTTTTTTCCCACAAATAGAGCTTTCTTTTGGTGGTATTTGATCACCCCTGCGGTTTTTATTTTTTTGCGCTATAAACAAAAAAATAGCGACAATTTTGCAAAAAAACGCATTATTTTTTACTTTTTGCTATAATAAATATCCCCAAAAATATATAAAATGTTTTTTTTTCCTCAGTTTAGACCGATACGTATTCTTTTACACATTTTTGGCAATAGAAAATCGCAATAAGCATTTATTGATTGTTTTGCACAAAAGTTATAGTGTCTACAAAATAGGGGATAGTTTTATGGCATTTTTATTAATAATTTTTTCTTTTACTAGTAATGGCGGCGATCAGTTATTTTTATCGTGACTGCAACATTATGGCGGACACGTCGGACAATTTTGACACATTTTTGGGACCATTGGCATTAATACAGCGATCACTGCTATAAAATTACTGTATTTATCGGCATATAACACACACCCCAATTTAGGAGGGAATTTTAAGGAAAAAACTTACATTTAAATGCCCATCAATGCAGCCTTGTCAGTGTCCATCTGCAGCCTTGTCAGTGTCCATCTGCAGCCTTGTCCAATCTCTTTACAGCCTTGCCCAGTCTCTTTGCAGCCTTGCCCAGTCTCTTTACAGCCTTGCCCAGTCTCTTTGCAGCCTTGTCCAGTCTCTTTGCAGCCTTGTCCAGTCTCTTTGCAGCCTTGTCCAGTCTCTTTACAGCCTTGCCCTGTCTCTTTACAGCCTTGCCCTGTCTCTTTACAGCCTTGTCCAGTCTCTTTACAGCCTTGTCCAGTCTCTTTACAGCCTTGTCCAGTCTCTTTACAGCCTTGTCCAGTCTCTTTACAGCCTTGTCCAGTCTCTTTACAGCCTTGCCCAGTCTCTTTGCAGCCTTGTCCAGTCTCTTTACAGCCTTGTCCAGTCTCTTTGCAGCCTTGCCCAGTCTCTTTACAGCCTTGCCCAGTCTCTTTGCAGCCTTGCCCAGTCTCTTTACAGCCTTGCCCAGTCTCTTTGCAGCCTTGTCCAGTCTCTTTACAGCCTTGTCCAGTCTCTTTGCAGCCTTGTCCAGTCTCTTTACAGCCTTGCCCAGTCTCTTTGCAGCCTTGTCCAGTCTCTTTACAGCCTTGCCCTATCTCTTTGCAGCCTTGCCCATTCTCTTTACAGCCTTGCCCAGTCTCTTTACAGCCTTGCCCAGTCTCTTTACAGCCTTGCCCATTCTCTTTACAGCCTTGCCTATTCTCTTTACAGCATTGCCCAGTCTCTTTGCAGCCTTGTCCAGTGCCTTTGCAGTCTTGCCCAGTCTCTTTGCAGCCTTGCCCAGTCTCTTTGCAGCCTTGCCCAGTCTCTTTGCAGCCTTGCCCATTCTCTTTACAGCCTTGCCCAGTCTCTTTGCAGCCTTGCCCAGTCTCTTTGCAGCCTTGTCCAGTGCCTTTGCAGCCTTGTCCAGTGCCTTTGCAGCCTTGCCCAGTCTCTTTGCAGCCTTGCCCAGTCTCTTTTCAGGGTTGCCCCGATTTAAATTTGGCGCTGATCCCCCACCGACTGAGGAGAGAGGAACGAGCGGAGCCGAGATACACAAACCCGAAGTATACTCGGCTTTACTCGGCTCCTCTCGCAGTCCCGCCCACCTCCACTGATTGTGAGAGGAGCGAGAGCGCTGCTGACATACAGAAAGCCGAGTATACTTCAGCTTTGTGTATCTCGACTTCGCTCACTCCTCTCCGCTCAGTCAGTGGGAGATCGGCGTATAACACGCACCCACGATTTCCCCCTGACTTTAAGGGGAAAAATTGCGTGTTATATGCCGATAAATACGGTACATTGATTACTATAAAAATGTCACTGCCAGTGAAGAGGTTAACCACTAGGGGGCTGGGAGGGGTTAAGTGTGTCTCTAACGTGTTTCTAACTCTAATGTGTTTCTAACTATCTGGGGGATGGGCTGTGTGTGACGTGACACTGATCGCTGCTCCCGATGACAGGGAGCAGATGATCAGTGTCCTGTCATTAGGCAGAACGGGGAGATGCTGTTTACATTGGCATCTCCTCGTTCTTGAGCTCCGTGGCACGATCGCGAGTATCCCCATGGCGATCGAGTCCGCTAGACCCACGGGCATGGTCATGGAGCCTCCATTTCAGCATTTTTATTGGACAGCTTGAGCCAATGGTACTTTACCCATACCTCCCAACCTTTTGAAATGGGAATGAGGGACACCTGTTAGCAAAAGGATGTAGGCATAGGACACACACCTTGCCACGCCCCCTTAACTGCCTGCCGACCGTCCACCGCAGTTATACTGCGGCAGAATGACACAGGCAGGCGAATTGCCGTCATGCTACGTCGGTACCATAGATGGCCACTGGGTGCCCCCTGCTCGTCCACGGAGCCGATGCGAGTGCCCGGTGGTCTCGATCACCGCCGGGCTCCCGCGACTGCTCGGGGCACACGGAGAACCGGGAGCTGTGTGTGTAAACACACAGTTTGCGGTTCTCTGAGGGGAGAACAGACAGATCGTCTAGTCATACAGACTATGAACAGTGATCTGTCATCTCCCCTGCACAGTCCCCTCCCCCTTTCAGTTAAAACACACACTAGGGCACACATTAACCCCTTCACTGGCCCCTAGTGTTAACCCCTTCACTGCCAGTGACATTTTTACAGGAATCAATGCATTTTTAATCGCGCTGATTGCTGTATTAATGACAATGGTCCCACAAATGTGTCAAAATTGTCCGATGTGACCGCTATAATGTCGCAGTCCCAATAAAGATCGATGATCGCCGCCATTACTAGTAAAAAAAAAACAATTATTAATAAAAATGCCATAAATCTATCCTCTTTTTTGTAGACGTTATAACTTTTGCGCAAACCAATCAATATACACTTTTTACAATTTTTTTTTTTTTTTTTTACCCAAAATATGTAGAAGAATACATATCGGCCTAAACTGAGGAAAAAAAAAATTTGGGGGGATATTTATTATAGCAAAAAGTCAAATATATTGCATTTTTTTTTTCAAAATTGTCGCTCTTTTTTTGTTTATAGCGCAAAAAATAAAAAATGTAGAGGTGATAAAATACCACCAAAAGAAAGCTCTATTTGTGGGGAAAAAAGGACATCGATTTTGTTTGGGAGCCACGTCGCACGACTGCGCAATTGTCAGTTAAAGCGACGCAGTGCCGAATCGCAAAAAAATTGCTCTGGTCTTTGGCCAGCCAAATGGTCTGGTCTGTAAGTGGTTAAAGGCGCGGTTTAACCACTACTATTCATTTATACTAGTTTTTTATAAATGTACAAACGCAGCAATTTAGAATTAGGAGGAAAGGTTTAGCTCTTGGAAAAAAATTTTTTAACGATAAATAGCACATTCTATGGTGCCTTGCAAAAGTATTCATTCATTCAGTTTACTATGGTTCAGTTTGTGAATGAGCAGGAAGCCGCTCAGCACACTACACTTCACACTCATTCAATGTTCAATGCAGCTGAGGCTGCAGAGAAAGGGACTGGGGAATCTCTGTTCTCAGCCCCTTTCTCTGTCTCAAAAGTGAGACATCAGGGGTCTGTTAATACTCCTGATATTTCACCAAAGTCTCTTAATGGGGCTCGTAAAAAAATGTAAAAAAATAATAGTATAAAAAAAATAATTCAATTGAAAAAAAAGAAAACTTCTGACACCATCCACTGCTCTACTGACACCGTCCACTGCCCTAATAACACCATCTACTGCTCTACTGACACCGTCCACTGCCCTACTGACACCATCCACTGCCCTACTGACACCATCCACTGCTCTACTGACACCGTCCACTGCTCTACTGACACCGTCCACTGCTCTACTGAAATCGTCCACTGCTCTACTGACATCGTCCACTGCCCTACTGACACCATCCACTGCCCTACTGACACCATCTACTGCTCTACTGACACCATCTACTGCTCTACTGACACTGTCCACTGCCCTACTGACACCATCCACTGCCCTACTGACACCATCTACTGCTCTACTGACACCGTCCACTGCTCTACTGACACCGTCCACTGCTCTACTGACACCGTCCACTGCCCTACTAACACCATCTACTGCTCTACTGACACCGTCCACTGCCCTACTGACACCGTCCACTGCCCCACTGACACCGTCCTCTGCCCCACTGACACCGTCCACTACTCTACTGACACCGCCCACTACTCTACTGACACCGCCCACTACTCTACTACTCTACTGACACCGCCCACTACTCTACTGACACCATCCTCAGCTCTACTGACACCATCCTCTGCTCTACTGACACCGTCCTCTGCTCTACTGACACCGTCCTCTGCTCTACTGACACCGTCCTCTGCCCTACTGACACCGTCCTCTGCCCTACTGACACCGTCCTCTGCCCTACTGACACCGTCCTCTGCCCTACTGACACCGTCCACTGCTCTACTGACACCTTCCACTGCCCTACTGACACCGTCCACTGCTCTACTGACACCATCCTCTGCCCTACTGACACCGTCCTCTGCTCTACTGACACCGTCCTCTGCTCTACTGACACCGTCCTCTGCTCTACTGACACCGTCCTCTGCCCTACTGACACCGTCCACTGCTCTACTGACACCTTCCACTGCCCTACTGACACCGTCCACTGCTCTACTGACACCGTCCTCTGCTCTACTGACACCGTCTTCTGCTCCACTGACACCATCCACTGCCCTACTGACACCATCCACTGCTCTACTGACACCACCCACTGCTCCACTGACACTGTACATGTTTTAACACATTTTAAAATGTTTGTCAGCATTTTTTTATAAGAGTGTGTGTATATGTACAGTATGTATACATTATATTACCAAAAGTATTGAGATGCCTTCCTTTACACATGCATGTATTTTGATGGCATCCCAGTCTTAGTCTGTAGGGTTCAATACTGATTTGACACACCCAAAAATAATTTGGTGGAGGGGGATTATGGTGGGGGGGGGGGTTGTTTTTCAGGGGTTGGGCTCCACCCCTTAGTTCCAGTGAAGGGAACTCTTAAGGGGTCAGCATACCAAGACATTTTGGACAACTTTATGCTCCCAACTTTACGGGAACAGTTTGGGAATGGCCCCTTCCTGTTCCAACATGACCACCAGTGCACAAAGCAAAGTTCATAAAGACATAGATGAACGGGTTTGGGGTAGGGGAACTCAACTGGCCTGCACAGAGTTCTGACCTCAACCTGATAGAACACCTTTGGGATGAATTAGAGCGGAGACTGCGAGCCAGGCCTTCTCGTCCAACATCAGTGCCCGACCTCACAAATGTGCTTCTGGAAGAATTGTCAAACATTCCCATAGACACACTCCTAAACCTTGTGGACAGCCTTCTCAGAAGAGTTGAAGCCATTATAGCTGCAAAGGGCGGGCCAACTCAATATTGAACCCTACGGACTAAGACTGGGATGCCATTAAAGTTCATGTCTGTGTAAAGGCAGGCGTCTCAATTCTTTTACTGAGCACAGCAGGTGTACAGCCTCAGGAGGCAGTCAGCACAGCACAGGGATGGTGGGAGCCCCTCATAATATGCACAGCAGAGGTACAGCCCCAGGAGGAAGTCAGCATAGCACAGGGATGGTGGGAGCCCCTCATAATAAGCAGCCCCAGGAGGAAGTCAGCACAGCACAGGGATGGTGGGAGCCCCTCATGATAAGCAGCCCCAGGAGGAAGTCAGCACAGCACAGGGATGGTGGGGGCCCCTCATAATAAGTAGCCCCAGGAGGAAGTCAGCACAGCACAGGGATGGTGGGAGCCCCTAATAATATGCACAGCAGAGGTACAGCCCCAGGAGGAAGTCAGCATAGCACAGGGATGGTGGGAGCCCCTCATAATAAGCAGCCCCAGGAGGAAGTCAGCATAGCACAGAGATGGTGGGAGCCCCTCATAATAAGCAGCCCCAGGAGGAAGTCAGCACAGCACAGGGATGGTGGGAGCCCCTCATAATGAGCACAGCAGAGGTACAGCCCCAGGAGGAAGTCAGCATTGCACAGGGATGGTGGGAGCCCCTCATAATAAACAGCCCCAGGAGGAGCAGGCGAAAACTGGACCAGGGGTGCATGGCAGACAATCCGCTTCTCTCTTTCTCATCTAATGAAAATTCGTATTTCGGATAGGAAATTCTTCAACGGAATTACGTATTTTGGATAAAAACCAAACTTCCATCAGCATCGACTGTCATATTGAGGTATATTTTTGCCTTTAAATTCATTGTAACGAACGTTCGTACATGTTAACGAACCTAACGACAATTCGTATTTTCGTACGAAACGGAATTTCGGACACGAAATACGAAGTACAAATTAATTTTAATACGAATCGTAACGGAACAGAAAGAAACAAATTTATTGACGGCGCCCATGTCTACAAATCATTAGTAAGACCTCATCTGGAATATGCAGTTCAGTTTTGGCCACCATTTCTCAAAAAGGATATCGGGGAACTGGAGAAAGTGCAGAGAAGGGCAACCAAACTGATAAAAGGCATGGAAGAGCTCAGCTATGAGGAAAGATTAGAGGAACTGAATTTATTCTCTCTTGAGAAGAAGAGAATAAGAGGGGATATGATCAACATGTACAAATATATAAGGGGGGATATGATCTACATGTACAAATATATAAGGGGGGATATGATCTACATGTATACAATACATAAGGGGTGCATATAGTGAACTTGGTGTTGAGTGTTTCCCTGTAAGGTCATCACAGAGGACAAGGGGGGCACTCTTTACGTCTACACGAAAAGAGATTTCATCTCCAATGCAGAAAGGGTTTTCTATTTGTGTGTTTTTTTTTTTTTAGTTTTTTTTTTTAAGTTGGTTGAACTGGATCGACTATTTTCATTTTTCAACCAGATTACCATGAAACTATGAATTCTACTCCAGTGGTATACGTCAACAGTGTGTGGAGCTGCACCATTTTGTTGTAGACCCAACAGAAAGTTGGGAACAAAGACACAATAAACTGGCAGAGTTCGGATTTTCCATAACACTGTCGTTGTCTTCTCATGTTCTCCTTGCTGGTAGAACCCAGCTTTGGAAACCCAGTGCTAAAGAGACCCTGCCACCAGCTTAAAGTCTGCAGGAAAAAAATCACACTAGAATAAAGTGTTTTAAATACTTGCCTGCATCATTTTTTCTTTACATAACGTAATCACTCGCAATGTGCTAAAAAATGTGACTACTCCGGAAAGATTTCCGCCTCACAGTCCCCTTCCTACTTGAATTTCATAGCCCGCTACTTTTCTGTAAGTTCCTAGTTTTGGGTGTCTACACAAAGCAGTCTTTTCCCGGTAAATAACTGGATTACAACAATACATAGTTGCCAACATTGTAAAAAAAAAAATTCGGGACACTTTTTTGGCAGTGGGCGGAGTTGTGTTATAATTAGGGGGCGGGGTATGCGGTTATTGGTGTGGTATAGAAAAAGGTGAAAATATGGGTGTGGTTTAGGTAAAATAGTGGGTGTGGCTTACATGGGGCGTGGCTCAAATGGGTGTGGTTAGAGTATGCGATGAATGCGGGATGGAGAGGGAAAGGGGGAGAGGGGAGAGGGAAGAGGGAAAGGGGGGAGGGATGGAGGGACAGCAGCCCCCCGATCCTACACCACAATAGCAATATGTGTTATCCAGAGTTTGACAATCAGCAGATAAAGATACTCCAAATACCTGGTGTTGGTGCTTCAATTATCTCGGCGCCATGATTGTTATGGTGTCAGGATGATTGAAGCCCATTATTTCTATTATTACATTGTAATATGAAATGAAATCATTCAACTCACCATAATGCTGAATCAGTGGGAGCCATGAGCACGTCACTAGCCACGTTGCCTGCCACCAGATGCCATCAGGTGCCCCCAGCAGAGTCCCTCCTTACATCAGGTGCCCCATCAGAGCAGCCTTCCTTACATCTGTGTCTCCATCAGCGGAGCCCCTCCTTACATCTGTGTCTCCATCAGTCCTCCTAACATTTGGTGCCCCTCTGACATCCAGACTGCGCCCTCTGACATCCATACTAAAAAAAATGTATTAATAAAAATGCCATAAAACTATCCCCTATTTTGTAAACGCTATAACTTTTGCGTAAACCAATCAATCGCTTATTGCGATTTTTTTTACCAAAAATATGTAGAAGAATACGTATCGGCCTAAACTGAGGGAAAAAAAATTATTTTATATATTTTTGGGGGATATTATAACAAAAAGTAAAAAATAATGCATTTTTTTCAAAATTGTCGCTCTATTTTTGTTTCTAGCGCAAAAAATAAAAACCGCAGGGGTGATCAAATACCACCAAAAGAAAGCTCTATTTGTGGGAAAAAAAGGACATCAATTTTGTTTGGGAGCCACGTCGCACGACCGCGCAATTGTTAGTTAAAGCGAGGCAGTGCCGAATCGCAAAAAGTGGTCTGATCTTTGGCCAGCAAAATGGTCCGGGGCTGAAGTAGTTAAATGCACAAATAATCTTACAGGATGATTGTTGAAATGAGTGGTCGGGCAACAGGGTCTCTTTAAAGTTGACCCACTTATTCTCACCATTACAGCTACTAAAAATTACCTATTGTTTCAAAATATGCACTTTGCTATTATGCTATGGGGCTGATTTACTAAGATGAATGCACTGCGCTGGTTCATACCTTAATTTGTGCACCAGATGAATTATTAAGTTAGCGTATGAACCGGCGCCCGCATAAGCGCAACAGATTATAATATGCCGGCCCACACGATAATAATATGCCATTGATAATAGCGCACGCCGTATCATTAATAGTCCATTCACACGAGCAACACGACTTCCAGCACGACTTTGGGAGGCAACTTGGACACGACTTGAGTATGAATCACAGCGAGACTTGGGGCGACTTACAACACAACTTGGGGCGACTTACAACACGACTTTAAGTTGCCCCCAAGCCAGGCGACTTTAATTAAAAAAAAAAAAAATGCCATGGGTTCCCCTCCAAGAGCATACTAGACCCTTCAGGTCTGGTATGGATATTAAGGGGAACCCTGTGCCCAAAAAGAATGGAGTGGGGGTCCCCCCTCAAAATTTATACCAGGCCCTTCAGGTCCACGCAATGGGAGGCGCCGCGCAATGGGAGGCTCCCGCTGTGTGACGCTTCTCTTTTTCTGACACTTATATAATGGAACCGTGCGTCAGAGGGGGCGGGGTCACCGGGTGGCCCCGCCCTCCATTATATAAGAACTGTCAGAAGAAGAGAAGCGTCACACAGCAGGAGCCTCCCATTGTGCGGAGCAGCCCGAGAACAAAGAAGAGACGGCATGGAGGAAGATGCTGGACGAGAACACCAGAGCAAGAAGAAGAGGATCAGAGGAAGAAGAAGATGGAGGAAGAAACCGAAGGATGAAGGAAAGAAGAAGACCCCCACAACCACTGGCCAGGGTTGTGGGGATGAGGCCCTTGTCCTCAACAACATGAGGACAAGGTGCTTTGGGGGGTACTCCAAAGCATCGTCCCAATGTTGAGGGCATGTGGCCTGGTACGGTTCAGGAGGGGGGCGCTCTCTCATCCCCCCTCTTTTCCTGCGGCCTGTCTGGTATGGACTTTGAGGGGGACCCCCATGCCTTTTTTCCTTTTTTTTGGCACAGGGTTCCCCTTAAAATCCATGCTAGACCTGAAGGGTCTGGTATGGATTTTTTTTTTTGTTTTCAAAAGTGTTTATTAGAAAATAACAATCAGAATAAAGGATACACAGTGGTGAAGCATGTAAAATCATACAAAACAAAAGATGCAAATTACATAGTGTACATCGTATAAGTTCAAAATTGAGTGAACATGGCAAAATAAGCAAAAAAAAAGGAACACTATGAAATCAGTGTGAGTAACCTGAGTGGTAACTTATGCGATAAATGATACCACATGGATCGAAAGGGAGAGAATATTTCTAAAGAACCAGGAAAGACAGAAGGAGAGAAAATGAGAGAAAGAGGGGACTGGTATGGATTTTGAGGGGGACCCCCACGCCATTTATTTATTTTTTGCGCGGGGTTCACATTAATATCCATACCAGACCTGAAGGGCCTGGTATGGAATTTCAAGGGACCGCCACGCATTTTTTTTTTTTCTTAATTTTTTTTTTATTCTTAATGCTAGCATGACCTGTGTGCAAATAGCCTTAAAAAAAAAAAAAAAAAAAAAAAAAAAATCATAGAAGTGAACCAGTGCAAAAAAAAAAAAAAGTCTAGTTGAGAGGTGTGCCTGTTCAACTTATGCAAATTAATCTACGCGGCTTGACATTTACTAAGATTTTGCCAGCGCAGTGAACCAGAGCACTGGAGCGTGCGCAAATGCCGCTTGTGCATGCGCAGTGCATAAATTGACCTCGCACAGTTCCAAGTGTATTTGCAGGCGCAACAGGCTTGTTCACAGAAAGTTACTTTTCCGTTCTATTTTGGGCATATTTGTTACTTGGACAGTTATATCTATACTTCCTCACATCACCCCCATAATATTGGCACTTCCAGCTTCCTTTAATTCTGAGTTGAAGAATGCGTGCGCTGTGTTATGGATGCACCTCCACTATACTTTACTAGTTTACTCTTAACTCAAATTGTCAGGTGGCCTTTGACTCCCCAATTTATACAGTACCAGTACCATTTAGCCATGCTTTTAGACCAAATCTGTTTCTATATATTATTGTTTATATACCGTAGCACAGCACTAGTTAACCTTTCTTTAAACTTTTTCTAAGTTCTGCTGCGAACTGAACCGGGGGGTGTTCGGCTCATCACTAATTATTAGCAGTAATCAGAATGGATTCATGACCAGTGTAGTTCAGAGGTACCCAACTTGCCTCTTACTGCTATACCACTTGTACTCCACCATCCCCATTTCTTACCCTTCTAAAATGATGAGACCACACCTTAATTTTGGAGTATAAATGGCCATAGCAGCCTATTTATTATTCACACCATATAAATAACTCCAATATCAAATATATACCAAAATATCACCTCCATAACAACTTGTTCAACTCCAGTCTGTTGGTCTTTGACGGCACCCCGGAACTCCAACACATATTCCACCAATACACTGCGGGACCTTTTTCCACGCGATAGGCCTCCAGCGGATAACCTGCTCGGAGACAACCCCCTTCCCGCAGTGCAACCATTACAGTATTCCAGCTAACCTTTCGCTGGAATACACCGGAGGGGCACATACTACCGATGAGCCCCCCACCCCTTTCCATCACATATGTTTACTGCCACCGTCAAAGACCAACAAAAACACTGCCACAGCCCGCAAGGAGGACACCTTACCCTTAAGGGCTCCCCCACACCCCCGGGGCCTGCTGGATCCCATCTTTGAGTCCCAGAGCCCAGAAAACTATCCCCACTACCTGGAGGTGTATTCTAACACCCTCAATTACAGGCCCACATTAGTTTCCACCTCTACTTTCCTGATCACCAGGCCCCCCATTCTGAGCCACAACCTCCCGACCACCTGAGTGTTAGACAACTGTACGAAGTCGTAAAATATCTGACTTAACGTCCGAGATCAGCTCCCTGATCATTCGAACCCAAAAGCATTACCCCTTGCATGCATAACCCAAATGGCCGGCGGTTTATCCCGCCGCGCCTAACGTTCCACTTCCCATATCACCTTGCTGCACCTCAACCCCCATACACCTAGCCAGTGAACACATGCCTCCCTCCTCTAACTACCCAACTGTCTGCCAACCGATCTTGCATCTGCTCTCCTGGCCCCCCCAACAAACATACAGATAACAAAGAAAATCCAGACAAGGCGTATAAGTCCTCCATCTGGACAAAAACAAAACAAAAATGGCAAAGGTAGCACCAACTTTAAAGTAAACCAATGTAACCCCATACCACAAACAACACAGCTTGTATGTACAGACTACTCCCCCACTCGTGTGTTTTTTTTTTTTTTTTTATTATTATTATTTATTCCACCACCACATGAAGGCATAGGTAAGTGCGTAATCGCTTTGCTTCCCACCTAACATTCCTCCTTACCGCCACCTCATCCAACCCATATCTGGCAGCTTCTAAAGCTGCCCCGATGTGGAAGGAGTGTGAAGCGTATTCTGCACCATCCAACCTTGCATCCCAGTGGCATTTTCAGAACACCCACCCAAACTGGAACCTCGACCAATACTTCCCAGCCTTGTGCCACATGAACTGCCCCCCATGCCATCTGTTCCAAACCCTAGAAACTCTCTAAACGTTTTATCCCTTTTTTTTTCTTTTTTTTTTATTATTTGATGATTTATTTATTTTATTTTCATTTATCTTTTATTACTCTGAATCCTGGTAACACAAACAGCAGCACCCCCACCCCTCCAACCCTTTGATCATTTTTTATTTTATTTATTTATTGTCCAACCCAAACTCCTTTTTTCAATCCACCCTGCACAGCAGGTTAAACAAAAGCCAAAAACCCACCAGTTTCCGCTCGATGGCAGATACCAACCCCGTTTACCAAGTTCCTGGAACCACAGTACCACCAACAACCTTACCCCCCACACAGCCATGTTCGACCTCAGACTCCTGCACCGAACAACCCACCCTTCTTTTCATACCTTTACATAAGCCACCCATGTGGACTCACTGGCTGACTGCCCTGTTACCTCCCGTGGTGACTCCAATGCCATCTCCCCTATCCAGCCCGAGTAGGGAACCCCTCCCCCTCTGTGTCCGGCTAACTCTCTGAACCTATCCCACCGAAAATAGATGCACGAGTAAGCCCCCCGTGTTTCCGAAGCCTGCAAGATGAATAGCAAATAGAAAATGTTCAACTGCACCTAACGCAACACAAAATGGCATAGCCACCGTATGACCAGTTGTGACAATGCGGACATGTGGTTGACCACGTAACCACACCCACATAATCACAATTCAACTCCGTGTCAGGTTCCTGCATGACCCTTACCCCAGCTCCATAGCCGCAACCACTGGAAAAATTCCAATAGCACAAGTTTACGAATGAACACCCCACTTCCACCCAACAAACTTGGGGCCAAATTTCCTCACTCTATTGCCCCTGAAAGAGAAATTTCCCCCAAACCTGTTTACCCCGCCGTGTTCGTGACCTCTTTTCCCATCGACCTGGCATCCACCCATCGTCCGTTATATGTGGCCAAGAACTCGTACCAAACCTTCTAACCCTCCCCGTGTTCCGCATTTAACTGTTTAAATTATCCAGGGCCTGAAATCCCCACTGTAGCAGACGGCAGCCGTCGGCCAAAACCCGCTCATTGGAATAAAACCGGCAGGTGAAATTGAACTTACTCAGCAATGAATGCAAAGTCCACAACTGTACCTCACGCCGTCCCTGGGCCTCACACACCCCCTTCTATAGTACCTCCAACTTGGTCACTGACAGATGACCCTCCGTAACCCCTGAAACAATCACAATGCCAGAACAAAATAGTACAATATCCCTCGTTGGCCCCCTGTGTTTTGCAGCCAATGGCACTAATGAACCTACCTGCAATGTGCTGCAATGTATAAAGTATAATCGCACACACATCGGAGGAAGGCGGCCCAACACACAAACGTCCAAGTCATGTATGATTGAATCAGGGACCGACACGTCTCTACCCCCCCACTCCGGTAAAGAACTAAACATCTAACCATAGCCCACTAAATTGAGAAACCCATGGGCAGGCATCGTTCCAAGTAAAAAACTCCTCTTGCCAGCATCTATCCAGCAGCCAAAGCTCTCCGAATAAACTGTAAGCAAGTGGAACACGGATTCCTAGTTTGCCATAGGCGCCCCTTTTCCGTCACACCTAACCCACCTTATAGCTGTGTACGTGAAGTATCGGACACAGTGCACCGCATCGGATTATGACAGAACTCTTTTTTTTTTGACAGATAAGTGGGGAAACGAGGCGAAACTTGCTTGGTTCCTTCTCAGGCACAACCCCCACTGTAGACCCCATTAAAAGCCCCGGAGGCAAGCAGCCTCGCTATTTCCGTATCTACTTACGAAAGGCTGCAACCTTTTCACCCCTTTCCAAAAGTCATCCCTTGTGTGACTAGGCTCGCCTGTACATTGTCCTCACATGAAGCCACAATACAATGGATGGGTCCCCCCACCCTTTTAACACTCGTGTTTAACTGAACTGACAGGAGCTCACATTGCACTACCAACCCACCCCTTTCTTTTCAGCCGAGGGGGGTATAGTTGCCTCTACTACAGAAACCGCATCCAGAAGCCGCTATCCTTTGATCCCCATTAAGAAACGGCCATACCGACCTGCGCGGTCTAAACCGCTTATCATCCCGTAGCCAATCAGATCCCCCTTTTTAACATGTGCACCTACCAATGGCCCACATTATATAACAGAACAACGCCGAACCATGTTCGGGTTCTTCCCCCCATGACAATCGCATAATGGCGACTGCCTTCGGCAAAAGCGATCGGTACCTCCTCTTACCTTTATCCTTTTTCCCTTGATCTTCCTGCTTGACCCTATACACTTAAAATGTAAATTCCCCCCCTTTTTTTTTTTTAAAGGTGGCCATAACGAGAAGATCTCCATACACTTGCCTTTTCAAATCGTATCCCAGACCCCCTATTTAATTGTGTTCCCAGGGGACCCTCAAAGCACCCGTACATCTCACATTTTTATTTATTTATTTATTTTTATTTATTTTATTTTATATTTATTTATTTATTTATTTATTTTGCATCTGCAATCCTTACCATCTCCATCCTACCATTACCTGACAACCCCACCACTGCACCACTGTCCCCAAACTGGCAGGTGCACCGCCCGCCACTTGTGGGCCAGCATCCACCAACTCTGTTCAAGGAGGAGCAACTACTGTCGACATTGCACCCCCCTTTCCAACCCCCCAACAAATCCTGCAATGCAACTTAAACGAAAAACATTTAGACATTATTTGACTTACCAGGCTGACTGGAACCCCAACAGCCGCCTCGCTTGCCTCCATCGCTGGCTTGCATTTCTGCGGCTCCTCCTCCTCGCACACTGTCAGCTGGCCTTCCGACCTGTGGTCCCAGACCAGGACCGATGGTGTCATCAGCCCCCCAGGCAAAGAGGTCCTGGGGGCCGTGGAGTCCCTCCGTTGTACTGCCTGTCTCACCCCTGAAGCTCCGCCTCCTGCCACAGTTCCACACATGCGCTCACATACTATGACCTGGAAGGTCCACCTCGTCCTTCCACCGCCATCTTGTGCCATCTCGAGCCGCCGGTATAGGCCACGCCCACCCGCGGAGCCCCGCCCCCTTAAAAAAACTTTTTTTTTTTGTATAAGCAGCCTGATGGCCATACTAATAAGTCTCCCTCCTAAGCCTTCCTACCCGCGCAGCGATGCAGGCAGAGGAGGTAGTAGTCCTGCGATTCATGGGCGGGGAAGCGGCACCATAACGGCCCGTGGCCCCGCCCACTGAGCTGAGCTGGTGGCGTGGAGTCCACCCAGACCCTGTTCAGGCAGACGGCTGGCTATTCTTTGCTGGGGGACCGGATTGTTCCCCCCAGAGGGCTCCTTGCCTGGCGCATGGTCCCAGATGAGGGCCCTGGTGAAAACAGAGTGCCAGAGGCTGCAAACTCTGCATGCACAGCAACCATCACCTCCCAGCCACGATCAGCTCACCTGGTCATCCATAAAGGCCCTCATCCGATTGACATCTCAGCCATGTTGGAGGAGCAGAGCAAAAAACTGCCTCCTCATTTCTTTCTTCACAACTTTCTGTTTCCCAGCCCAGCCCCGCCTCCTCCTTATATATTACCACTCCCCCTTGGACTTTTCTCACTGTCCCCTCCCCTCTAATCTCTTCA
Organism: Lithobates pipiens; assembly: GCF_037356315.1. Classification (NCBI taxonomy): domain Eukaryota; kingdom Metazoa; phylum Chordata; class Amphibia; order Anura; family Ranidae; genus Lithobates; species Lithobates pipiens. Next base: position 11,668,738 of record NW_027507785.1, on the reverse strand, counting down.
TATTAACCCATGCCTTGTCTCCCCTAAACACATGGTCATGCCCAGCCCTGCACTACTTTTTCTTTTCTGTCTTTTCCGTTCCGGGCCTCACTTGAAGAATAATTCTTGCCAAACCAATCTATTAACCTTCTATGAGGAGGTGAGGTGCCATCTAGATAAAGGAAGGCCCGTAGACGTGGTGTATCTGGATTTTACAAAAGCATTTGATGCAGTTTCCCATAAACATTTACTGTACAAAATAAGGTAAGTTGGCATGGACCATAGGGTGAGTATATGGATTGAAAAGTGGCTACAAGGGCGAGTTCAGAGGGTGGGGATAAATGGGGAGTACTCAAGAATGGTCAGGGGGGGGTAGTGGGGTCCCACAGGGTTCTGTGCTGGGACCAATCCTGTTTATTTTTATTATTATTATACACGATTTATATAGCGCCAACAGTTTACGCAGCGTTTTACAGTGTATAGGGGGGACAACACAATTACAGTACAGTTCAATACAAAAGGTACAGGAGGGCCCAGCTCATTAGGGATGAGCTTCGAGTTCGAGTCGAACTCATGTGAACAATTTGGGGTGTTCGCGGTAAATTCGAAAAGAATAACACCCTGTACAAGTCTATGGGAGAAATCTAAAGGCTATAATGCAAGTTATTGTCCTAAAAAGTGTTTGGGGACCTGGGTCCTGCCCCAGGGGATATGCATCAATGCAAAAAAAAGTTTTTAAAAACTGAAGTTTTTTCAGGAGCAGTGATTTTAATAATGCTTAAAGTGAAACAATAAAAGTGTAATATTCCTTTAAATTTTGTACCTGGGGGGTGTCTATAGTATGCCTGTGAAGGGGCGCATGTTTCCCGTGCTTAGAACTGTCCCTGCACAAAGTATCATTTCTGCAGGAAAAAAAGTCATTTAAAATCACTCGTGGCTAGAATGAATTGTCGGCTCCCCGAAATACAGAGAACACTCATTGAAAGTCATTGATAAAAGAAAAAAAAAAAAAGCGTGGGGGCCCTTCAGGTCTGGTATGGATTTTAAGGTGAACTCCACGTCAAATTTAAAAAAAAAAAATGGCGTGGAGTTCCCCCTAAAAATCCATACCAGACCCTTTATCTGAGCACGCAACCTGGCAGGCCGCAGGAAAAGAGGGGAGGACGAGAGAGCCCCCCCCCCGGAACCGTACCAGGCCACATGCCCTCAACATTGGGAGGATGCTTTGGGGGTCTGTGACCCCTCAAAGCACCTTGTCCCCACGTTGATGAGGCCTCATCCCCACAATCCTGGCCAGTGGTTGTGGGGGTCTGTGGGGGGGGTTATCAGAATCTGGAAGCCCCCTTTAAAAAGGGGACCCCCAGATTCCGCCCCCTCCGTTTGAAATGGTAAGGGGGTACCATTTCTCAAAGAAAGTGTAAAAGAATGTTAAAAAAGACAAACACACTTTTGAAAAAGTCCTTTATTAAACATAAAAAATAAATAAAAAAAAGATTCCAGCGGTGGTAATCCACTCTTGAGAGGAAAAAGAGCAAGGGGACGAGATTTGATATAAAGTAAAAGGTAATTATAAAATTAGTTGGTAAATGTATAAGGGTTTACATGATTGTAACAGTAGTACATACATAAAAAGGAGATACAAAAATGTAACATTGGTAACTCCTGATGAGTGGCTCAAAAGCCACGAAACGCGTAGAGCTACAAACTGCCGTGTCCCTACCATCACTTATTTGAGTCTCAATTTATTATTGTATCATTTTTAATTACTGACCCAGGGAGGCAATAGGTCTTGCAGGTTTTACTGTGTCAAACATTTTATTTAATCCTTTCTTTGGTGAATTTTGGAATTTGATTGTTAATTCAGTATGAGTAATTGATGTTATCAATAAGCTTAAATATTGTACCTTATGATATTGATGTTATATCTCTGTACCTGGTTTCTATGTGTGTTTTATTGTTACAATCAATTAAAGTCCTATATACTCACCAATTAACTTTACAACTATTTCTTACTCCATACAAAGTCCCGCCCCTTTTTCTCCTCTCTTTTTTTTCTCAATGAACTGGGATGGAAACGCAGGACCTTACCAGGCCATGGTTTCACTCAAAGTCCCTAGGGATGGAATTACATGTACCTTTACCAGGACATGATTTCAATAAAGTCCCTAAAAATCCTTATTTTTTGTTACCAATGTTACATTTTTGTATCTCCTTTTTATGTATGTACTACTGTTACAATCATGTAAACCCTTATACATTTACCAACTAATTTTATAATTACCTTTTACTTTATATCAAATCTCGTCCCCTTGCTCTTTTTCCTCTCAATGAACTGGGATGGAAACGCATGACCTTACCAGGTCATGGTTTCACTCAAAGTCCCTAGGGATAGAACTACATGATCCTTACCAGGACATGATTTCGCTTAAGTCCCTAAAAACCCCTATTTTTTGTTTTTTTAACTAATCAGGAATTATTTATTTACACTTTATCTGTTTACCCCTAATATTTTGCAATCTATTGACCTCTGGCTTAGCCTCCCTTTCCTTATTTAATTACAATATTTCTTGATTTCAAAGCAAATTTTTTTAAAATTCTCCAACTTGTTTTATATAATTATTTATATATAATTAGGTCCCCTGTGAACATGTGTCCTTGGTCTGTCTACACTGTTGGTATGTGGGGTGGCCGGATTGCTGCGCCGCCCGGTTTTGTCCTCATTTCCGGGAGTTGCGTCGCGCTCTGCGGACCTCCCCCTGCCCCCGCATCGTCTTACGCCTGGGGGGGTGGAAATTCCGCACAGCGCGTCGACGTCATGGTTCCCACGCTGAACGCATGACGCCAGTCATGGCGTCACTGCGTCCCTGCACGTGGAGCCTACATCCGCAGGCGGACTGGGGGATGTTTAGTCAGTCGGCCGGTGACTTAGCTAACCCGACTGCTGACCCATCCTCCCCGTTTTTCCGCCATGCGTCGTGGCGTTGGCGGGCTATCCCTGGCGACACGCTTGCAGGTATTTCCCTGGGAAGTGGCTGGCATTCTAGGCTACCTGCACTTGGGTTTACACACAATTAGGGCTTTTTCTTGTCCTTTCTTCCATATATCTTTCTGAACACAGGTATCGGTGCACCTTAAATTCCTATTCACGGTATGTCTTTTTCCTTGGACAACAAGCCTCTTATTCTTCTTTCTCATGCATGTTACACTTACTTTTTTATTTTATTTGGGATACTTTCACTGTCCCATTCTGTTAAACTTCGTAATAGCACGGACTCTTTGCCCAGTATTTAATTTCTTTTCACCTTCCTCTTTGAGCAATTTTTTCTTGCTCACTTCTCACATCCTTAATTGTTCTCCCTCAGGAGTGCCTAGTTGGTTCCATGCCCGCCCTGGGTGAAGCCTATGTGGGTTATGTTTCCGGGGCTGCCTACCACAGCTCCCGGCAAGGGGTGTCCCTGGACGGTTTGCGTTGTCCGGTCATCCTATTGTCAATTTGTGTATTTGAGCAAGTAGACATATACTCGGGGTAAGGCCCATTCATTCTTTCCATACTTATGTCGTCTATTATTTTTTATTAGATTACTCATTCATTATTATTTTACTATAGATTCATCACGCCTTTCTCCTGATGAGTGGCTCAAAAGCCACGAAACGCGTAGAGCTACAAACTGCCGTGTCCCTACCATCACTTATTTGAGTCTCAATTTATTATTGTATCATTTTTAATTACTGACCCAGGGAGGCAATAGGTCTTGCAGGTTTTACTGTGTCAAACATTTTATTTAATCCTTTCTTTGGTGAATTTTGGAATTTGATTGTTAATTCAGTATGAGTAATTGATGTTATCAATAAGCTTAAATATTGTACCTTATGATATTGATGTTATATCTCTGTACCTGGTTTCTATGTGTGTTTTATTGTTACAATCAATTAAAGTCCTATATACTCACCAATTAACTTTACAACTATTTCTTACTCCATACAAAGTCCCGCCCCTTTTTCTCCTCTCTTTTTTGGTAATCCACTCTTGTTATCCAGCAACAGATGATCATCTCAAGGGGTCCAGCGATGGCTGATCTGATCCAACGACTGGTGACCTCTCCCTCCAGCGCAGCGCAGTCCATCCATCCTCAAGTTTCCATTACATCAGAGGGGAGCGGGTCACCCATACGTCATTGGGGAAGCCAGGCTTTCCCACTTGCGTCAGAGGGGGCGAGGTCAGGTGACGGGTGGCCCCGCCCTCCTCATAAGAAATGTCAGGCTGCCGGGATCCCCGCAGTGTCTCCGCCAGTGGAGACAGAGGATGGATGGACTGCGCTGTGCTGGAGGGAGAGATTACCCGTCGTTAGATCAGCCATCGCTGGACCCCAGAGAGATGATCATCCGTCGCTGGATAGCAAGAGTGGATTACCACCGCTGGAATCTTTATTTTATTTTTTTTATTTTTAATAAAGGACTTTTTCAAAAGTGTGTTTGTCTTTTTTGACATTCTTTTACACTTACTTTGGGAAATGGTAGGGGTACTTTTGTACCCCCTTACCATTTCAAACGGGGGGGCCCTGATAAGCCTCCCGCCCGCAGACCCCCACAACCACCGGCCAGGGTTGTGGGGATGAGGCCCTTGTCCTCATCAACATGGGGACAAGGGGCTTTGAGGGGTCTTTGACCCCCAAAGCATCCTCCCAATGTTGAGGGCATATGGCCTGGTACGGTTCAGGAGGGGGGCGCTCTCTTGTCCCCCTTTTTTCCTGCGACCTGCCAGGTTGCGTGCTCAGATAAAGGATCTGGTATGGATATTTTGGGGGAACCCCACGTCATTTTTTTTTTTATTTGACGCGGGGTTCCCCTTAATATCCATACCAGACCTGAAGGGCCTGGTAATTGAATTTTGGGAAACCCCACACTTTTTTTTTTTATCAATGACTTTCAATGACTTTTCTGTATTATGGGGAGCCGACAATTCATTATAGCTGCCAGTGATTTTAAATTACTTTTTTTCCTGCAGAAATTACACTTTGTGCAGGGACAGTTCTAAGCACAGGAAACATACGCCCCTTCACAGGCATACTATAGACACCCCCAGGTTTGAAATTTAAAGGACTATTACACTTTTATTGTTTCACTTTAAGCATTATTAAAATCAGTGCTCATGAAAAAGCGGCAGTTTTGAAAACTTTTTTTTTGCATTTATACATGTCCCCTGGGGCATGACCCAGGTCCCCAAACTCTTTTTAGGACAATAACTTGCAAATTAGCCTTTAAAATTAGCACTTTAGATTTTGATCGTTTGAGTCCCATAGACTTTAATAGGATTCTAAAGTTCACACGAAGTTTAGGTCTGTTCGCAGGTTCTGGTGCGAACCGAACCGGGGGTGTTCAGCTCATCCCTACTGCTCACAGAGCTTATATTCTAAAGGGAGGGGGTGGTGGTACAAAGGGTAATAGCTGCAGAGAATGATTTGATGGGGGTGGCTCGGGGACAGTTGTTAGGTGGGTGTGGGATAAGCTTCCCTGAATAAATGAGGGATCTCCTAAAGGTGGACAGGGTAGGGGCTGATCGGACAGACTGGGGCAGGGAGTTCCAGAGGATAGCAGAGGCTCTTGAGAAGTCCTGAAGGTGAGCATGGGAGGAGGTAACAAAGGAGCTAGAGAGCAGCAGGTCCTGGGAGGAGCGGAGGGGACGATTTGGGCAATATCTGCAGATGAGGTTGGTGATGTAGATGGGGGCAATGTTGTGAATGGTCTTGTATGTTATGGTTAGCATTTAGAATTTTACACGGTGGAGTAGGGGAAGCCAGTGAAGGGATTGGCAAAGAGGAGCAGCAGTCACGGATCGGTTAGTGAGGTGCAGCAGAATTCATAATAGACTGAAGGGGGATAGTCTGCTTAAGGGTAGGCCATTAAGGAGAGAGTTGCAGTAGTCAAGGTGGGAAATAATCAATTAATTTGTTGATAAACGACATGGAGGATAAACAGTTCAATCTCTGTATTTGTGGACTACTTTTGAGGATACTAAGCTAAGCGGGGCAATAACTTCTCCGCAGAATGCGGAAACCTTGCAAGAAGATCTGAACAAATTTATGGGGTGGGCGACTACATGGCAAATGATGTTCAATGTAGAAAAATGTAAAATAATGCAAATGGGTGGCAAAAATATGAATGCAATCTATACACTGGGGGGAGAACCTCTGGGGGAATCTAGGATGAAAAAGGACCTGGGGGTCCTAGCAGATGATAGGCTCAGCAATGCCAAGCTGCTGCTAACAAAGCAAACAGAATATTGACAATAAAAAGGGAATCAGCTCCAGAGATAAAACGATAATTCTCCCACTCTACAAGACTCTGGTCTGGCCGCACCTGTAGTTCTGGACACCAGTCCTCAGGAAGAATGTACTGGAAATGGAGAGAGATTCCAGAGTAGGGATGAGCCGAATACCCCCCGGTTCGGTTCGCACCAGAACTTGCGAACGACCCCCGCGTTCGGTACGAACGTTAGAACCCCATTGAAGTCTATGGGACTCGAACGTTCGAATTGGAAAGTGCTAATTTTAACGGCTAATATGCAAGATAGTGTCCTAAAAAGGGTTTGGCGACCTGCCTCCTGCCTCAGGGGACATGGGTCACTGCAAAAAAAAGTTTTAAAAACTACCGTTTTGGTGGGAGCACTGATTTTAATGACGATTAAAGTGAAAAAAAAAAGTGAAATATTCCTTTAAATATGGTGCCTGGTGGGTGTCTGTAGTATGCCTGTGAAGTGCCACGTGTTTCCCGTGTTTAGAACAGTCCCTGCACAAAATGACATTAAGCGTAAATAACACCATTTAAAACTGCTTGCGGTTTTAATGTTATATCTGGTTCCTGCAATATGGTTGAAAATCATTCAGAAAAATGGCATGGGTAGCCCTCCCTGCCCATTACCAGCCTATTTGGGTCTTGTACGCATATTAAGGGGAACCCTGTACCCATATTAAAAAAAGGAAATGCGTGTGGCCCCCAGGCCCTATATACTCAGAACAGCAGTATACAGGCGGTGCAAACAAGACTGGGACTGTGTAGGTTTGTTGTGTTAAGTTGAATCTGTTTGTAATTTTCAACTGGTACATTTTTAAAGTGTAGCTCCAGTCAAAAAAAATATTTTTAAGCTTTTTGGAAAACATAGGGAAGGGTTATCACCCCTGTATAATTTGTTTTGTCGTCCATCTTTTTTCATCTCACTTGCTGTTGTCTCCTTCCGTTTGCAAGTAGGAGATGTTTGTAAATTGGATGTTTGAAAGTAGGGGCCTGCCCTATATGCTCTGCAGAAATGGCGGAACAAGGTGTTGGTTTTGCAACAACATTGTAAGCCCTCAAAGTGACTCTTGGTGGGCGCTGGAGCGCCCTGCTGTGAACGATTATATCAAGAATTGTAATTACATGCCATTGTTGAACAGTGGTAGAAAAATTGACCTTTGGTGGTTGTGGTGCTGGTGCCACAACACTATAAGTCCTCACAGTTACTCTGGGTGGGCACAGGAAGGGGCCCTCCTGTGAAATATTATATCAAGAATTGTAATTACATGTCCCTGTTAAACAGGGGCAGAAAAATTGGGCCTTAGGCACTGGTGCCATCACACTGCAACCTCTGCCATACACTCTAGTTTTTTTGCAGGAATTAGCCCTGCTGCAAAGCATTGCATCAAAAATTGTACTTAAACGCCCCTGTTAAACAGGGGCAGAAAAATTGGGCCTTAGGCACTGGTGCCATCACACTGCAACCTCTGCCATACACTCTAGTTTTTTTGCAGGAATTAGCCCTGCTGCAAAGCATTGCATCAAAAATTGTACTTAAACGCCCCTGTTAAACAGGGGCAGAAAAATTGGGCCTTAGGCACTGGTGCCATCACACTGCAACCTCTGCCATACACTCTAGTTTTTTTGCAGGAATTAGCCCTGCTGCAAAGCATTGCATCAAAAATTGTACTTAAACGCCCCTGTTAAACAGGGGCAGAAAAATTGGGCCTTAGGCACTGGTGCCATCACACTGCAACCTCTGCCATACACTCTAGTTTTTTTGCAGGAATTAGCCCTGCTGCAAAGCATTGCATCAAAAATTGTACTTAAACGCCCCTGTTAAACAGGGGCAGAAAAATTGGGCCTTAGGCACTGGTGCCATCACACTGCAACCTCTGCCATACACTCTAGTTTTTTTGCAGGAATTAGCCTTGCTGCAAAGCATTGCATCAAAAATTGTACTTAAACGCCCCTGTTAAACAGGGGCAGAAAAATTGGGCCTTAGGCACTGGTGCCATCACACTGCAACCTCTGCCATACACTCTAGTTTTTTTGCAGGAATTAGCCCTGCTGCAAAGCATTGCATCAAAAATTGTACTTAAACGCCCCTGTTAAACAGGGGCAGAAAAATTGGGCCTTAGGCACTGGTGCCATCACACTGCAACCTCTGCCATACACTCTAGTTTTTGTTGCAGGAATTAGCCCTGCTGCAAAGCATTGCATCAAAAATTGTACTTAAACGCCCCTGTTAAACAGGGGCAGAAAAATTGGGCCTTAGGCACTGGTGCCATCACACTGCAACCTCTGCCATATACTCTAGTTTTATTGCAGGAATTAGCCCTGCTGCAAAGCATTGCATCAAAAATTGTACTTAAACGCCCCTGTTAAACAGGGGCAGAAAAATTGGGCTGCTGGCATCACCCAGAACCAAAAATGTTCTTCCAACATATCAGCGGAGGAGGAAGAGGATAGACAATCAACATAACAGGACAGTCACTCAGCATCAGCATAGGCAGTCTTGAAGGGATGTGGTATTTCAAAAAAAATTATTCGGTTACATCAGCTTCAGGTGCTTGGTAGCTGTGGGTGATCCAAGACTGATTCATCTTGATGAAGGTCAGTCGATCAACTGATTCGGTGGACAGGCACACCCTGTGATCGGTAACGAAGCCACCAGCAGCACTGAAGGTGCGTTCCGAAAGAACGCTGGATGCAGGACAGGCCAGTAGCTCAATTGCATACTGTGCAAGCTCTGGCCAGTGATCCATCCTCAAGACCCAGTAAGCCAGAGGATTTTCAGTGGGAAAGGTGTCCAAGTCTGACCTTGCCCCTAGGTATTCCTGCACCATGTAAATTAGACGCTGGCGATGGGTGCTGGAACCAATCATACCTTGGGGCTGCGGACTAAAAAATTGTCTGAAAGCATCAGTCAGACGGCCACCTTCTCCACCGCTCCTTCTGACTGATGCCTCAGCAACACGTTGTCCAGGACCAGGAGTTTGTGACCTCCCAGTCTCTGGGAACGCGTTGCACAGAGCTTTCTGCAAGGCCTCCCGGAGATGTCTCATCCTCTGCTCCCTCTGCGATGGCAAGATAAGGTCGGCAACCTTACCCTTGTACCGTGGATCAAGGAGAGTGGCCAGCCAGTAATGGTCCCTCTCCTTGATCCGAAGAATACGAGGATCCTTCCGCAGGCTTTGCAGGATCAGGGAGGCCATGCAGCGTAGGTTAGCTGAGGCATTCGGTCCGGAGTCCTCTGGGTCACTAAGGACAACATGATCCGCAGCTACCTCCTCCCAGCCACGTACAAGTCCACGTGTTTCTTGGGACTGTAAATCATCCCTATAAGACTGCTGCTGCTGATGCTGAGTGCCAGCCTCCACCTCCATGCTGACACAATCATCCTCCTCCTCCTCTTCCTCCTCCTCACCCTCTTCCTGTGTGATGGGTGGCACAGCAGGAACACTGTCTGGATAAAGGGGGCCTTGAGAGGCAAGGAAGTCCTCCTCTTCCTGCCTCTGTTCTGCCTCAAGTGCCATGTCCATTATTCCACGCAGCGTATGCTCCAAGAGGTGGACAAGAGGTATAGTGTCACTGATGCATGCACTGTCACTGCTCACCATCCTTGTGGCCTCCTCAAACGGTGACAGGACAGTGCATGCATCCCTGATCATGCCCCACTGGCGTGGTGAGAAAAAACCAAGCTCTCCTGACCCTGTCCTGGTGCCGTAGTCGCACAGGTACTCATTGATGGCCCTCTGCTGCGTGTGCAGCCGCTGCAGCATGGCCAATGTTGAGTTCCATCTGGTGGGCATGTCACATATAAGGCGGTTCTTGGGCAGGTTCAACTCCTTTTGGAGCTCAGCCAGCCGAGCACAGGCATTAAATGATCGGCGGAAATGCACACAGACTCTCCTGGCCTGTTTCAGGACATCCTGTAAGCCGGGGTACCTGCCCAAGAACCGCTGCACCACCAGGTTAAGGACGTGAGCTACACAGGGCACATGGGTCAGTTGTCCCTGTCGGAGGGCGGAGAGGAGGTTGGTGCCATTGTCGCAAACCACCATTCCTGGCTTAAGCTGGCGTGGCGTCAACCACCTCTCGGCCTGCCCCTGCAGAGCTGACAAAACATCCGCCCCAGTGTGGCTCCTGTCCCCCAAACAAACCAGCGCAAGCACGGCATGGCATCGTTTTGCCTGCATACTTGCGTAGCCCCTGCAACGCCTACGGAGCACCGCTGGTTCTGAGGACAGAGCACTGGAAGAGGCCATGGAGGAAGAAGAAGAGGAGGGGGTGGAGGAGAGAGGTGTGTCACAACCAATAGTAGCATTTTGGAGGCGTGGTGGCGGAACAACCTCCAATACTACTGCACCTTGTCCTGCATCCTTCCCAGCAGCCAGAAGAGTGACCCAATGGGCCGTGAAAGACAGGTAACGTCCCTGTCCATGCCTGCTGGACCATGAGTCAGCGGTAATATGCACCTTACCACTGACCGCCCTGTCCAGCGAGGCAAGGACATTGCCTTCCACATGCCGGTAGAGAGCCGGAATTGCCTTCCGTGAGAAAAAGTGGCGTTTGGGGACCTGCCACTGAGGAACCGCACATTGTACAAACTCACGGAAGGGGGCCGAGTCTACCAACTGAAAAGGCAGCAGTTGAAGTGCTAGTAATTTAGCCAAGCTAGCATTCAACCGCTGGGCATGTGGATGGCTGGGAGTAAATTTCTTCCGCCGGTCCAGCAGCTGGGGCAGGGACATTTGTCTGCTATAATCGGACGTGGATGTACCACTAGCAGAGTTCCCGGAAGCACTTGGCTGTGACACACCTAATTCTACACCTTCATTCCTCTCAGAGCAGGGTTCAGAGAGGACTGAAGGTCTAGTGGGGTTGGAGATGCCAGCTGATGAGGAGCAAGGAGAGGTCCGCTTTGTTCTTTGGTGTGGGTCTTTGAGGTATGCTTGCCAACGAGCTGCATGGCAGGTCAACATATGTCTGGTCAAGCATGTGGTGCCCAAGCGGCTGATGTTTTGGCCACGTGAGATACGCTTGAGACATATGTTGCAAATAGCAGCGGTGCGATCTGATGCACTCGTCTCAAAAAAGGCCCACACCAAAGAACTTTTAGAATAACGCGCAGAGGAAGCGCTCTGCGCAGAGGAAGCGCTCTGCGCAGGCGGAGCTCTGTGGTGTGATTCAGTCGGTGTGCTGCCCCTAAGCTGGCCCCCGGAGGGCATCCTGCCTCGTTGGACATGTGCCTCCTCCTCCTCCTCCTCCTCCTCCCTCCTTCCAGGCACCCACGTGGAGTCAGTGCCCTCATCATCCCCTCCCTCTTCATCGCTGTAGCAAACCTGGCAGTATGCTGCAGCTTGTGGAACATGACTGCCAGATTGCTGTCCTTCTTGAGCATCCCCTCTCTCTGTGCTCACGCTACTGCCTTCCTCTAGCTGAGTGTCATCATCAGAGCCCACCAAACACTGGGCATCCTCCTGGAGCATGTACCCAACACTGTGCTCAAAGAGTTCAGGAGACTCCTCAGGAGGACGTGGTGGGTCTAGGGAAGGAGTCACTGATGATGACATTGAGAGGAGGGACGACGATGTGTTGGCAGCTGCTTTTCTACTACCCTGAGACTGGGTGAGAGAGGATGAGGAGGATGAAGAGGGCTTGGTCATCCACTCTACCAAGTCGTTGGCATGTTGCGGTTCAACATGTCCAGCTGCAGAAAAGAAGGACAAGCATGTCCCATGGCCACGTGCTGATGACAATGCACCGTGTCCACGACCAGCACTGTTGTCTCTAGACACAGAGCCTGCTTGCCCTCTTTTATCGGCTCGCGCCTGTCTGCCTCTCCTTGCTGGCCTTCCAGACATGGTAATTGCCTGAAGGGAGTTGGGTAAAACAGTAGTTGGGTAGTTTATATTGTGCTGGAGGCACACAACACCCACTAACTCCTGCAGATGCCTTTTTTATAGAACAGCAGAGTTAAAGGGGTATATACAGATGTATACTGTGCTGTGCTGGAAGCACACACAACTTCCAATAACTCCAGCAGATGTCAATCGGGCCCAAATAGAGAACAGCTATGTAGGTGGATAATAGCGGTATGTACTGGGTACAGAGCAGGCACACAGCACGCACTATCTCCTGAGTGACACTACTGACTGCAAGCTCTATTGTTAAAGATGGACCACTAGCTATATAGGTGAGGTGAATATCACGGTGTATACTGCGGTCAGGGCACGCAGACAATAACCAGAAAACAACAGAGTTAAAGGGGTATATACAGATGTATACTGTGCTGTGCTGGAAGCACACACAACTTCCAATAACTCCAGCAGATGTCAATCGGGCCCAAATAGAGAACAGCTATGTAGGTGGATAATAGCGGTATGTACTGGGTACAGAGCAGGCACACAGCACGCACTATCTCCTGAGTGACACTACTGACTGCAAGCTCTATTGTTAAAGATGGACCACTAGCTATATAGGTGAGGTGAATATCACGGTGTATACTGCGGTCAGGGCACGCAGACAATAACCAGAAAACAGCAGAGTTAAAGGGGTATATACAGATGTATAATGTGCTGTGCTGGAAGCACACACAACTTCCAATAACTCCAGCAGATGTCAATCGGGCCCAAATAGAGAACAGCTATGTAGGTGGATAATAGCGGTATGTACTGGGTACAGAGCAGGCACACAGCACGCACTATCTCCTGAGTGGCACTACTGACTGCAAGCTCTATTGTTAAAGATGGACCACTAGCTATATAGGTGAGGTGAATATCACGGTGTATACTGCGGTCAGGGCACGCAGACAATAACAGGAAAACAGCAGAGTTAAAGGGGTATATACAGATGTATACTGTGCTGTGCTGGAAGCACACACAACTTCCAATAACTCCTGCAGATGTCAATCGGGCCCAAATAGAGAACAGCTATGTAGGTGGATAATAGCGGTATGTACTGGGTACAGAGCAGGCACACAGCACGCACTATCTCCTGAGTGACACTACTGACTGCAAGCTCTATTGTTAAAGATGGACCACTAGCTATATAGGTGAGGTGAATATCACGGTGTATACTGCGGTCAGGGCACGCAGACAATAACAAGAAAACAGCAGAGTTAAAGGGGTATATACAGATGTATACTGTGCTGTGCTGGAGGCACACACAACTTCCAATAACTCCAGCAAATGACAATCGGGCTCAAATAGAGAACAGCTATGTAGGTGTATATAGTGGTATGTACTGGGTACAGAGCACGCAGACAGCACGCACTAACACTACTGACTGCAAGCTCTATTATTAAAGCTAGATCACTAGCTATATAGGTGAGGTGAATATAGTGGTGTATACTGCGGTCAGGTCACAGACAGTAACCACTACACAAGAGCAAAATAGTAAATCAGCCAAAAACGATTGGTGTGTAACTGTGTTGAAGGTACACAGAACACCCACTGCTTCAGATGCTAACAAACACTACACGAGGCCGCCTGAAAGGCGGCTTTATATAGTGTGGGGCGTGCACTACACAGTCTGAGCTATGATTGGCCACAGGCAGGATGCCTGTGGCCAACCATTGCTCTCCTCGCTACTGGCGCTGCGATTGGCCAAGCATGCGGGGTCACAGTGCATGCTTGGCCAATCGTGAGACAGCAATGCATTGCGCCATCGCAGTGCATTGTGGGCCACACGAATTTTGCCGCGAACGGCCCAAACGTTCGGAATTCGGCGAACGCACGAACGACCGATGTTCGAGTCGAACATGCGTTCGACTCGAACACGAAGCTCATCCCTATTCCAGAGAAGCACAACAAAACTAGAAAAAAAAGGGTCTAGAGGATATTAGTTATGAGGAAAGGTTGCGAGCACTGAACTTATTCTCTCTGGAGAAGTGACGCTTGAGAGAAAATATGATTGCAATGTACAAATACCGTACTGGTGACCCCACAATAAAAAAGGGATAAAACTTTTCCGCGAATAGGTATTTAATAAGACACAACTCACATTAATAAGACACATTCAATAATTCAATAGAAGAAAAGAGGTTTAACCTTAAACTACGTAGAGAGTTCTTTACTGTAATGCCTTGTACACACGGTCGGAGTTTCTGACAGGAAAAGTCCGATCCGATTATTTTGTCAGAAAATCCGATCATGTGTGGGCTCTGAATTTCCGAGAGCAGGACCTAAAATTTTCCGATAATAAAATCCGATCTGACTTTTTCGGATCGTGTGTATAGAATTCCGACACACAGCATTTTTTTTTTCCCCTCTTTCTTCCTGCCAAATTAGGTGAGGGGTTAATTGTTCACAGGTGTATAAAGGTAGTTATACAAACTCCCCCTTGAGCTTGCTCCCTGATTGTGGCTTGCATGTGGATTTTCTGAACACAAGTGGATTTTTTGAACTAAAGTGGAGAGTTAACAACCAGGATTTGAAAACAGGAGTTAAGACAGGAGTCTCTAACCTCTATCCTACCTCCATCCTCCCCTCCAATTTAAAGATCCCACTGCAAGGGGCAACCAGACAGCTTTCCAGAAATGTCAGGCTGACAGCAAGCCAGATTCACCGGAACCAGAGTGTTTAAAGGGGACAACCGCAGCCAGGTAAGCTCGCACCTCCACTCCCCCCCCCCCCCCCAGTGATTGTTCCAGGGACTCCGTCCGACCGCCTACGGGGGTCAGGAAGGAATTTTTGCCCCACTGGTGCATTTGGCTGCTACTGTCAGGGGGTTTTTCGCCTTCCTCTGGAACAACCATAGGTTAGCATACCCCTACCTCCGGCCTCCTTTCCATTTTTTACGCTATCCTAGGACGACTATTCCAGATCACAGCCAGACTTCTTTTCTAAGTGGAGACCTCCACCTTAAGTAAAGGCAGCTGGAACAGCCAGCAACCGAATACAACAACTCCTTCCGCATCCATATAGGCATCCCCTGATCAACTTGCGCGCTAATAGCCTCAAGCACGGCGGCAAGTCTGAAACCTAGCCCCACCTCAGGATCAATACCCTGATCAGGATCATCATCTTAGGCCCATAGTACCATCAACAGCATCCACAAACCATGTGCTACTTCAAATACTCAGCTGAAGTTCTGCACAGACTAAGGAACATCAACACCACATTGCCATGTTCCATACAAAAAATACTTCAAAGAGAACAACTATTAAAAACCGGACGACAAGCAGCTCCCAACCACAGGAAGACATCTACTCGACCACTACAACTAGATTGCGCCTTGATTAACGCCAGGTCTGCAGTCAAACATAGACTGGAAGTACACGACATCATCATCGAGAACAATGTAGACTGCCTCTTCATCACCGAAAGCTGGTTAACCTCTGACTGCAACACCATCCTCACCGAATTGGTGCCGGAAAACTACAGGATCCTAACCGAACACCGGATAGGGAAAAAAGGAGGAGGCCTAGCAGTGATCTTTAAAGGTCACCTGGATCTCACTAAACCATCATCTCAGAACCCAGTGTCTTTTATGGAAACCCTGACGCTACATTTTCAACCAACACCCCATGACACCACTCATATTCTACTGTGCTACAGACCACCGGGACCAAAGTCCAATCTTCTTTCACCCCTCACGGAATCCTTTGCAATGCACACCCTAAAATTCAAAAATTTCCTGGCACTCGGAGATTTCAACCTTTGGGCAAACGAGCCTAAAGACCCCATCGCAACTGCCTGCATCAATCAACTAGAAGAACTGGGTCTACAGCAACTGATAAAGACTCCCACGCATGGGTCAGGACACACCCTGGACCTCATTTTCAAACAGAACATCAACGTCAACATACTCGACAACATAACTCTGCCATGGACGGATCACCACGCCATCAAATTCAAAATCACTACCAACATCACCAACGCAAAATGGAAACCTGTAACAACGCACTGGACCAGATCGCATAAAAAACTGTACTCCGAAGCCTTCAAAACCACTCTGTCCAAAAAAATATCTACAATAACCTTAAACCACTCTACGGAGGAAACACTCAACTCCCTGAACAAAGCATTACTGCAATCAGCAGACTCGGTAGCACCAAAACGCAGGGCTCTCATCAGGAAGAAAAATGCTGGATGGTTTAATAGCTCCCTCTCCGTACTAAAGCAAGAACGCAGAAGAGCGGAAAGAACATGGAGAAGAAATCCCACCGAGGAAAACCTATTTAACTACAAAGGTCTGACAGAGAATTATCGGAAAGCAATCTTCAAAGCCAAAAAGGACCACTTCTCATATACAATCTCAACGGCCGCAAACCAACCACGGGAACTGTTTAAACTGGTTAATCAATCAATGAATCCGGTGTGCCTAGAACCCCCAGAAAGCGAATCCCAGGATTACTGTGACAAACTGTCGGATTTTTTCATCGATAAAGTCAAGGGAATCCATTTCTCCTTCACTGAGGAGCTTACATTGGCTAACCGTAAAAAATCGGATCACGTTCAAGACCCTTTGCCTCACCCACAAATGCGTGCATAGAGAAGCTCCGCAATACCTAATGGAGAAAATAAATCATTACACACCAAACCGCAGTCTTCGATCAGCCAACAAAAACCTCCTCCTCGTGCCCAAAGCCCGGTATAAATCCAAGGGTGATTGGAGATTCGCTGTCCAAGGGCCTCGGCTATGGAATGCTCTACCAATCAACATCCGCCTGGAAGAAAATCACCTGGCTTTTAGGAAAAAACTCAAGACCTTCCTCTTTTAGCAGATGATCAAAGCTCGCCACAGCGCCTAGAGGCGATTCAGTTCGCATTGTGCGCTATATAAGTATTTCATTCATTCATTCAAAGTGCCACACATGCTCAGAATAAATTTGGGGACAAAAGCTATTAGCTACTGGCCTCTACGTAGTCCCGCCATACATTTTGTACATCACCTCATTCGGAACAATTGGACAAAATCCTTCGGAAAAAATCTGACGGATTCTGTGGTTGGAATGTCCGACCGTATGTACAAGGCATAAGAGCGGCAAGGATGTGGAATTCCCTTGCGCAGGCGGTGGTCTCAGCGGGGAGCATCGATAATTTTCATAAAACTATTAGATAAGCAGCTGAATGACCACAACATACAGGGATATACAATGTAATACTGACATATAATCACACACATAGGTTGATTTGATGGACTTGTGTCCTTTTTCAACCTCACCTACTATGTAACTATGTAACAAGTGTGTCTTGCCTCCTCTCTGTTCCTGTAAGCTCAACATTCCACTACTATGTAGATACTCTTGTCTCCCTATGAGACTAGCACCCCAGTGCTGCCTAGAGGCGATTCAGTTCGCATTGTGCGCTATATAAGTATTTCATTCATTCATTCATTATACTCCTACCATTCCTAAATTAAAGTTCCAACTGTATATAATTAATTTTTTATTTTTATGATGAATATCTTTGGATTAGAACACATATACAGCACTCACGTTTTTAGTATCTATCGCCGCTCAATTGCCGATTTGCAATCAAAAGATATCTTTTATTCTTGTCTCCTGGCATTTTCCATTTTGCTTGTGGGCATGTGAAGCCCACAAGCACTATCTTCCAGGATACGGTGCTGCTGAGTAACCAGCATGCACCACCCCTTCTTGTGCATGCGCAGTATGTTTGGCTCGCAGCGTCGTCAACTTCTGATGTTGCCATTAGTGATGGACGAACTTCTGACGGGACGTTTCGCGAACGCGGCCAAAAGTTTGCGAACCGCAAGGTTCACGGCGGACCCCATTGACTTTAATGGCAGGCAAACCTTAAAAACCTCCAGGTCATATTTTCAGCCACAAAATACTTACTAGGTGACATAACAAAAGTATTAAGTGAATCTGGGTTTGACAACGACAAGCATTTTTTTATCTGTGAAATATTGACAATCCAGGAGTGCATGGAGCAGAGGCAAGCTCAGGGCAGGCTATGAAGGGGGTGCAGGAGAAGATCAGTGCCACAGTCAGGGCAGCACAGTCCTGTGCCAGTGTCCCAGTGTGCCAACCTGTGCTTGAGCCCCTCCCTCTGCCCGGCCCTTACCCCCACCTATGCAAGGCTCCACTGCGGTGGTCCGGAGGTGCCACTCCAATGCTGATCCTCAGCCATGGTGCTGGCACTGCCTGCTGATTGGCTTCTCCACTGCTATCTCCCTCACTGTCTGAAACCAGCACCGCGATAGAGACTGAGCACTGATACCAGCACCGTGATAGAGAGCACTGACACCAGCACCGAGATAGAGAGCACTGACACCAGCACTGAGATAGAGAGCACTGACACCAGCACCGAGATAGAGAGCACTGACACCAGCACCGAGATAGAGAGCACTGACACAAGCACCGAGATAGAGAGCACTGACACCAGCACTGTGATAGAAAGCACTGACACCAGCACCGTGATAGAGAGCACTGACACCACACCAGCACCGTGACAGAGAGCACAGACACCAGCACCATAAAAGAGAGAGAGCACTGACACCAGCACCGTGATAGAGAGCACTGAGACCACACCAGCACCGAGATAGAGAGCACTGACACCAACACTGATACCAGCCACTCAAAAATATGACACCGCTCAACCTCTTCAAACAGGCGGGCATATAGTACGGTGTTCTTTTTTTGTACAAGGAAGTGAGCCAAAGGTAGAAAAAAGGTCAGTGTGCTAGATTATATAAATCGTTTATAGAGTTATGCATATACATGGTCTACTGGTCACATGTGTTGAATTCCTCCAAGATCCATGCCTCATTCATTTTTATAAATGTGAGGTAGTCAACACTGTCGTGAGCTAGGCGAGTGCACTTATCGGTCACGACCCCCCCTGCTGCGCTGAATGTCCTTTCAGACAGGACACTGGGCGAGGGGCAAGTTCCAAATCGGGCAAGTTCTGGCCAGAGGTCAAGCCTGCCCACCCAGTAGTCCAGGGGTTCATCACTTCTCAGAGCGTCCACATCGGCCGTTAACCTGATGTAGTCGGACACCTGTCGGTCTAGGCGTTCCCTGATGCTGGATCTGGATGAGACCTGTCAATGGGTCGGCTGAAAGAATGATCCCATATCCAGAATCCAGAAGTCACCTACACATCTTCAAACCGCCCTCTTCTTGCAGACGCTGTTGGATTGGTACCCACAACTCTTTCTCTGGGAGTGGGAATTGCTCTGCCAGCGCACGCAAAAGCAGAATGCAGCATTTCTCTAAGCAAGGCCTGGAAGTGCTCCATTCTGACAGCCCTCTGTGATGGTGGTAATATTTCCACCATTTTGTGTTTGTACCGGGGGTCTAAGTACGTTGCCACCCAGTTCTGGTCCTTCACCTTTAGGCTTTTTATACGGGGGTCCCTGTTAAAACACTGGAGCATGAAGGCCCCCATTTGCACTAAACTGGAAGCAGTGTGGTGGCCTGGCTCCTGCTCATCATCCAGAATAATGTCGTCCTCCTCGTTCTCCTCTCCCCATCCATGGACAACAACAGGTATCCTAGAAAGGTTTAAAGCATGCTCTTCTTGCTCCTCCTCATCCACCCTGGCACCATCCTCCTCTGACTCCTCTTCAGACTCCTGTTGTTGACTTGTCTCAGATAAAGTAGCCCCCCCTGGGAATTCATCCAGCATTGCGACTTCCTCATCTTCCTGCTCCTGCTCCTCCATGGCTTGATCAATAACACAATGCAATGCACGCTCCATAAAGAAGGCATGAGGTACGATGTCACTGATGGCGCCATAGCTGCGACTGACCAGTTTGGTGATCTCATCAAATGGCCGCAGAAGTCTGCATGCGTCACACACATGAGCAGCCACTGGCGCAGTGAAAAAACCAAGCTCGCCAGAACCTGTTCTGGCGCAGAGTTCGTACAGGTATTCGTTAACTGCACGTTTCTGTTGGAGCAGCCTGTCAAGCATATAGAAGGTTGAGTTCCATCGCGTCGGGCAATCGCAAATAAGACGTCCGACCGGCAGATTGTGTCGCCGCTGAATGTCAGCAAGGCGAGCCATGGCCGTGTAAGATCTTCTGAAATGGGCCGAGATTTTCCTTGCCTGCCGCAAGATGTCCTGGGCCCCAGGGTATTTGACAACGAATCGCTGCACGACCAAGTTTAAGTCGTGTGCCATGCATGGCACGTGTGTAATTTTGCCCTGTTTCAATGGCACCGTTGTCACACACCACTTTACCAACTGTCAAATTGAGCGGTGTTAGCCACTGATCTGCCTGTTAATGCAAAGCTGAAAGGAGTGCAGGGCCAGTGTGGCTCTTGGCTTCCAGGCACAACAGACGCAGCACAGCATGGCAGCGTCTCACCTGGCATGTCGAATAGGTTCTGGGGATCTTGGGCGGCACAGTGGAAGAGACGCTAGCAGCGGAAAAGGAGGAGTCAGCCAAGGAAGAGAGGGAGTAGAAGAGGCAGGCCTGCATGCAATCCGTGGCGGTAAAACCAAATCTATACGGGTGCCACGGGTTACATGCTTGACGGCCGTCAGAAGGTTCACCCAGTGGGCAGTAAAAGTGATATACCTTCCCTGCCCGTGTTTGCTAGACCACGTGTCTGTGGTCAGATGTATCTTGGCACCGACACTGTGTGCCAGAGATACATTCACTTGTCGCTGAACATGGCCATATAGCTCTGGGATGCCCTTCTGTGAGAAAAACTTCCTTCCTGGGACCTTCCATTGTGGCCACAAATTTTCGAAAGGCCTCCGAGTCCACCAGTTTATATGGCAGTAGTTGGCAGACTATCTGTTCTGACAAGCCAGCGGTCAACCGTTGGGCAAGAGGGTTATCCGGCGCCATTTTTTTACGCTCGAACATTTGGCCCACGGAAGCCTGCCTTTTTCCAGAAAAACATGAGGACGGCATGATGGAAGGTGGAGTGGAGGACAATTGTGAGGAGAGAGGAGAAGGATAAGTAGAAGACAAGGCTTGATGGTGAGAGCCTGGAGTGTGGCTTTGTGGGTTCCGTTGCTCCCACTGGGCTCGGTGATGGCAGCTAGTGATGGACGAACTTCCGACGGGACGTTTCGTGAACGCGGACCGCGAACGAGTCCGACCATTCGCGAAACCGAACGTTCGCGGCGGGCCCCATTGACTTCAATGGGAGTCGAACTTCGCAAACCTTTAGGTCAAATTTGCAGCCACAAGATAATTATTAGCTGGGCAAACATAGTCCCACCACATGGCCAATGATATAACACATGTATGAGGTGAATTTGGGATCGATAACTACAAGCATTCTTTTTTTATATGGGAAATTGTTCTGGCAATTCAGGACTGTGGAGCGCATGAAGGCAATGGAGGAGAGGGAAGGTCAGGGACCAGGGTAGGCAAAGAAGAGGGTGAAGAAGATGATCACCAGCAGCGTGACATACAGCAATGACACATGCACCGTGATAGAGGCATCTGACAACAGCACCGTGATAGAGGACACTGACATCAGCAGCGTGACATACAGCATTGACAGCAACACCGTGATAGAGAGCACTGACATCAGCAGCGTGACATAAATCACTCACACCAGCACCGTGATATACAGCACTGACAGCAGCACCGTGATAGAGAGCACTGACATCAGAAGCGTGACATACAGCAATGACACCTGCACCGTGATAGAGTCATCTGACAACAGCACCGTGATAGAGGGCACTGACATCAGCAGCGTGACATAAAGCATTAACACCAGCACTGTGACATACAGCATTGACAGCAACACCATGATAGAGAGCACTGACATCAGAAGCGTGACATACAGCACAGACACCAGCACCGTGATATACAGCACTGACAGCAGCACCGTGATAGAGAGCACTGACATCAGAAGCGTGACATACAGCACTGACATCAGCACCGTGATATACAGCACTGACAGCAGCACCGTGACAGAGAGCACTGACATCAGCAGCGTGACATTAAGCACTCACACCAGCACTGTGATATACAGCACTGACAGCAGCACCGTAAGCAACCCCAGGAGGAAGTCAGCACAGCACAGGGATGGTGTGATCCCCTCATAATAAGCAGGCCCAGGAGAAACTCAGCACAGCACAGGGATGGTGTGATCCCCTCATAATAAGCAGGCCCAGGTGAAAATAAGCACAGCACAGGGATGGTGTGATCCCCTCATAATAAGCAGGCCCAGGAGAGACTCAGCACAGCACAGGGATGGTGTGATCCCCTCATAATAAGAACCCCCAGGAGGAAGTCAGCACAGCACAGGGATGGTGTGATCCCCTTATAATAAGCAGGCCCAGGAGAAACTCAGCACAGCACAGGGATGGTGTGATCCCCTCATAATAAGCAGGCCCAGGAAAAACTCAGCACAGCACAGGGATGGTGTGATCCCCTCATAATAAGCAGGCCCAGGAGAAACTCAGCACAGCACAGGGATGGTGTGATCCCCTCATAATAAGAACCCCCAGGAGTAAGTCAGCACAGCACAGGGATGGTGTGATCCCCTCATAATAAGCAGGCCCAGGAGAAACTCAGCACAGCACAGGGATGGTGTGATCCCCTCATAATAAGCAGGCCCAGGAGAAACTCAGCACAGCACAGGGATGGTGGGATCCCCTCATAATAAGAACCCCCAGGAGGAAGTCAGCACAGCACAGGGATGGTGTGATCCCCTCATAAGCAGCCCCAGTAGAAATATGACACCACTCAACCTCTTCAAAGAGGAGGGTAGGGGCATATAGTACGGTGTGCTTTTTTGGGACAAGGAAGTGAGCCAAATGAAGAAAGAAGGTCTGTATGCTTGATTAAAAAAATTGTTTATAGACATATACATGGTCTACTGGTCACATGTGTTGAATTCCTCCGAGATCCATGCTTCATTCATTTTTAGAAATGTGAGGTAGTTAACATCGGTCACGATCCCCCCTTCTGCGCTGAACGTCCTTTCGGACAGGACACTGGATGAGGGGCAAGCCAACAGTTCGATTGCAAATTGGGCAAGCTCTGGCCAGAGGTCAAGCCTGCCCACCCAGTAGTCCAGGGGTTCATCACTCCTCAGAGCGTCCACATCGGCCGTTAACCCAATGTAGTCGGACACCTGATGGTCTAGGCGTTCCCTGATGCTGGATCCGGATGACACCTGTCGATGGGTCGGCTGAAAGAATGACCTCACATCCAAAGTCACCAACACATCTTCAAACCGGCCTCTTCTTGCAGGCGCTGTTGGATTGGTACCCGCAAATCCTTCTCTGGGAGTGGGAATTGCTCCTCTGGCAGCGCACGCAAAAGCAGAATGCAGCATCTCTCGAAGCAAGGCCTGGAAGTGCTGCATTCTGACAGCCTTCTGCGACGGCGGTAACATTTCCGCCATTTTGTGTTTGTACCGGGGGTCTAAGTACGTTGCCACCCAGTACTGGTCCTTGACCCTTATGCTTTTTATACGGGGGTCCCTATTAAAACACTGGAGCATGAAGGCCCCCATTTGTACTAAAGTGGAAGCGGTGTGGTGGCCTGGCTCCTGCTCATCATCCAGGATAATGTCGTCCTCTTCATTCTCCTCTCCCCATCCACGCACAACAGGGATCCCAGAAAGGTTTAAAGCATGCTCTTCTTGCTCCTCCTCATCCGCCCTGGCACCATCCTCCTCTGACTCCTCTTCAGACTCCTGTTGTTGACTTGTCTCAGATAGAGTAGCCCCCCCTGGGAATTCATCCAGCATTGCGACTTCCTCATCTTCCCGCTCCTGCTCCTCCACAGCCTGATCAATGACACGACGCAATGCACGCTCCATAAAGAAGGCATAAGGTAACATGTCACTGATGGCGCCATGGCTGCGACTGACCAGTTTGGTGATCCCCTCAAATGGCCGCAGAAGTCTGCATGCGTCGCGCATGAGCAGCCACTGGCGCGGTGAAAAAAAACCCAGCTCCCCAGAACCGTTTCTTTTGCAGAGTTCATACAGGTAGACGTTAACTGCACGTTTCTGCTGGAGCAGCCTATCAAGCATATAGAAGGTTGAGTTCCATCGCGTCGGGCAATCACAAATAAGACGTCTGACCGGCAGATGGTGTCGCCGCTGAATGTCAGCAAGGCGAGCCATGGCCGTGTAAGATCTTCTGAAATGGGCCGAGATTTTCCTTGCCTGCCGCAATATGTCCTGGATCCCAGGGTATTTGACAAGGAATCGCTGCACGACCAAGTTTAAGACGTGTGCCATGCATGGCACATGCGTGATTTTGCCCTGTTTTAATGCGCTAAGCAGATTGGCACCGTTGTCACACACCACTTTACCAACTGTCAAATTGAGCGATGTTAGCGACTGATCTGCCTGTGAACGCAAAGCTGAAAGGAGTGCCGGGCCAATGTGACTCTTGGCTTCCAGGCACAACAGACGCAGCACGGCATGGCAACGTCTCACCTGGCATGTGGAATAGGTTCTGGGGAGCTTGGGAGCGGTGCAGCGGAAGAGACGCTAGCAGCAGAAAAGGAAGAGGCAGCTGAGGAGGAGAGGGAGGAGGATGGAGTAGGGAGAGGAGGAGAAGAAGAGTCAGGCCTGCATGCAATCCGTGGCGGTAAAACCAAATCTACACGGGTGCCACGGGTTACATGCTTGACGGCCGTCAGAAGGTTCACCCAGTGGGCAGTAAAAGTGATATACCTTCCCTGCCCGTGTTTGCTAGACCACGTGTCTGTGTCCCTCCTGTGCAATGTAAGTTCCGCCTGCTTCTCCTCCCTATCTGCTTGTCCATATCTCCCTCTGAACTCCCCTCCTCTTCCTCTCTTGTGGGCACCCACGTGACATCACTAGACACGTCATCATCGACGTCACCTTCCCCACCACTATAATTATAGATCTTGGAGTAGGCAGCAACACCGGGGACCAACCTCCTCCTAGGGCTGATCTGGGTACTGTCGTCAGACTGCTGAGTGGCGGTTGTTGCTACCTCCTCTTCCTGATCCAATGCCAAGAGTAGCTGCGCATCGGCAATGTCTTGTGATGGATTGGAAAATAATTCCTGTGACTCAAGTGTATATGGTGGTGGTGGTGGTGTTGGTGGTAGTGTCTTTGGGGGTGCACACAGCAGAGAGTGAAGAGGAGGGTGCAGAAGAGTAAGGCTGAGTGAGCCACTCAACCAAGTCTTGTGCATCCTTTTACGTAATCAAACGCACCTTCTGCAACTTCCCACTTTGGCTCAAGCCTGTTGCTCCTGCCCTACCCCTACCACCCCTGCGGAAGGGCCTGCCTCTTCCTCTGCCTGTCATTTTTTAAATGACCCTGTGACAAAAGTCTCTAGAGAAGTGCAGTATGTATGTGGAAGAAGGTATATAACACCTTGCTTCAATCTGTCGTTTTGGGGGGCCACTGGTCTATCACACCAGTTACAATACTTTTTTCTAATTGCATTTGTCACTCTTTGTAGTATCGCAGCAGAACCGCTCAGCAGTCACAATGCTGCACAGTGGAAGTGCACTATACTAGGCTTTCTATATTTGAAAGTATTTTATACGTGTATTACACCCCTATATACTGCACACCAAATATTACACCTATACCAGACCTTAAAAGGACCTTTGTGGACCTAGTAGTAGCTAGCTAGTAGTTAGTGAATTGCATACTGTCCCTGCTCCAAACACCAAACTATCCCTCCCTACACTGAGAAAGGACAGCTGCAGAATCGGTCAGCAGCACTGCATGCAGTGCACTATTATATGCTTTCTATATTTGAAAGAAAGTATATTATACGTGTATTACAACCCTATATATTGTACACCTATACCAGTCCTTAAAAGGACCTTTGTGGACCTAGTAGCTAGTGATTTGCAGCCTGCCCTAGCTCCAAACACCAAACTGTCCCTCCCTACACTGATAAAAGACAGCTGCAGAATAGGACTTTTGTGGACCTAATAGTAATAGCTAGTGATTAGACTGACTGTCCCTGCTCCACACAGCGTCCTTTCCATACACTGACAAAAGACAGAATGTAAAATGGCCACCAGATCAGGTATATTTATAAGGTAGGGGGTATGTCCATGTGCTGAAATGTCTCAATTGGCTGTCCTGTACCCCATGATGGATGTGTCATGGGTCAAAGTTCTTCACAATCTAAACGCATATGTCTGCTGCGAACAGCGCCAGAAGTCTGCCGGTTTTTGCGAATCGCGAACGAGCAAAATTCGCCACGAACCGACCATCGGGCGAACCACAAGGCCATCTCTAGTTGCCATCTCCAGTTGCTGGCATCATCGGAAGTGCCCGCCCCATTGTGATGGCAATGAAGATGCTATGCATCTGGTTGCCCACATTTAAAATGGCGTTTGGTAATGCCTTGTACTGTGTCATTTCCGTCATTGCGTCACTTCCGGTTTTGAAATCTCGCAATGCTGAGTGGCGGCGATACACACTGACTCCTGGGAATTATGACACTAAGGTCCCAGGAGACTGTGCGCCACGTTATTAGCCACAGATAGGAGAAGGAGGAAGTGAAATTGATCAGCTTAGAAACAAGGTAAGCTGAAAAAAATCAAAAACAAAACGATCAATGAGTAAATTATTGGCATTAATAGATTGAATAAGAAAAAGTTAAAAAAAGTGCGTGGAACTCTGCTTTAATCTTTGCTGCCAGGAAAAAGTGATGGATGGTGGAGTTCAACATCAGTGATAATCAAGACTCACTATCTTAATTATTGGTGGATTTTTGTGGACTTTTTTTGATTTTAACTTTCATCTTACATACATTTTTTGTGAACAATTAGCGCAATTCTATTTTTATATTATTGCTAAATTGTAATTATGTCAAAGAGGAGAATTGCTGCTTGATTTATTTCTGATTTTCCCATTAGCGCAGTTTTTTCCATCTTCTTTCCTTTATATTATGGTGGTGGGAATGTCATGGTCTGGGGCTGTGTGAGTGCTGCCGGCACTGAGGAACTACAGTTTCTTGAGGGAACCATGAATACCAATATGTACTGTGACATACTGAAGCAGAGCATGATCCCCTCCCTTCGGAGACTGGGCCGTAGGGCATAATTCCAACATAACGACCCCAAACACAACTCCAAGATGACCAATGCCTTGCTAAAGAAGCTGAGGGTAAAGGTGCTGGACTGGCCAAGCATGTCTCCATACCTAAACCCTATTGAGCATCTGGGGAGCATCCTCAAACGGAAGGTGAAGGAGCGAAAGATCTCTAACATCCACCAGCTCCGAGATGTCGTCATGGAGGAGTGGAAGAGGACTTCAGTGGCAACCTGTGAAGCTTTGGTGAACTCCATGCCCAATAGGGTTAAGGCAGTGCTGGAAAATAATGGTGGCCACACATAATATTGACACTTTGGGCCCAATTTGGACATTTTCACTTAGGAGTGTACTGACTTTTGTTGCCAGCGGTTTAGACATTAATGGCTGTGTTTTGAGTTATGTAGCGGCGGCTCCTGAAGAGCACCCGCTATGTGGTTTTTCTAAAGTTAAAGTTGCCTAAACTGCAGTTTGGTTTGAGCATAATTGTCTAAATTAAGCCTTAGCATCAGTCTGACTGGACTGTGAGATGTTCAGCCTGGCCACAGGGGGCACTGTCTCTTCTGGCAGGCATGGAACTGTGGTCTGGTTAAGCGCTTAAGTTGCTCTCTCTCTGAGCCCGCCCAGTGGGAATGGCGCTCTCGCTGTGCTTCTGGGAGAGGGTACATAAGATGCGGATGTCACGTGGTTTGGGGGTTCCAGTCCAGTATGAAGTGCTGACTACATGGTCCTGGTCCTCCTGACCAGCCCCCAGGAAGGCTATGGCCTGGGGTGCGGATCCACCCGACTTTAATGTCTTGGGGCTGGCTAGCCCAAGGCAAGGAAACTAAAGGAGGATTCTGAGGTGGTTGGGTGCCGTCTCCGGTACTGGAGAGACCCAGTGTACTTCAAGCATTCCAGGGGAGGACTCTTCAGAAGAACACCACATACGGGTTGGTTTTCTTAGCAAGAGCCTGGAAGGGCTGAAGTAACCAAGAGAATCCGGTCTTGTGGATATCAACAATCAGGCTGAAAGATCCAGGTATCCTACAAGTGCTCTAAAGCTTAGTTTTCCTATGGGTTTTACAACAACATCTGTGGCAAAGACTTGTTCCTGAGTAAGCACCAAGTTGGCTGCTAGGCCTTGTGAGAGAAGGACTGTCCAACCTGAGTGATCATCCAGCTGCGAGTGGCTATTCTCTGGATGCAGTCAAAGTAAGCAAGTTCTTTAATGTGATTTTGACTTTGATACTAGGAGTACCTGAATTTCCAACCCTCTGATCCCAAGTTGAAAGACTGTTCAATTGTTTGAGTTTTGCAAATAAAATCCATTCAAGTGAATTTATTGTCAGTCTGAAGTTACTGGGCCATCTACCATGAGGCATCCCCTAGACGTGCAACAAGGAGAATGGAGAGTAACGGTAAGCCCAAAAATAACCAGCAGCTCCTTTGTGGGTTAGTGCTACAGTTATTTTTAGAGGACAGTAAATTTACGCTGTTATACAAGCTGTACACTCACTACTTTACATTTTAGCAAAGTGTCATTTCTTCAGTGTTGTCACATGAAAAGATAGAATAAAAAACTTTACAAAAATGTGAGGGGTGTACTCACTTTTGTGAGATACTGTATATAAAAGTGATATGCCCTCATGCCTAGGGAATCGTACAATTTACCATGTTATTATTCTATTATCTGTTGCAATGTATAGTTTGTATTTACGGTATCTTGTTTGATCAATTCATATAGATTACATTTTTTTTGCAGTGTAGGCCATTGCGACACTCAATGTTCTGGAATGCAATAAACCCCCCCTTTTGCAGCTACAAAATTGACTTTAATTGATGCCTACTTGAGCTGTATTGTTGCTCTTCTGTCTATTGGCTTTATAGGCCACTTATATGGTTTTCCCACCTATTGTCATCACTAGTGATGGCCGAACAGTTCGCCTGGTGGTCGGTTCGCGGCGAATTTCAGCTGTTCGCGGTCCGCCCGTTCGGCGGACTATTGGTGCCGTTCGCCCGGCGGACTTCCGTGTTTTTACTGTGTAAAAGAACTTTGACCTATGATGACACATCCATCATGGGGTACAGGACAGCCAATTAAGACATTACAGCACATGGACACTTGGACATTCCCCCTAACCTATAAATACACCCGATCCGGCGGCCATTTTACATTCTTTCTTCTGTCACTATAGGGAAAGGTTGCTGTGTGGAGTAGGGAGAGATAAATCGCTAGCTATTTGGTACACAAAAGTTCTTTTCAGGACTGGTATAGGTGTTAGGTGTATATAGGTTTGCTGTGCTACTGATTCTTGCAGCAGCCTGAGTGTCTTTTGTCAGTTTAGAGAAAGGGACAGAGCGCTGTGTGCTGCTGTTGTAGGGACAGCCAGATTAGTCATCATCATCATCATCATTAGCTGTTACTATCAGGTCCACAAAAGTGCTATCCCAGACTAGTAACCAGTTATTGTTCCAGCAGCCTCTGTTTTGCCATTTTATATAGGGACAGGCAGGAAGCTGTGTGTCAGGCAGTGAGGGTCAGTTTAAACAGTAGCTGTTACTATTAGTTCCACAAAGGTTCTTTTCAGGACTGGTATCAGTGGTATGGTAATAGGCTTGTACATGTATAATATTCTTTCTTCCAAATATAGAAAGAATATTATACTTGACTGCTGCCCTTCTGCTGCAGTCTGCTAATCAGTCACAACTCACTTGTTCCACAAAGCTCTTTATCAGGACTGGTAACTTGGTCTGTCTAGGGTGCTACAGTACATACACAGTCTGCCATTCTATAAGGACTGGTATCGGTCCACAATACATAGGGTTGAGGTGCACTACTGCTGACCGCTGCCCTATACTGCAGCAGTCCTTCATCGGTATAGGGAGTGGGACTGACGTACAGTCTGCTAATCAGTCACACAGAACCTGCTTGTTGCACAAAGGTCCTTATAAGGACTGGTAACTTGGTGTAGGGTGCTACAGTACATAGGGTTGAGTGAGGTACAGTCTGCTGTTCTATAAGGACGGGTATCGGTCCACAATACATAGGGTTGAGGTGCACTACTGCTGACCGCTGCCCTATACTGCAGCAGTCCTTCAGCAGTATAGGGACTGACGTACAGTCTGCTAATCAGTCACACACAACCTACTTGGTCCACAAAAGTCCTTATAAGGACTGGTAAGGTATATAGGGTGCTACAGTACATAGGGTTGAGTGAGGTACAGTCTGCTATTCTGTAAGGACTGTTATCGGTCCACAATACACAGGGTTGAGGTGCACTACTGCTGACCGCTGCCCTATACTGCAGCAGTCCTTCATCGGTATAGGGACTGACGTACAGTCTGCTAATCAGTCACACACAACCTACTTGGTCCACAAAGGTCCTTATAAGGACTGGTAACTTGGTGTAGGGTGCTACAGTACATAGGGTTGAGTGAGGTACAGTCTGCTGTTCTATAAGGACTGGTATCGGTCCACAATACATAGGGTTGAGGTGCACTACTGCTGACCGCTGCCCTACACTGCAGCAGTCCTTCAGCAGTATAGGGACTGACGTACAGTCTGCTAATCAGTCACACACAACCTACTTGGTCCACAAAGGTCCTTATAAGGACTGGTAACTTAGTGTAGGGTGCTACAGTACATAGGGTTGAGTGAGGTACAGTCTGTTATTCTATAAGGACTGGTATCGGTCCACAATACATAGGGTTGAGGTGCACAACTGCTGACCGCTGCCCTATACTGCAGCAGTCCTTCAGCAGTATAGGGACTGACGTACAGTCTGCTAATCAGTCACACACAACCTACTTGGTCCACAAAGGTCCTTATAAGGACTGGTAACTTGGCCTGTCTAGGGTTCTACAGTACATAGGGTTGAGTGAGGTACAGTCTTCCATTCTATAAGGACTGGTATAGGTCCACAATACATAGGGTTGAGGTGCACTACTGCTGACCGCTGCCCTATACTGCAGCAGTCCTTCATCGGTATAGGGACTGATGTACAGTCTGCTAATCAGTCACACACAACCTACTTGGTCCACAAAGGTCCTTATAAGGACTGGTAACTTGGTGTAGGGTGCTACAGTACATAGGGTTGAGTGAGGTACAGTCTGCTGTTCTATAAAGACTGGTATTGGTCCACAATACATAGGGTTGAGGTGCACTACTGCTGACCGCTGCCCTATACTGCAGCAGTCCTTTAGCAGTATAGGGACTGACGTACAGTCTGCTAATCAGTCACACACAACCTACTTGGTCCACAAAAGTCCTTATAAGGACTGGTAAGGTACATACGGTGCTACAGTACATAGGGTTGAGTGAGGTACAGTCTTCCATTCTATAAGGACTGGTATAGGTCCACAATACATAGGGTTGAGGTGCACTACTGCTGACCTCTGCCCTATACTGCAGCAGTCCTTCATCGGTATAGGGACTGACGTATAGTCTGCTAATCAGTCACACACAACCTACTTGGTCCACAAAGGTCCTTATAAGGACTGGTAAATTGGTGTAGGGTGCTACAGTACATAGGGTTGAGTGAGGTACAGTCTGCTGTTCTATAAGGACTGGTATCGGTCCACAATACATAGGGTTGAGGTGCACTACTGCTGACCGCTGCCCTATACTGCAGCAGTCCTTCAGCAGTATAGGGACTGAAGTACAGTCTGCTAATCAGTCACACACAACCTACTGGGACCACAAAAGTCCTTATAAGGACTGGTAAGGTATATAGGGTGCTACAGTACATAGGGTTGAGTGAGGTACAGTCTGCTATTCTGTAAGGACTGGTATCGGTCCACAATACATAGGGTTGAGGTGCACTACTGTTGACCGCTGACCTATACTGCAGCAGTCCTTCATTGGTATAGGGACTGACGTACAGTCTGCTAATCAGTCACACACAACCTACTGGGACCACAAAAGTCCTTATAAGGACGGGTAAGGTATATAGGGTGCTACAGTACATAGGGTTGAGTGAGGTACAGTCTGCTATTCTGTAAGGACTGGTATCGGTCCACAATACATAGGGTTGAGGTGCACTACTGTTGACCGCTGACCTATACTGCAGCAGTCCTTCATTGGTATAGGGACTGAGGTACAGTCTGCTAATCACTCACACACAACCTACTTGGTCCACAAAAGTCCTTATAAGGACTGGTAACTTGGTCTAGGGTGCTACAGTACATAGGGTTGAGTGAGGTACAGTCTGCTATTCTATAAGGACTGTTATCGGTCCACAGTACATAGGGTCGAGGTGCACTACTGCTGACCGCTGCCCTATACTGCAGCAGTCCTTCATCGGTATAGGGACTGAGAGTTTTGTCACAGGGTAATTTAAAAGTGGGAAGTTGCAGAAGGTGCGTTCAATTACTTTAAAGGAAGCACCAGACTTGGTTAAGTGGCTCACTCAGCCTTACTCTTCTGCACCCTCCTCATCCTCTCAATCTGCACCCTCTTCTTCACTCTCTGCTATGTGCACCCCCAAAGACACTACCACCAAAAACACCACCACCACCACATACCTTCCGCTAGAGTCACGGGAATTATTTTCCGATCCATATCAAGAGGACACTTCTGATGCGCAGCCACTCTTGGTATTGGATCAGGAAGAGGAGGTAGCAACAACCGCTACTCAGCAGTCTGACGACAGTACCCAGATCAGCCCAAGGAGGAGGTTGGTCCCCGGTGTTGCTGCCTACTCCAAGATCTCTACTTATAGCGGTGGGGAAGGTGACGTCGATGATGACATGTCTAGTGATGTCACATGGGTGCCCACAAGAGAGGAAGAGGAGGGGAGTTCAGAGGGAGATATGGACCAGCAGATAGGGAGGAGAAGCAGGAATAACTTACATTGCACAGGAGGGACAAAGCAGACTGCAAATGTATCAGGAGCGAGTCATCGACCATGTACGGTCACATCTGGCGCTCCCAGGACACCGGCACATGGCTCCGCAGTGTGGGCTTTTTTTAACGTGTCCGCTGCTGACAATAGCGTTGCCATCTGCAATCTTTGCAGTCAACGCATTAGTCGCGGTAAGCCCAACACTTACCTAGGGACGACCGCCTTAAGAAGGCACATGAGCAGCCATCACCGAGCCGAGTGGGACCAACGGAACACACAAAACCACACTGCAGGCTCTCACCGTCCAGCCTCGTCTTCTACTTCTCCTTCTCCTCTCTCCTCACAATTGTCCTCCACTCCACCTTCCATCATGCCAAGCTCACATTTTTCTGCAAAAAGGCAGGCTTCCGTGGGCCTAATGTTAGAGCGTAAAAAAATGATGACGCTGGATAACCCTCTTGCCCAACGGTTGACAGCTGTCTTGTCAGAACTCATAGCCCGCCAACTACTGCCATATAAACTGGTGGACTCGGAGGCCTTTCGCAAATTTGTGGCCATTGGAACACCACAATGGAAGGTCCCAGGAAGGAAGTATTTCTCAGAGAAGGGCATCCCAGAGCTATATGGCCATGTTCAGCGGCAAGTGAATGTATCTCTTGCACACAGTGTCGGTGCCAAGATACATCTGACCACAGACACGTGGTCTAGCAAACACGGGCAGGGAAGGTATATCACTTTTACTGCCCACTGGGTGAACCTTCTGACGGCCGTCAAGCATGTAACCCGTGGCACCCGTGTAGATTTGGTTTTACCGCCATGGATTGCATGCAGGCCTGACTCTTCTTCTCCTCGTCCTCCTACTCCATCCTCCTCCCTCTCCTCCTCAGCTGACTCCTCCTTTTCCGCTGCTAGCGTCTCTTCCGCTGCACCGCCCAAGCTCCCCAGAACCTATTCCACATGCCAGGTGAGACGTTGCCGTGCCGTGCTGCGTCTGTTGTGCCTGGAAGCCAAGAGCCACACTGGCCCGGCACTCCTTTCAGCTTTGCGTTCACAGGCAGATCAGTGGCTAACACCGCTCAATTTGACAGTTGGTAAAGTAGTGTGTGACAACGGTGCCAATCTGCTTAGCGCATTGAAACAGGGCAAAATCACGCACGTGCCATGCATGGCACACATCTTAAACTTGGCCGTGCAGCGATTCCTTGTCAAATACCCTGGGGTCCAGGACATCTTGCGGCAGGCAAGGAAAATCTCGGCCCATTTCAGAAGATCTTACACGGCCATGGCTCGCCTTGCTGACATTCAGCGGCGACACAATCTGCCGGTCAGACGTCTTATTTGCGATTGCCCCACGCGATGGAACTCAGTTAACGTCTACCTGTATGAACTCTGCGGCAGAAACGGTTCTGGGGAGCTGGGGTATTTTTCACCACGCCAGTGGCTGCTCATGCGCGACGCATGCAGACTTCTGCGGCCATTTCAGGAGATCACCAAACTGGTCAGTCGCAGCCATGGCGCCATCAGTGACATGGTACCTTATGCCTTCTTTATGGAGCGTGCATTGCGTCATGTCATTGATCAAGCTGTGGAGGAGAAGAAGCGGGAAGATGAGGAAGTCGCAATGCTGGATGAATTCCCAGGGGGGGCTACTCTATCTGAGACAAGTCAACAACAGGAGTCTGAAGAGGAGTCAAAGGAGGATGGTGTCGGGGCGGATGAGGAGGAGCATGAAGAGCATGCTTTAAACCTTTCTGGGATCCCTGTTGTGCGTGGATGGGGAGAGGAGAATGAAGATTATCTTGGATAATGAGCAGGAGCCAGGCCACCACACCGCTTCCACTTTAGTGCAAATGGGGGCCTTCATGCTCCAGTGTTTTAATAGGGACCCCCGTATAAAAAGCATAAGGGTCAAGGACCAGTACTGGGTGGCAACGTACTTAGACAAACACAAAATGGCGGAAATGTTACCGCCGTCGCAGAGGGCTGTCAGAATGCAGCACTTCCAGGCCTTGCTTCAAGAAATGCTGCATTCTGCTTTTGCGTGCGCTGGCAGAGGAGCAATTCCCACTCCCAGAGAAAGAGTTGCGGGTACCAATCCAACAGCGCCTGCAAGAAGAGGCCGGTTTGAAGATGTGTTGGTGACTTCGGATATGAGGTCATTCTTTCAGCCGACCCATCGACAGGTGTAATCCGGATCCAGCATCAGGGAACGCCTAGACCGTCAGGTGTCGGACTACATTGGGTTAACGGCCGATGTGGACGCTCTGAGGAGTGATGAACCCCTGGACTACTGGGTGGACAGGCTTGACCTCTGGCCAGAGCTTGCCCAATTTGCAATGGAACTGTTGGCTTGCCCCTCATCCAGTGTCCTGCCCGAAAGGACGTTCAGCGCAGCAGGGGGGATCGTGACCGATAAGCGTACTCGCCTAGCTCACGACAGTGTTAACTACCTCACATTTCTAAAAATGAATGAGGCATGGATCTCGGAGGAATTCAATACATGTGACCAGTAGACCATGTATATGTCTATAAACAATTTTTTTAATCAAGCATACAGACCTTCTTTCTTCATTTGGCTCACTTCCTTGTCCAAAAAAAGCACACCGTACTATATGCCCCTACCCTCCTCTTTGAAGAGGTTGAGCGGTGTCATATTTCTACTGGGGCTGCTTATTATGAGGGGCTCACACCATCCCTGTGCTGTGCTGATTTACTCCTGGGGCTGCTTATTATGAGGGGCTCACACCATCCCTGTGCTATGCTGACATCCTCCTGGGACTGCTTATTATGAGGGGCTCACACCATCCCTGTGCTGTGCTGACTTACTCCTGGGGCTGCTTATTATGAGGGGCTCACACCATCCCTGTGCTGTGCTGACTTACTCCTGGGGCTGCTTATTATGAGGGGCTCACACCATCCCTGTGCTATGCTGACATCCTCCTGGGGCTGCTTATTATGAGGGGCTCACACCATCCCTGTGCTGTTCTGATTTACTCCTGGGGCTGCTTATTATGAGGGGCTCACACCATCCCTGTGATGTGCTGATTTACTCCTGGGGCTGCTTATTATGAGGGGCTCACACCATCCCTGTGCTGTGCTGACTTACTCCTGGGGCTGCTTATTATGATGGTCTCACACCATCCCTGTGCTGTGCTGATTTACTCCAGGGGCTGCTTATTATGAGGGGCTCACACCATCCCTGTGCTGTGCTGACTTACTCCTGGGGCTGCTTATTATGAGGTGCTCACACCATCCCAGTGCTGTGCTGACTTACTCCTGGGGCTGCTTATTATGAGGGGCTCACACCATCCCTGTGCTGTGCTGATTTACTCCTGGGGCTGCTTATTATGAGGGGCTCACACCATCCCTGTGCTGATTTACTCCTGGGGCTGCTTATTATGAGGGGCTCACACCATCCCTGTGCTGTGCTGACTTACTCCTGGGGCTGCTTATTATGAGGGGCTCACACCATCCCTGTGCTATGCTGATTTACTCCTGGGGCTGCTTATTATGAGGGGCTCACACCATCCCTGTGCTATGCTGACATCCTCCTGGGGCTGCTTATTATGAGGGGCTCACACCATCCCTGTGCTATGCTGACATCCTCTTGGGGCTGCTTATTATGAGGGGCTCACACCATCCCTGTGCTGTGCTGATTTACACCTGGGGCTGCTTATTATGAGGGGCTCACACCATCCCTGTGCTGTGCTGACTTACTCCTGGGGCTGCTTATTATGATGGGCTCACACCATCCATGTGCTGTGCTGATTTACTCCTGGGGCTGCTTATTATGAGGGGCTCACACCATCCCTGTGCTGTGCTGACTTACTCCTGGGGCTGCTTATTATGAGGGGCTCACACCATCCCTGTGCTGTGCTGATTTACTCCTGGGGCCGCTTATTATGAGGGGCTCACACCATCTCTGTGCTATGCTGATTTACTCCTGGGGCCGCTTATTATGAGGGGCTCACACCATCCCTGTGCTGTGCTGACTTACTCCTGGGGCTGCTTATTATGAGGGGCTCACACCATCCCTGTGCTGTGCTGACTTACTCCTGGGGCTGCTTATTATGAGGTGCTCACACCATCCCTGTGCTGTGCTGACTTACTCCTGGGGCTGCTTATTATGAGGGGCTCACACCATCCCTGTGCTGTGCTGATTTACTCCTGGGGCTGCTTATTATGAGGGGCTCACACCATCCCTGTGCTGTGCTGATTTACTCCTGGGGCTGCTTATTATGAGGGGCTCACACCATCCCTGTGCTGTGCTGACTTACTCCTGGGGCTGCTTATTATGAGGGGCTCACACCATCCCTGTGCTATGCTGATTTACTCCTGGGGCTGCTTATTATGAGGGGCTCACACCATCCCTGTGCTATGCTGACATCCTCCTGGGGCTGCTTATTATGAGGGGCTCACACCATCCCTGTGCTATGCTGACATCCTCTTGGGGCTGCTTATTATGAGGGGCTCACACCATCCCTGTGCTGTGCTGATTTACACCTGGGGCTGCTTATTATGAGGGGCTCACACCATCCCTGTGCTGTGCTGACTTACTCCTGGGGCTGCTTATTAAGATGGGCTCACACCATCCCTGTGCTGTGCTGATTTACTCCTGGGGCTGCTTATTATGAGGGGCTCACACCATCCTTGTGCTGTGCTGACTTACTCCTGGGGCTGCTTATTATGAGGGGCTCACACCATCCCTGTGCTGTGCTGATTTACTCCTGGGGCCGCTTATTATGAGGGGCTCACACCATCTCTGTGCTATGCTGATTTACTCCTGGGGCTGCTTATTATGAGGGGCTCACACCATCCCTGTGCTGTGCTGACTTACTCCTGGGGCTGCTTATTATGAGGGGCTCACACCATCCCTGTGCTGTGCTGACTTACTCCTGGGGCTGCTTATTATGAGGTGCTCACACCATCCCTGTGCTGTGCTGACTTACTCCTGGGGCTGCTAATTATGAGAGGCTTACACCATCCCTGTGCTGTGCTGATTTACTCCTGGGGCTGCTTATTATGAGAGGCTCACACCATCCCTGTGCTGTGCTGATTTACTCCTGGGGCTGCTTATTATGAGGGGCTCACACCATCCCTGTGCTGTGCTGACTTACTCCTGGGGCTGCTTATTATGAGGGGCTCACACCATCCCTGTGCTATGCTGATTTACTCCTGGGGCTGCTTATTATGAGGGGCTCACACCATCCCTGTGTTATGCTGACATCCTCCTGGGGCTGCTTATTATGAGGGGCTCACACCATCCCTGTGCTGTGCTGACTTACTCCTGGGGCTGCTTATTATGAGGGGCTCACACCATCCCTGTGCTATGCTGACATCCTCCTGGGGCTGCTTATTATGAGGGGCTCACACCATCCCTGTGTTGTGCTGATTTACTCCTGGGGCTGCTTATTATGAGGGGCTCACACCATCCCTGTGCTGTGCTGACTTACTCCTGGGGCTGCTTATTATGAGGGGCTCACACCATCCCTGTGCTGTGCTGACTTACTCCTTGGGCTGCTTATTATGAGGGGCTCACACCATCCCTGTGCTATGCTGACATCCTCCTGGGGCTGCTTATTATGGGGGGCTCACACCATCCCTGTGCTGTGCTGACTTACTCCTGGGGCTGCTTATTATGAGGGGCTCACACCACCCCTGTGCTGTGCTGACTTACTCCTGGGGCTGCTTATTATGAGGGGCTCATAACATCCCTGTGCTATGCTGACATCCTCCTGGGGCTGCTTATTATGAGGGGCTCACACCATCCCTGTGCTGTGCTGATTTACTCCTGGGGCTGCTTATTATGAGGGGCTCACACCATCCCTGTGCTGTGCTGACTTACTCCTGGGGCTGCTTATTATGAGGGGCTCACACCATCCCTGTGCTATGCTGACATCCTCTTGGGGCTGCTTATTATGAGGGGCTCACACCATCCCTGTGCTGTGCTGATTTACACCTGGGGCTGCTTATTATGAGGGGCTCACACCATCCCTGTGCTATGCTGACATCCTCCTGGGGCTGCTTATTATGAGGGGCTCACACCATCCCTGTGCTGTGCTGACTTACTCCTGGGGCTGCTTATTATGAGGGGCTCACACCATCCCTGTGCTATGCTGACATCCTTCTGGGGCTGCTTATTATGAGGGGCTCACACCATCCCTGTGCTGTGCTGATTTACTCCTGGGGCTGCTTATTATGAGGGGCTCACACCATCCCTGTGCTGTGCTGACTTACTCCTGGGGCTGCTTATTATGAGGGGCTCACACCATCCCTGTGCTATGCTGACATCCTCCTGGGGCTGCTTATTATGAGGGGCTCACACCATCCCTGTGCTATGCTGACATCCTCCTGGGGCTGTTTATTTTGAGGGGCTCACTCCATCCCTGTGCTGTGCTGACTTACTCCTGGGGCTGCTTATTATGAGGGGCTCACACCATCTCTGTGCTATGCTGACATCCTCCTGGGGCTGCTTATTATGAGGGGCTCACACCATCCCTGTGCTGTGCTGACTTACTCCTGGGGCTGCTTATTATGAGGGGCTCACACCATCCCTGTGCTGTGCTGACATCCTCCTGGGGCTGCTTATTATGAGGGGCTCACACCATCCCTGTGCTGTGCTGACATCCTCCTGGGGCTCCTCATTATGAGGGGCTCACACCATCCCTGTGCTGTGCTGACTTACTCCTGGGGCTGCTTATTATGAGGGGCTCACACCATCCCTGTGCTGTGCTGATTTACTCCTGGGGCTGCTTATTATGAGGGGCTCACACCATCCCTGTGCTTTGCTGACTTACTCCTGGGGCTGCTTATTATGAGGGGCTCCCACCATCCCTGTGCTATGCTGACTTCCTCCTGGGGCTGCTTACGGTGCAGGTGTCAGTGCTGTATATCACGGTGCAGGTGTCAGTGCTGTATATCACGGTGCAGGTGTCAGTGCTGTATATCACGGTGCTGATGTCAGTGCTCTCTGTCACGGTGCTGCTGTCAGTGCTGTATATCACGGTGCTGGTGTCATTGCTGTATGTCACGCTGCTGATGTCAGTGCTCTCTATCATGGTGCTGCTGTCAGTGCTGTATATCACGGTGCTGGTGTCATTGTTGTATATCACAGTGCTGATGTCAGTGCTCTCTATCACGGTGCTGGTGTGAGTGCTTTATGTCAAGCTGCTGATGTCAGTGCTCTGTATTACGGTGCTGCTGTCAGATGACTCTATCACGGTGCAGGTGTCATTGCTGTATGTCACGCTGCTGGTGATCATCTCCTGCACCCTCTTCTTTGCCTACCCTGGTCCCTGACCTTCCGTCTCCTCCATTGCCTTCATGCGCTCCACAGTCCTGAATTGTCACAACAATTTCCCATATAAAAAAAGAATGCTTGTAGTTGTCGATCCCAGATTCACCTCATATATGTGTTATGTCATTGGCCATGTGGTGGGACTATGTTTGCACAGCTAATAATTATTTTGTGGCTGCAAATTTGACCTATAGGTTTGAAAAGTTCGCCTCCCATTGAAGTCAATGGGGCCCGCCGCGAACGTTCCGGTTCGCGAACTATCGGCCGAGTTTGCGGTCCGCGTTCGCGAAACGTCCTGTCGGAAGTTCGTCCATCACTAGTCATCACACTTCTTATATATTTTAAAATATTTAACAACAATTATTGAAACTAAACTACCTATTCTTGTCAGAGCCTACACTGGGTGATGGTGTCACCACTTGGGCTGGATCCACACCTATGCAGTTTTAGTGCTTTTTGCATTTTGCAGATTTGGATTAGAGTTCATTTAACATGGTTTCCTATGAAACACGATCTTTAGTGTAAATCTGCAAAAAGCACAAAAATTGCCATAGGTGTGAATCCAGCCTTAGGCCATGAGACAGTGTTCAGGCCTAGTAATTGGCCCCTAAGGCTGAGCACTGCATTGTGGAAGCAAGTCACCTTCCCACCACACCTGTAAGCAATAAGGGAAGAAGGATTTTAAGAAGGGAATTGATGTGGAGATGAGTATAATTGGGTTAGGGGATCGATGTGCAGATGAGTATAATTGGGTGAAAGGGTGGCCTTTAAAGAGAATGTGACCTACACTTATGATTCAGTGTTCAAGGCTAGTGGCAAATTACAGAAAATATGTCCCTCTCCACGGTGAATGTCATAAAAAGCCAAGGCCTCACCAGGTTCTTCGCCGGTCTTTGGGTTCCCACTTCCCAGATGCCACCATATTTACTAAGGGAAGCCAGCTGTGACTCCTTGCTTTGTGCTGTGTGAATGGACCTCCAACCTTCTGGAACCTGTGATGTGTCACAGAAGTTTGCAAGCAGGGAGGGGAGGGAGAGAACCTCCAAAAGTACGGGAGAAAGGAGAAAGGGTGGAAGGAGGTGTTAAAGCAGAAATCTCCTTTTAGGGTGACGTGCCACTTTAATAACAAAAATAATTCTGGCACATTGTTTTTATTTTTCTTAGATACACTTCATGGGAACTGCCTTTAATCAATAATGGTGGCAGCTTGTTGAACCAACCGCAACATACAGGGATATATAGTGTAATACTGACATACACACAGAGGTTCGACCTCACCTACTATGTAACTATGTAACATCAACACACTAATCATAAATCAATAGACAATTAACTTGAAGTTATAAAAAAAGATTACAGATAAGTTTGAATGATGTATTATCTTTATTTGCTTTCGGGAATAAGGTGCAATATAGCATGAAAGGAAGAGATAACAATAGTGAAAATGTTGTCAATGGAGTTCTGGAGATCAATAAAGTGAATGCACAATGGTTTTCATTGTACATCTTGTTTCATTATTTCTAATAGTCAGTTAAATAAGACTATATTTTTAGTTAGGAATATACAAAAAAAAAAAATACTTTGTATTGTCTTTTTGAGCAGGCTCTGAGCTCCTTTTTTAGATCATTATTAAAGATGGGCCAAACACCTGTTGGGTTTGCAGCAGAACTCCCAAACAGGGGTAATGTTCTAACCCGAACAGTGAAATTTTTTTTGAAAAACAATAGATTTTTCAGGAGCAGTCATTTTAAACACTTACCGTATTTATTGGCGTATAACACGCAGAGGTGTATAACACGCACATTCAATTTAAGAGGGAAGTTTCAGGAAAAAAATATAATTTTTGTATTGGCGTATAACACGCACACGCTATTTGCACCCGATTTTCATGGTGAGAAAGTGAGTGTTATACGCCAATAAATACAGTAAGCCCCGGACCATTTGGCTGGCCAAAGATCAGAGCCTTTTTTGCAATTCGGCACTGCGTCGCTTTAACTGACAATTGCGCGGTCGTGTGACGTGGCTCCCAAACAAAATTGACATTTCTTTTGATGGTGTTTGATCCCCTCTGCGTTTTTTTTTTTAAAAAAAGCATTATTTTTGCTATAATAAATACCCCCAAAAAATTTATAAAAAATATATTTTTTTCCTCAGTTTAGGCCGATACATATTTTTGTTAAAAAAAAAAATCACAATAAGCGTTGCGCAAAAGTTGCATGAGAACGTGAATCGATGGGGGCACGAGAGAAAACCTGTGGGCACGAGCGAAAACCTGGGGGCACGAAAGAAAACCCTGGGGGGGCACGAGACAAAAACCCTGGGGATACGAGAGAAAACCCCGGGGACATGAGAAACCTGTAAAACGAGAGAACCTAGAAAACGAGAGAAACGTAAAATTGCATGAGAAACGTAACATTGCCTGAGAAACGTAATTGTATGAGAACTGTGAATTGCATGAAAAAAAAAAACTTACCTGCATAAGAACTAACCACATGAGAAACTAACTGTATGAGAAACGTAAGTTTGAATAAAATGTGAGTGGTGTAAGAACAGATGAGGAGACTTGCCACCGAACAAGCCAATTAAAAACGATCACCTCAATCTGTTAAACCCATAGGCATGATGGGTAACCTGCGGTGGAAGAACATGGACAACCCAGCTATGTGAAACAACCAGAAAACCTAATAAACAACCTGCCCGTGACACAACAACCCCCTGGTACCTGATAAGTATAAGGACGTGGGACCTAATAAGTATGAAGATGTGGGTGCCAAAATGGCAGGACCAACAGTGCATGAATGTGAACCTGATGACAACACCACCCTAATGAATGCAGAAGTGAGCTCGAGCAACCTGCAGCGCCAAGACAGGAAATTAAAATGAACACTCAGGGCTAAGGTACCCACAGATCGTGGTGGGTAGTAGTAAAGGTGTAATGGTGAATGTATACATATGATGTGTGGACTACAGGCGAGAAGATTGTGGGACGACAATCAATTAACAACGAAACCTCAGCCCGTATGGACCTGTAGACGTGACAGATCCTGGATGTAAGTACCAGCTAACGGAAATGCAGCAAACGAAGAGCAATAACATGAAACGTGGGAAAAATTTAAGAAACATGGGAAAAAACGTAAGAAACAAGGGAAACGCAAGAAACGAAAAAAACATAAAAGTTGCCTGAGACACGTAAATTGCATCAGACACGTAAATACAACAGACACGTAAATTGCATCAGACATGTAAATTGCATGAGAAATGTAAAACCTGAGAACCATAAATTCTATGAAAACCATGAAAGAACCGTAAAACGTGTAAAAACATCAACCGCCTGAGAAACGCAAAACGCATGAGCAATGCAAATTGCATGAGAAACGCAAATTGCAAGAAAACCCCGAAAATTGCATGGAAACCATAAATTGCATGAGAAACGCCAATTGCATGAGTAAAGTAAATCGCACGAGAGACTCAAATCGCATAGATAAAACAAGATTGCATAAGAACCGTAAATTCCATAAAAACGTCAACTGCATGAAAACCGTGAATTACATGACCGAAAATAGCCT
Source organism: Lithobates pipiens (assembly GCF_037356315.1). Classification (NCBI taxonomy): domain Eukaryota; kingdom Metazoa; phylum Chordata; class Amphibia; order Anura; family Ranidae; genus Lithobates; species Lithobates pipiens. The sequence goes on along the minus strand of NW_027507785.1, from coordinate 11,624,851 downwards.
GTGGAACGCCAATTGCATGCAAACCGTAAATTCCGTAAGAAACCACAAATTGCATGAGAAACGTAAAACTACTTGCGAAATGTAGATCGCATGACAACCGTAAATTGCACGAGAACGTGATTTGTACAAGAAAAACCACCACATGAGAACGTAACCTTGTGAGAATGGACTCCACATGAGAACCTAACCGTATGAGAACGAACATCACATGGGAACGTGAATTGCATAAGAACCATAATTTCCATGAACGCGTACATTGCATGAGAAAGTACAGCCCGTGAGAACATGAATCACACATGAGAACATAACTGCATAAGAACATAAATGCATGAGAACATAAATGCACAAGAACGAGATCGCATGACAACGTAAATCGCAAGACAAAGTAAATTGCACCGAAAAAAACATGAGGACCGTATTTGCTTGAAAACTGTAACTGAATGAGACCAATAGTGATGGCCGAACGGTTCACCCGGCGGACATTGAATGGTGAATTTCGGCTGTTCAGGGTCCGCCCGTTCGGCGGACTATTGGTGCCATTCGCCCGGCGGACTTCCGTGTTTACTGTGTAATGTGTAAAAGAACTTTGACCTATGATGACACATCCATCATGGGGTACAGGACAGCCAATTGAGACATTACAGCACATGGACACTTGGACATTCCCCCTAACTTATAAATACACCCGATCCGGCGGCCATTTTACATTCTTTCTTCTGTCACTATAGGGAAAGGTTGCTGTGTGGAGCAGGGAGAGATTACAGTGACCCAAATCGCTAGCTATTTGGTACACAAAAGTTCTTTTCAGGACTGGTATACGTGTTAGGTGTATATAGGTGTATATAGGTTTGCTGTGCTACTGAGTGTCTTTTGTCAGTTTAGAGAAAGGGACAGGACGGTGTGTCTGCTGTAGGGACAGTCAGTTTAGTCATTAGCTGTTACTATCAGGTCCACAAATATAGAAAGAATATTATACTTGACTGATGCCCTTCTGCTGCAGTCTGCTAATCATTCACAACCTACTTGTTCCACAAAGGTCATTATAAGGACTGGTAATTACCTGGTGTAGGGTGCTATAGTACATAGGGTTGAGTGAGGTACAGTCTGCTAATCTATAAGGACTGGTATAGGTCCACAATACATAGGGTTGAGGTGCACTACTGCTGACCGCTGCCCTATACTGCAGCAGTCCTTTATCGGTATAGGGACTGACGTACAGTCTGCTAATCAGTCACACACAACCTACTTGTTCCACAAAGGTCCTTATAAGGACTGGTAACTTGGTCTTTCTAGGGTTCTACAGTACATAGGGTTGAGTGAGGTACAGTCTGCCATTCTATAAGGACTGGTATAGGTCCACAATACATAGGGTTGAGGTGCACTACTGCTGACTGCTGCCCTGTACTGCAGCAGTCCTTCATCGGTATAGGGACTGACATACAGTCTGCTAATCAGTCACACACAACCTACTTGTTCCACAAAGGTCCTTATAAGGACTGGTAAGGTATAGGTTACTACAGTACATAGGGTTGAGTGAGGTACAGTCTGCCATTCTATAAGGACTGGTATAGGTCCACAATACATAGGGTTGAGGTGCACTACTGCTGACCACTGCCCTATACTGCAGCAGTCCTTCATCGGTATAGGGACTGATGTACAGTCTGCTAATCAGTCACACACAAACTACTTGTTCCACAAAGGTCCTTATAAGGACTGGTAAGGTATAGGGTACTACAGTACATAGGGTTGAGTGAGGTACAGTCTGCCATTCTATAAGGACTGGTATAGGTCCACAATACATAGGGTTGAGGTGCACTACTGCTAAACGCTGCCCTATACTGCAGCAGTCCTTCATCGGTATAGGGACTGACGTACAGCCTGCTAATCAGTCACACACAACCTACTTGTTCCACAAAGGTCCTTATAAGGACTGGTAACTTGGCCTGTCTAGGGTTCTACAGTACATAGGGTTGAGTGAGGTACAGTCTTCCATTCTATAAGGACTGGTATAGGTCCACAATACATAGGGTTGAGGTGCACTACTGCTGACCGCTGCCCTATACTGCAGCAGTCCTTCATCGGTATAGGGACTGACGTACAGTCTGCTAATCAGTCACACACAACCTACTTGTTCCACAAAGGTCCTTATAAGGACTGGTAACTTGGTCTGTCTAGGGTTCTACAGTACATAGGGTTGAGTGAGGTACAGTCTGCCATTCTATAAGGACTGGTATAGGTCCACATTACATAGGGTTGAGGTGCACTACTGCTGACCGCTGCCCTATACTGCAGCAATCCTTCATCGGTATAGGGACTGAGAGTTTTGTCACAGGGTCATTTAAAAAATGACAGGCAGAGGAAGAGGCAGGCCCTTCCGCAGGGGTGGTAGGGGTAGGGCAGGAGCAACAGGCTTGAGCCAAAGTGGGAAGTTGCAGAAGGTGCGTTCAATTACTTTAAAGGACGCACCAGACTTGGTTGAGTGGCTCACTCAGACTTACTCTTCTGCACCCTCCTCATCCTCTCGATCTGCACCCTCTTCTTCACTCTCTGCTATGTGCACCCCCAAAGACACTACCACCAACAACACCACCACCACCACCACATACCTACCGCTTGAGTCACAGGAATTATCCGATCCATATCAAGACATTTCTGATGCGCAGCCACTCTTGGTATTGGATCAGGAAGAGGAGGTAACAACAACCGCTACTCAGCAGTCTGACGACATTACCCAGATCGGCCCAAGGAGGAGGTTGGTCCCCGGTGTTGCTGCCTACTCCGAGATCTCTACTTATAGCGGTGGGGAAGGTGACGTCGATGATGACGTCTCTAGTGATGTCACGTGGGTGCCCACAAGAGAGGAGGAGGAGGGGAGTTCAGAGGGAGATATGGACCAGCAGATAGAGAGAAGCAGGAATAACTTACATTGCACAGGAGGGACAAAGCAGACTGCTAATGTATGAGGAGCGAGGCATCAACCATGTACGGTCACATCTGGCACTCCCAGGACACCGGCACATGGCTCCGCAGTGTGGGCTTTTTTTAACGTGTCCGCTGCTGACAATAGCGTTGCCATCTGCAATCTTTGCAGTCAACACATTAGTCGCGGTAAGCCCAACACTCACCTAGGGAAGACCGCCTTAAGAAGGCACATGAGCAGCCATCACCGAGCCCAGTGGGAGCAACGGAACACATAAAGGCACACTCCAGGCTCTCACCGTCCAGCCTCGTCTTCTACTTCTCCTTCTCCTCTCTCCTCACAATTGTCCTCCACTCCACCTTCCATCATGCTGTCCTCATATTTTTCTGGAAAAAGGCAGGCTTCCGTGGGCCAAATATTTGAGTGTAAAAAAATGACGCCGGATAACCCTCTTGCCCAACAGTTGATGGCTGGTTTGTCAGAACTCATAGCCCGCCAACTACTGCCATATAAACTGGTGGACTCGGAGGCCTTTCGCAAATTTGTGGCCATTGGAACACCACAATGGAAGGTCCCAGGAAGGAAGTATTTCTCAGAGAAGGGCATCCCAGAGCTATATGGCCATGTTCAGCGGCATGTGAATGTATCTCTGGCACACAGTGTCGGTGCCAAGATACATCTGACCACAGACACGTGGTCTAGCAAACACAGGCAGGGAAGATATATCAGTTTTACTGCCCACTGGGTGAACCTTCTGACGGCTGTCAAGCATGTAACCCGTGGCACCCGTGTAGATTTGGTTTTACCACCACGGATTGCATGCAGGCCTGACTCTTCTTCTCCTCCTCCTCCTACTCCATCCTACTCCCTCTCCTCCTCGGCTGACTCCTCCTTTTCCACTGCTAGTGTCTCTTCCGCTGCGCCGCCCAAGCTCCCCAGAACCTATTTGACGTGCCAGGTGAGACGTTGCCATGCCGTGCTGCGTCTGTTGTGCCTGGAAGCCAAGAGCCACACTGGCCCGGCACGCCTTTCAGCTTTGCATTCACAGGCAGATCAGTGGCTAACACCGCTCAATTTGACAGTTGGTAAAGTGGTGTGTGACAACGGTGCCAATCTGCTTAGCGCATTGAAACAAGGCAAAATCACGACGTGCCATACATGGCACACGTCTTAAACTTGGTCATGCAGCGATTCCTTGTCAAATACCCTGGGGTCCAGGACATCTTGTGGCAGGCAAGGAAAATCTCGGCCCATTTCAGAAGATCTTACACGGCCATGGCTCGCCTTGCTGACATTCAGCGGCGACACAATCTGCCGGTCAGATGTCTTATTTGCGATTGCCCGACGCAATGGAACTCAACCTTCTATATGCTTGATAGGCTGCTCCAGCAGAAACGTGCAGTTAACGTCTACCTGTATGAACTCTGCGGCAGAACAGGTTCTGGGGAGCTGGGTTTTTTTTCACTGCGCCAGTGGCTGCTCATGTGCGACGCATGCAGACTTCTGCGGCCATTTGAGGAGATCACCAAACTGGTCAGTCGCAGCCATGGCGCCATCAGTGACATGGTACCTTATGCCTTCTTTATGGAGCGTGCATTGCATCGTGTCATTGATCAAGCTGTGGAGGAGCAGGAGCGGGAAGATGAGGAAGTCGCAATGCTGGATGAATTCCCAGGGGGGCCTACTCTATCTGAGACAAGTCAACAATAGGAGTCTGAAGAGGAGTCAGAGGAGGATGGTGCCGGGGCGGATGAGGAGGAGCAAGAAGAGCATGCTTTAAACCTTTCTGGTTGTGCGTGGATGGGGAGAGGAGAACGAGGAGGACGACATTATCCGGGATGATGAGCAGGAGCCAGGCCACCACACCGCTTCCACTTTAGTGCAAATGGGGGCCTTCATGCTCCAGTGTTTTAATAGGGACCCCCATATAAAAAGCATAAGGGTCAAGGACCAGTACTGGGTGGCAACGTACTTAGACCCCCGGTACAAACACAAAATGGCGGAAATGTTACCGCCGTCACAGAGGGCTGGCAGAATGGAGCACTTCCAGGCCTTGCTTCGAGAAATGCTGCATTCTGCTTTTGCGTGTGCTGGCAGAGGAGCGATTCCCACTCCCAGAGAAGGAGTTGCGGGTACCAATCCAACAGCACCTGCAAGAAGAGGCCGGTTTGAAGATGTGTTGGCGACTTCGGATATGAGGTCATTCTTTCAGCCGACCCATCGATAGGTGTCTTCCGGATCCAGCATCAGGGAACGCCTAGACCGTCAGGTGTCCAACTACATCGGGTTAACGGCCATTGTGGACGCTCTGAGGAGTGATGAACCCCTGGACTACTGGGTGGGCAGGCTTGACCTCTGGCCAGAGCTTGCCCAATTTGCAATTGAACTGTTGGCTTGCCCCTCATCCAGTGTCCTGTCCGAAAGGACGTTCAGCGCAGCAGGGGGGATCGTGACCGATAAGCGTACTCGCCTAGCTCACGACAGTGTTAACTGCCTCACATTTCTAAAAATGAATGAGGCATGGATCTCGGAGGAATTCAACACATGTGACCAGTAGACCATGTATATGTCTATAAACAATTTTTTTAATCGAGCACAGAGACCTTCTTTCTTCATTTGGCTCACTTCCTTGTCCAAAAAAAGCACACCGTACTATATGCCCGTAACCTCCTGTTTGAAGAGGTTGAGCGGTGTCATATTTCTACTGGGGCTGCTTATTATGAGGGGCTCCCACCATCCCTGTGCTGTGCTGACATCCTCCTGGGGCTTTACCTCTGCTGTGCATATTATAAGGGGCTCCCACCATCCCTGTGCTGTGCTGACTTCCTCCTGGGGCTGCTTATTATGAGGGGCTCCGACCATCCCTGTACTGTGCTGACATCCTCCTGGGGCTGTACCTCTGCTGTGCATATTATGAGGGGCTCCCACAATCCCTGTGCTGTGCTGACTTCCTCCTGGGGCTGCTTATTATGAGGGGCTCCCACCATCCCTGTGCTGTGCTGACTTCCTCCTGGGGCTGCTTATTATGAGGGTCTCCCACCATCCCTGTGCTGTGCTGACATCCTCCTGGGGCTGTACCTCTGCTGTGCATATTATGAGGGGCTCCCACCATCCCTGTACTATGCTGACATCCTCCTGGGGCTGCTTATTATGAGGGGCTCCCACCATCCCTGTGCTATGCTGACATCCTCCTGGGGATACTTATTATGAGGGACTCACACCATCCCTGTGCTATGCTCATTATGAGGGGCTCCCACCATCCCTGTGCTATGCTCATTATGAGGGGCTCCCACCATCCCTGTGCTATGCTCATTATGAGGGGCTCCCACCATCCCTGTGCAATGCTGACTTCCTCCTGGGGCTGCTTACGGTGCAGGTGTCAGTGCTGTATATCACGCTGCTGATGTCAGTACTCTCTATCACGGTGCTGCTGTCAGTGCTGTATATCACGGTGCTGGTGTTAGTGCTTTATGTCACGCTGCTGATGTCAGTGCTCTCTATCACGGTGCTGGTGTCAGATGACTCTATCACGGTGCAGGTGTCATTGCTGTATGTCACGCTGCTGGTGATCATCTCCTGCACCCTCTTCTTTGCCTACCCTGGTCCCTGACCTTCCGTCTCCTCCATTGCCTTCATGCTCTCCACAGTCCTGAATTGTCACAACAATTTCCCATATAAAAAAAGAATGCTTGTAGTTGTCGATCCCAGATTCACCTCATACATGTGTTATGTCATTGGCCATGTGGTGGGACTATGTTTGCACAGCTATTAAATATTTTGTGGCTGCAAATTTGACCTGTAGGTTTGCGAAGTTCGCCTCCCATTGAAGTCAATGGGGACGCCGCGAACGTTACGGTTCGCAAACTATCGGCCGCGTTCGCGAAACGTCCCGTCGGAAGTTCGTCCATCACTATTGTGGACACCATGGTTGGATAAAATGGGTTGTCCACCATAAAGGGTATCAATGGGTACATGGTAAGAGAGAATTAAACACTGAGGGGATGATATAAGGAAGGGAGAATAGATTAGAAGAGTGACAAAGTAATCTATGTGAGGGAAAGTAGGATAATGGTAATATATTTATTGTTTACTAATTTCACAAAAAATAAGGCACAGTAAAAAGGTGGTTGAAAGATAAGGCACTAGGATGGAATGGGGGGGGAGGATGGGGGGATGGGAAGGATTTAAAGGGTTATAGAAAGAATAATGTATGTAGGGAGCTATTAATCGTGACACTGATGGAATTGTGTAAGATTATCTCTTGGTAGTTTCTTTATTCTTAATGGTATGTACATTTTATATGTTTATAAAATAAAAAGATTTAATTAGCGAAGGTCTAGTGGGGTTGGAGATCCCAGCTGACGAGGAGCAAGGAGAGGTCCGCTTTGTTCTTTGGTGTGGGTCTTTAAGGTACGCTTGCCAACGAGCTGCATAGCAGATCAACATATGTCTGGTCAAGCATGTGGTGCCCAAGCGGCTGATGTTTTGGCCACGCGAGATACGCTTGAGACACATGTTGCAAATAGCAGTGGTGCGATCTGATGCACTCGTCTCAAAAAAGGCCCACACCAAAGAACTTTTGGAATAAAGCGCAGAGGCAGCGCCCTGCACAGGCGGAGCTCTGCACTGTGATTCAGTCGGTGTGCTGCCCCTAAGCTGCCTCGTTGGAGATGTGCCTCCTCCTCCTCTCTCCTACCAGGCACCCACATGGAGTCAGTGACCTCATCATCCCCTCCCGCTTCATCACTGGAGCAAACCTGGCTGTATCCTGCAGCTTGTGGAACATGACTGCCAGATTGCTGTTCTTCTTGAGCATCCCCTCTATCTGTGCTCACGCTACTGCCTTCCTCTAGCTGAGTATCATCATCAGAGCCTTCAGAACACTGGGCATCCTCCTGGAGCATGTACCCAACACTGTGCTCAAACAGTTCGGGGGATGCCTCAGGAGGACATGGTGGGTCTAGGGTAGGAGTGACTGATGATGACATTGAGGCGAGGGAAGAGGATGCATTGGCAGCTGCTTTGCTAGTACCCTGAGCCTGGGTGAGAGAGGATGAGGAGTATGAAGAGGGCTTGGTCATCCACTCTACCAAGTCTTCGGCATGATGCGGCTCAACACGTCCAGCTACCGAAAATAAAGACAAGCGTGTCCCATGGCCACGTGCTGATGACGATGCACCGCGTCCACGACCAGCACTCTTGTCTCTAGACACAGAGCCTGCTTTCCCTCTATTATTGGCTTGTGCCTGTCTGCCTCTCCTTGTTGGCCTTCCAGACATGGTAATGGCCTGCATGGAGATGGGGAAACCAGCAATTGGGTAGTGTATATTGTGCTGGAGGCACACAACACCCACTAACTCCTGCAGATGCCTGTTTGATAGAACACCAGCAATAAAGGGTAGATACAGGTTTATAGTGTGCTGGAGGCACACAACACCCACTAACTACTGCAGATGCCTGTATGAGAGAACACCAGCAATAAAGGGTAGATACAGGTGTATATTGTGCTGTGCTGGAGACACACAACACCCACTAACTTCTGCAGATGCCTTTATTATAGAACACCAGCAATTAAAGGGTAGATACAGGTGTATACTATGCTGTGCTGGAGGCACAAAACACCCACTAACTCCTGCAGATGCGTTTATTATAGAACATCAGCAATAAAGGGTAAATACAGGTGTATACTGTGCTGTGCTGGAGGCACACAACACCCACTAACTCCTGCAGATGGCTGTATTAGAGAACACCAGCAATAAAGTGTAGATACAGGTGTATTTTGTGCTGTGCTGGAGGCACACAACACCCACTAATTCCTGCAGATGGCTCCATTAGAGAACATCAATAAAGGTAGATACAGATGTATACTGCACTGGAGGCACACAACATCCACTAACTCCTGCAGACGCCAGAACACTACACAAAGCCGCTGTGCTGGCGGCCTTTTATAGTGTGGGGCGTGTACTAAACAGACTGAGCTATAATTGGCCACAGGCATCCTGCTTGTGGCCAATTATGGCTCTCCTCGCTGCCAGCGCTGTGATTGGCCAAGCATGCGGGGTCACAGTGCATGCTTGGCCAATAATGAGCCAGCAATGCACTGCGATGGCGCAGTGCATTGTGGACCGTGAGCGCCACACGAATTTGGCTCAAACGGCCCACAGACTTTTGGCTTGGCTGAACGGGTGAACAGCCAGTGTTTGAGTGGAACATGCATTCAACTCGAACACCAAGCTCATCCCTAGTGGTCAGACAACTCACCCTCTCTTCACCATTGCTGTTCCAACTATGTTGGATGAATGTCAATGTAGTACAGAGTTTGCTCAATCAGATTCTTCTCCAGTTGGCCTGACTAGAGATTGACAGCTCTGAGCTCCCAGGAAGTACTCAGAGATGTGCACTTCCAGGTTCATTATATCCAGAGGAGATCAGAGAATGGATTTTACCTGATTTCCAGCCATTTCTGAATCCTAACACTCACCATGGGGGGTCCCAGGCACCCAAAAGACAAAGGTGAGTGTGAGACACATGACGAGGGGGTCATGGTGGGTTTGGGTTTTGCATTTGCACTCACATGTAGAAGTGAATCAGATCTTCTACATAGCTGGCAGCCAGGAGATAAAATGTAAACAAACTCCCAACTGCTATAGCGGCCGGAAGACTGTTTACATGCCAAGAGCAGAGAGGAGAAGGTACACTGGAGCAGGTATATGAGGGTATGACTTTGTGTTCATTTGAATTTGAGTAGGCAATATCATTTGCCTCTAGGTTTTTATTTATAAATTATACAATTTATACATTCTTATGCCCTGTACACACGATCGGAAATTCCACCAGCAAAATTCCGATGTGAGCTTTTGGTCGGAAATTCCGACTGTGTGTATGCTTCATCGGACTTTTGCTGGCGGAATTCCAGCCAGCAGAAGATTGAGAGCATGTTCTCTATTTTTCGGTCTGAAAAAGTTCCGATCCGAAATTCCGATCGTCTGTACAAATTTTGACGCGCAAAATTCCTACGCATGCCCAGAAACAATTCGATGGATGGTTTTTCCGACGGAATTCCGCTCAAGCTTGGCTTGCATACACACGGTCACACAAAAGTTCTATGAACTTTCGACCGTCAAGAACGCAGTGACGCACAACGCTACGACCAGCTGAGAAAATGAAGTTCAGCTCGTGTGTACGGGGCATAACTCTCTAATTCGGGCCATTACAGTTCTGCTATGCATTACAGGCCAAATTTGGCAGTCAGAAACCTAGGATATCAAAGTTATTCTTATTGGAGGACTGAGATCCCAAGGCTCAAAGGGTTTAATATCCACACATTATTCACATTTATTGCAGGCCAAGATACGCGGTGCTCCATTGAAGATTAAAAGGAAGTGGCCATCTGTTTGTACATCCAAAAAAGTTTTTTTTTTTTTTTTTTTTTTTTTACATACTGTCACCAGTCAGTGTCCCTGATCAGTGCCACACCAGGTACAATGGAACCTTGGATTGCAAGTAACGCGTTTTGCAATACAAGCTATTATTTTTTTAAATCCTGACTCGGTTTGCGAGTGTTGTCTCGTAAAACGAGCAGGATTGAAGCCTCTGAGGTGTGCAGTACCGCATTTGGCCAGAGGTGCAGGGGCACCGGTGACATTCTGAGTTGTTCTGAAATACTCGGAATTGCTTGGAAAAACTTGGAAATACTCAGTTTCTGAGCCTTTCCGGGTGCATCCGAGCCATCTCTGAGTATTTCCGTGTCTCTCTGGCGCCCCCCACCTCTGGCCGCATGCGGTATTACATGCAGTAGAAGTCAATGTGGAATGAATTATCTTTGCTTCCATTGACTTCTATGGGGAAATTCGCTTTGATATGCGAGTACTTTGGATTACAAGCATTCTCCTGGAACGGAATATGCTTGTATACCAAGGATCCACTGTATATGATGATGCAGTAATGCAACTGGTGAGCGTATTGTAAAGAAAACGTTTTGAATTTTGAATTTTTTTTTTCCATTTCTTCTTTTTCCAAAAAATTGTGACAAAAACTTCAAAAAAGTCATCATGCCTCTTACTAAATACATTGGACTGTCTACCTTCCAAAAAGGGGTCATTTGGGGGGTATTTGTAATGTCCTGACATTTTCATGCCTCAACGAATGAGATTGGCGGTCAGTATATCAGGGTTGACCGATTTTCCGATATTTATGCCATAGTTTGTGGACTCTATAAGTTTCCTACAGACTAAATAAAATACACATATTTGGATTATTTTCACCAAAGAAAGTGTAGCAAAATACATTTGGGCTTAAATTTATGAAGAAAGATTATTTATTTGCCCAATTTTATTTTTCTGTTTATTTATCAAAAAATAAAAACCCCAGTGGTGATTAAATACCACCAAAAGAAAGCTCCATTTGTGTGAAAAAATGGAAGAGCGGTGAAAGCTGAGAATTGATCTGGGCAGGAAGGGGGTAAAAGTGTCTGGTATTGAAGAACGTAAATACGGAATGTGTGAGGTGTTATCCACCTTGGGTTGGATTTTCTACATATGATATGATTTTGTACAGCAATTGCTGCTTATTGGATATATTATGCGGGGTAGTGAATGGCCCTATCTCGTATACCCCGGAGGTGTGTTTGCTGTGGTTGGTGGAGGAGGTGGAGATTTGACATAGACATGTTAAGATTTTTATTTTATTTTTGCAGGAGACACTTTTTTAACACGTAAGCAAATAGTACTTAGGTGGAAACCTGAATGGTGTTGCACTCCAGAGTAATAAATAAATAAATATAATGTGCTGAAATAAATTACAGTATGTGTTGTTTCAATACCAAACTGACATATAGAAACAAATCCAATGCTTCATTAAATCGAAGAGTAATAGTGATCAGTGCAATAATAGCAAATAAAGTGACTGTAGTGTATTGAATAATCAAAACAACATAATACTATAGGAAAAAATATATAATCATTCAAAGAAAAAGTCCATATATATGAAAGTGCAAATGGTGCAAATGAATCACAGTCCGGAAGTAATGAAATCTTCCAACCAATAGAAAGTGCAAGATGCAAACCATGAGGTGCTAACTGGCATCAACAGGTGGTGTTGTGACTTTTGTGCTGTGAATCTTCAGTGCAACACGACACCCACAGGTGTACTAACTTCTTACCTTACTGCTGTAAGGTAAGCAACATTCAAAGTATGGATTGCGCGGAAAATCCCATCACGGTAAATGTGACTCTCCCTAAACCCGTGAATTTGCCCACGCTTAAAAGGGACTCTGCCACGTTGATGCAATGGTCCCCGGACTCCTGCATACCACCCGGGAAAGGAAGTGCCCGTGCATTGCAGAGACTTGCAAGGTCACAGAGACTTCTCCACAAGAGAGTAGCTAAGGAGTACGGTTTGGAGTTCCCTTATGTTCCAAGGGACATCATGACTGTTATTGAGGGAAACCTTGAGGCCTGGTACGAGGATGATGTCTGGAATTATCACCGGAGCTTTATGACCGATTCCAGGGATGCTTGTTGCATTGGAGCTATGGTCGGCATATCTATTGTGACAAAGTTAAGTTGTGATATGCAGACCGGACAAGGAGAGTGCTGTATACTTTATCACCACCGTAGATGCACAAGGAAAAGACCTAACTTTGTCTGATCCACAGTTCTAATGGTGAACTGTAGGCTTGTGCAATCCGTTTCGTAACGAATCGAAATTTGGCCGAATTTTGCATCTTGCGGACATTCGGATGCATCTGAATGTCCAAATAAAAAAATAACGAATACGAAAGAAATATAACGAATGAATTCGAATGAATTCGACATGATTCGGTAATTCTTCAAAGATCTAATGAAACAAAAGGTCAGCTCAAAGTAAATCTTATAGTCCAATCAGCTAATTCATTTTGTGCCGGAGGATGGATTACTGGCAAAGTGCATTCCTGAGAACTGAGTGAGAAGGGTGTTGTATTGTATTTGAGCCGAGGAGAAGAGATGTTTTCATTGTGTGTGTTAAAAGATTCAATACACAAATGACTTTCCAACTACGAATCATTATCACGGATGTCTATACATACATAAATAGCGAATTTCAACGAATACGAACAAATGAATTCGACACTCTACAAATAATAACGAATTATCCGAAAACGTATTAACGTAACATAACGAATATAACAGAACGAAATTATGTATTTTACGATTGACAACGAACCCAAACTAAATGAAATTTTCCATTGTGTACAAGTCTAGTGAACTGTTCCTGTAGTCAAGTTTTTTGAATTTTTCGCAAAAAGAACTTTTCTGTGTCTTCAGTTTTTGCGATAATTTCTGCAAGTTAAAAGACTGTGGGGTAGTTAGACAGGTGGTTGCTATAGGAGACTATGTGTCAAGTTCTATAGGCTCCTATCTCACAGCGCTTTGGTTTCTAAAGGACTTGCAGTTACAGCGACTCTGACCACTAGGTGGTGTCAGTCGGCAGGAAAGGAACAGTAATGCTGCGTACACACGAGCGGACTTTTCAACGTCCAAAGTCCGAAGGACTGAGTCCGTCAGACTATACGATCGTGTGTGGGCTGCAACGGACTTTTGACTCACCAAAGTCCGAAGGACTTTAGAATATGGAACATGCTTCAAATTTTCCCGACGGAACTCCGCCGGACCCGGTCCCCTTCGAAAAATCCGCTCATGTGTATGCTACTCCGACGGACTAAAACCGACGCTAGGGCAGCTATTGGCTACTGGCTATGAACTTCCTTATTCGAGTCGGGTCGTACGTCATCACGTTCGAATCCGTCGGAGTTTAGTGTGATCATGTGTGGCCAAGTCCGTTCGGCCGAAAAGTCTGTCAGAACTTCGTCGGAACTCCGCCGGAACTCCGGCAGAACTCCGCCGGAACTCCTTTGGAAGTCTGTCGGACATAAGTCCTCTCGTGTGTACGGGGCTTTACAAGAACTTTCTTTTATAGCTGTTAGGAAATGTTAGGATAAAGAATTTTATTGTGCCTTTGAAGAAGGAGATTTCATTAAACTAGCGGTGGAATTTCACTCTTTAAAACTAAATGTATAGTGTACAGTGTTGTCTTGTATATTGTGTTTCTGTTTCAGGATGCACCGAGATCGACTGTCAAGCTCATCAGAGATTGGGTGGGTTAGTCAGTTTAGCTGGGTGGTACATGTACAGTATTTTGAACATGTTATTGTGAAAACGCTAAATGTTTTAAATGTGTTTCCTTCCTTTCCCTTTCCCAACACCCATTTTAAAAAAAACTCAGGCACCGCATAGGGGTTTTTTTTGTAAATAAGTTAGGATTTTTGCCCTGGTTGTTGTCTAGATGATGGGGACATCGTCTAAATGACTGGGGGGATGTGTAGCGGCTACACTTTGGACAAGGTGTCCGCTAAGTACAAATTTAGTTTTTAGCTCAGAACAGTCAAGGGGTTCTGAGGGTTAATTGTGTAGGTTTAACTTTGGCATCAGTTTGACTGGGCTGTATTAGAGTTCTGCCTGGTCATGTGTACAGTGGGTGCACATGACAGGCTTAGAACCAGGCCTGGTTGACATCACAAGAAGTGCATGGTTGCTGGGTTGTCAAGGACACTACCGAATCCACGTTTTCCAGTACTGCCAAGGAAACAGAAAACGTTACAGGTACTGAGAAAAGGTTCCTGTTCACTTTTGGTTGCAAACTTATTCAAGGTTAGAGACTTTGCAAGTTTCCGGATTAAAGTGCTGACTGCCATAATCTCTGGCTAGAGATTTGTTCAGCTTTTAAGCACCCAGCTGCGAGTGGCTACTCTCTGGGCTGCACTAGAGACTTTCTGATTACTAGCAGTTCAAGGTGCCTGGGCTTCTTCACCCTTGCCCTCTGTTCCCATTCGAGACTGTGTTTGTTGGATGTTACCCCTGCAAATAAAAACATTTCTAAAGGACTTTTATGGTGTCAGCGTCCAAAGTTGTTGGGTACTAACCCTGGGAACCCCTAAACACGGAAGAACAAGTAAAGTGGAGGTAACCGGTAAGCCCAAAAGTCAAGGCCACCCCATCGAGGGTTATGGCCGCTACATATGTTTCGTGTCCCTGGTGTTCCGTCTGTTCGAGGACCTAGGACGCCTTCAGTCAGAGGTTCTACCAGCATATGGATGCCTGGCACCGTGCTAACGTACAC
The DNA here is from genome assembly GCF_037356315.1 of Lithobates pipiens. Lineage (NCBI taxonomy): Eukaryota > Metazoa > Chordata > Amphibia > Anura > Ranidae > Lithobates > Lithobates pipiens. Next base: position 11,609,775 of record NW_027507785.1, on the reverse strand, counting down.
AGGAATCCTTCTGCTGCCGCAGGAGCGGTTCATCCTCTATACCGCCGGGGATGCTGAAGCCCTTGGTATACTTTGTGGAGGTTGTGACAGCCTAATTGCTAGTTCTCAGCCATTTGCTCACTGCCAGAGGTGCGGAGACTATGCGTTTAAAGTGAATTGCCTCGGGCCTTTCATATGGACTAGGCCACGGCCGTGGCAACTGAAGAGACCATCGCCTATGCTCTGGCTATGAGGCCTACTACTCCGGCTCCATCCACTGTTGCGGGTGCTTTATACCAGGACATTGCTTCTTCTTGGGTCAGAGAATCTACTGCCGAGGTCATGGGCACAGCTTCGTCCACCCCCATGCCCGCGCTGGAGAAAGTGGGCCTGTCAGAGCCTTCCCATAACCACAAGAAAGGACTACACCCCAGTCCAGTCGCAGCTCATCGGAAGAAAGCGACCACCCATGAGAATTCAACACAAATTACTGGTGAGCAACCTGGGGAACTTGTGGGGAAAGGGACTGAGAAGGGTTATGTGTTAGTAGAGGGGTCACCGGACTCTGATTTAGATTCCTCTCTTTCCTCTTCTGAGGTTGAGAATGTGGAGGAGCTGGTTGAGGAAATGTCTCAGGAACTGTTATGGGCATGTGGAGATGATGTGGCCGCTACCTTTGCTGACATTTCAGACTGGCTAGCCCTTACCTCAGGGGATGCGACACCGAGAGCGGAGACCTCATCTGTTGGTAGTGCATTGCTGCCAAAGCCTGTAAACTTGCCAACGCTTACCAAAGACGCTACGGCCCTTGTGAAAAAGTCCCCAAATTCGTGCATACCCCCTGGAGAGGGAATTGCTCACAATTTGCAGAGACTTGTCAGGTCTCAGAGACTTTTGAACAAGCGGGTGGCAACAGAGTATGGACTTGAGTTCCCTTATGTGCCCAGGGAGATCATGGAAATTGTTGAGGAAAATCGTGAGAAGTTGTATGCAGAACATGTCTGGAACTACCTTAAAGTTCCAAAGCCACTTCGTAAGAAGGCATTCTGCAGAGAAAAGTATGAACGTTTTCTGGGATGTCTGCAACACTGGAGTTATGGTCAGCACATTTATGCGGACAAAGTGATCATTTGGAGGCCAGATAAAGTATAAGAACTGTGGTTGTCTTAGGCAGGTTAGTTTACTAGAGGACTACGTGTCAAGATTACCAGCTAGGTCGCAGTACTTATGTTTCAAAGAAAAGGACGTGTAGTTACAGTGGCTCTGACCACTAGGTGCCATGGGTCGGCAGAAAAACACAGTCGTTCTTTGGTATAGGAAAAAGTAATTTTAAGCACTTAAATGTTTTAGAAAAAGAAACGTTTTAAACTTAGAGAAGAAAATTCTATTGAGTCTGGGGTAGAATTCTGCGCTCTAATAATTAGTGTAATGTGTTCGTATTGCTGTTTTTTTTTTTTTTCAGGGTTCACCGAGATCGTCTGTCAAGCTGCCGGAGAGTGGGTGGTGTAGATAGATAGGACTGGGTGGTATGTGTATATTTTTCTGCTGTGAAATGTTTTACTGTGAAAAATCTTAGACCTGTTATTACATTTTTCCCTTTCTTTCCCATCCCAACACCTTCAAATGCTCAGGTGCTTAACAGCATTTTTTGTAGTGTTAGAAAGTTTTTCTCCTTAGTGAGATGCTGAGGACATCGTCTCAATGACCGAGGGGAGTGTGTAGCGACGGTACTCCTAACGAGTATGCGCTATGTTTTCAAATTTAATTTTTGCCAAAAACTATAGTGAGTTTTGGAGTTAATTGTGTTAAATTGCACTTTGGCATCAGTTTGGCTGGACTGCATAGGTGCTGAAGTCACGTGATTCTGGGTTCCTCCTGACCAGCCCTGGGAGCACTCATGGCCTGGGGTGCAGATCCATCCATTTCCGAGTAACTGGAAGGATGATTCTAAGGTGTTCCCGGGCCATCTCAGGTTTGGAGAGGCCCAGCAACTCCACACGTGACCAGGGGAGGACCCTTCAGTAGGAGAGCTACGCACAAGGCTGGCTGCTTGGTAAGAGCCTGAAAGCAGAGCTGCCATGGACATTGATTGAATCCACAGTTCTTACGGTATCGCCGGACCAGCTGAAAGATTCTGGTACAGTAAGAAACATTCCTACTTCTATCCTTGCAGTTGTAACTACGTTTCCAACCAAGTCTGTGTGAGAGACTTTGAAAAGCTGGAATTACCTGTTGGCTGCTAAACCCAAAACTTAAGGATTTATCCAACAGTTAAAGGATCCAGTTGTGAGCAGCTGTTCCTGGATTGTGTACATAGAAAGAGACTTTATTTGAAGTCAGCAGTTCCAAGCACCTGAGCTAAACTTTACCCTGCTACTCTCTATTTCCAACTTAGAGACTGAGTTTGTTCATTCGTTTATGCAAAATAAAAATCCTAACAAGGAATTCAAGTGTCGGCCTCTACAGTTACTGGGTTATCAACCCCGGGAACCCCTAGACAAGAACAACGAGTACGAGCTCGTAAACAGCAGATGGGATTCATGTCCATGGATGAAGTTACTTTTATTAGTTAAACTTGTTGCAGAGAATGTTTACATAAGAAAAGGTTTGTCGACCTGTGTTCTGTGGCTAGGGTTGGTCTTTCCAGATGTGTTATATTGAAAGTGAAAGGGACAAGCTTAGTATAAATATCATAGCAGAGGAATCAGAGGCTAACAGAGAAGATACAGATCTCCGTGTCTCCTCCAAGTAAGTGATGAAAATTGTGTCCATGAAAGGGACAAGCTTAGCATATTGTAGAAAGGGAACCAGAGACCACCAGAGAAGATACAGATCTCTGAGTCTCTTCCAGGTAAGAGATGAGAAATGTGTCTATGAAAGGGACAAGCTTAGCAAATGTAGAAAGGGGACCAGAGACCACCAAAGAATATAAAGGTATCCATGTCTCTTCCTGATTAGTGGTGAGAATTGTGTCCATGAAAAGGACAATCTTAGCATAAATATCATTGCACAGTGACCAGAGGCCACCAGAGAAGATATCAATATTCCTCCAGGTAAGTGATGAAATTTATATCAGTGATTGTATTCTCCTTCATGCAGACTGTAATAGTATGCTCATGTCATAGATTCAGTTTTTGGTTTGTATCATTTGTCCTTGGAGGTAGGGATGAGCCGAACACCCCCCCGGTTCGGTTCGCACCAGAACTTTCGAACGGACCGCAAATTAGTACGAACTTTAGAACCCCAAGTCTATGGGACTCGAACGTTCAAAATAAAAAGTGCTAATTTTAATGGCTAATATGCAAGATATTGTCCTAAAAAGGGTTTGGGGACCTGGCTCCTGCCCCAGGGGACATGGGTCAATGCATGGACAATGGACTGTGTAGGTTTGTTTTGTTAAGTAGCTCCAGTCAAAAAATCTATTTTTAAGCTTTTTGGAAAACATAGGGAAGGTTTATCACCCCTGTATAATTTGTTTTGCCGTCCGTCTTTTTTCATCTCACTTCCTGTTGTCTCCTTCCGTTTGCAAGTAACAGATGTTTGTAAGTTGGATGTTTGAAAGTAGGGGCCTGCCCTATATGCTCTGCAGAAATGGCGGAACAAGGTGTTGGTGTTGCCACAAAATTGTAAGCCCTCAAAGTGACTCTTGGTGGGTGCTGGAGCGCCCTGCTGTGAACGATTATATCAAGAATTGTAATTACATGTCATTGTTGAACAGTGGTAGAAAAATTGGGCCTTTGGTGGTTGTGGTGCTGGTGCTGGTGCCACAACACTATAAGTCCTCACAGTTACTCTCGGTGGGCACAGGAACGGGCCCTGCCGTGAAATATTATATCAAGAATTGTAATTACGTGCCCCTGTTAAACAGGGGATGAAAAATTGGGCCTTAGGCACTGGTGCTGGTGCCACGACACTGCAACCTCTCCCATATACTCTAATTATAGTGCAGGAATGAGCCCTGCTGCAAATCATTGCATCAAAAATTGTAATTAAATGCCCTTGTTAAACAGGGGCAGAAAAATTTGGCCTTAGGCACTGGTGCTGGTGCCACGACACTGCAACCTCTCCCATATACTCTAGTTGTAGTGCAGGAATGAGCCCTGCTGCAAAGCATTGCATCAAAAATTGTAATTAAACGCCCCTGTTAAACAGGGGCAGAAAAATTGGGCTGGTGGCATCACCCAGAACCAAAAATGTTCTTCCAAGATATCAGCGGAGGAGGAAGAGGTTAGACAGTCAACATAACAGGACAGTCACTCGACTTCAGCATAGGCAGTCTTGAAGGGATGTGATATTTAAAAAAAAATTATTTGGTTACATCAGCTTCAGGTGCTTGGTAGCTGTGGGTGATCCAAGACTGATTCATCTTTATGAAGGTCAGTCGATCAACCGAGTCGGGGGACAGGTGCACCCTGTGATCGGTAACAAAGCCACCAGCAGCACTGAAGGTGCGTTCCGAAAGAACGCTGGATGCAGGACAGGCCAGTAGCTCAATTGCATATTGTACAAGCTCTGGCCAGTGATCCATCCTCAAGACCCAGTAAGCCAGAGGATTTTCGGTGGGAAAGGTGTCCAAGTCTGACCTTGCCCCTAGGTATTCCTGCACCATGTAAATCAGACGCTGGCTAGTGTTGCTGGAACTAATCATACCTTGTGGCTGCGGACTAAAAAATTGTCTGAATGCATCGGTCAGACGGCCACCTTCTCCACCGCTCCTTCTGACCGATGCCTCAGCAACATGTTGTCCAGGACCAGGAGTTTGTAACCTCCCAGTCCCTGGGAACGCGTTGCACAGACCTTTCTGCAAGGCCTCCCGGAGATGTCTCATCCTCTGCTCCCTCTGGGACGGCAAGATAAGGTCGGCAACCTTACCCTTGTACTGTGGATCAAGGAGAGTGGCCAGCCAGTGATGGTCCCTCTCCTTGATCCAAAGAATACGAGGATCCTTCCGCAGGCTTTGCAGGATCAGGGAGGCCATGCAGCGTAGGTTAGCTGAGGCATTCGGTCTGGAGTCCTCGGGGTCACTAAGGACAACATGATCCGCAGCTACCTCCTCCCAGCCACGTACAAGTCCACGGGTTTCTTGGGACTGTAAATCATCCCTACAAGACTGCTGCTGCTGATGCTGAGTACCAGCCTCCACCTCCATGCTGACACAATCATCCTCCTCCTCCTCGTCCTCTTCCTGTGTGATGGGTGGGACAGCAAGAACACTGTCTGGATAAAGGGGACATTGAGAGGCAAGGAAGTCCTCCTCTTCCTGCCTCTGTTCTGCCCCAAGTGCCCTGTCCATTATTCCACACAGCGTATGCTCCAAGAGGTGAACAAGAGGTACAGTGTCACTGATGCATGCACTGTCACTGCTCACCAACCTTGTGGTCTCCTCAAACGGTGACAGGACAGTGCATGCATCCCAGATCATGCCCGACTGGCGTGGGGAGAAAAAACTGAGCTCCCCTGACCCTGTCCTGGTGCTGTAGTCGCAAAGGTACTCATTGATGGCCCTCTGCTGCGTGTGCAGCCGCTGCAGCATGGCCAACATTGAGTTCCACCTGGTGGGCATGTCACATATAAGGCGGTTCTTGGGCAGGTTCAACTCCTTTTGGAGCTCAGCCAGTCGAGCACAGGCATTAAATGATCACCAGAAATGCACACAGACTTTCCTGGCCTGCTTCAGGACATCCTGTAAGCTCGGGTACCTGCCCCAGAACCGCTGCACCACCAGGTTAAGGACGTGGGCCACACAGGGCACATGGGTCAGTTGTCCCTGTCGGAGGGCGGAGAGGAGGTTGGTGCCATTGTCGCAAACCACCAATCCTGGCTTAAGCTGGTGTGGCGTCAACCACCTCTCGGCCTGCTCCTGCAGAGCTGACAAAATATCTGCCCCAGTGTGGCTCCTGTCCCCCAAACAAACCAGCGCAAGCACAGCATGGCATTGTTTTGCCTGCGTACTTGCGTAGCCCCTTGAATGCCTACGGAGCACCGCTGGTTCTGAGGACAGAGCACTGGAAGAGGCCATGGAGGAAGAAGAAGAGGAGGGGGTGGAGGAGAGAGGTGTGTCACAAACAGTAGTAGCATTTTGGAGGCGTGGTGGCGGAACAACCTCCAACACTACTGCACCTTGTCCTGCATCCTTCCCAGCTGCCAGAAGAGTGACCCAATGGGCCGTGAAAGACAGGTAACGTCCCTGTCCATGCCTGCTGGACCATGAGTCAGCGGTAATACGCACCTTACCGCTGACTGCCCTGTCCAGCGAGGCAAGGACATTGCCTTCCACATGCCGGTAGAGAGCCGGAATCGCCTTCCATGAGAAAAAGTGGCATTTGGGGACCTGCCATTGAGGAACCGCACATTGCACAAACTCACGGAAGGGGGCCGAGTCTACCAACTGAAAAGGCAGCAGTTGAAGTGCTAGCAATTTAGCAAAGCTAGCATTCAACTGCTGAGCATGTGGATGGCTGTGGATGGCTGGGAGTGAACTTCTTTCGGGCAGGGAAGTTTGCCTGCTATAATCGGACGTGGGTGCACTGCTAGCAGAGTGCCCGGAAGCACTTGGCTTTGACTCACCTAATTCTACACCTTCATTCCTCTCAGCGCAGGTTTCAGAGAGGACTGAAGACTGAAGGTCTAGTGGGGTTGGAGATCCCAGCTGATGAGGAGCAAGGAGAGGTCCGCTTTGTTCTTTGGTGTGGGTCTTTGAGGTACGCTTGCCAACGAGCTACATGGCAGGTCAACATATGTCTGGTCAAGCATGTGGTGCCCAAGCGGCTGATATTTTGGCCACGCGAGATACGCTTGAGACATATGTTGCAAAAAGCAGCGGCGCGATCTGATGCACTCGTCTCAAAAAAGGCCCACACCAAGAACTTTTAGAATAATGCGCAGAGGCAGCACCCTGCACAGGTGGAGCTCTGCGGTGTGATTCAGTCAGTGTGCTGCCCCTAAGCTAGCCCCCGGAGGGCATCCTGCCTCGTTGGAGATGTGCCTCCTTCTCCTCCTCCTCTTCCTTCTCGCTCCCACCAGGCACCCACGTGGAGTCAGTGCCCTCATCATCCGCTCCCTCTTCATCGCTGGAGCAAACCTGGCAGTATGCTGCAGCTTGTGTAACATGACTGCCAGATTGCTGTCCTTCTTGAGCATCCCCTCTCTCTGCGCTCACGCTACTGCCTTCCTCTAGCTGAGTATCATCATCAGAGCCTACAAAACACTGGGCATCCTCCTGGAGCATGTACCCAACACTGTGCTCAAAGAGTTCAGGGGACTCCTCAGGAGGACGTGGTGGGTCTAGGGAAGGAGTCACTAGCAGCTGCTTTGCTAGTACCCTGAGCCTGGGTGAGGATGAGGAGGATGAAGAGGGCTTGGTCATCCACTCTACCAAGTCTTCGGCATGATGCGGCTCAACATGTCCAGCTGCCGAAAATAAGGACAAGCGTGTCCCATGGCCATGTGCTGATGACGATGCACCGCGTCCACGACCAGCACTGTTGTCTCTAGACACAGAGCCTGCTTGCCCTCTTTTATTGGCTCGTGCCTGTCTGCCTCTCCTTGTTGGCCTTCTGGACATGGTAATGGCCTGAAGGGAGATGGGAAAACCAGCAATTGGGTAGTGTATATTGTGCTGGAGGCACACAACACCCACTAACTCCTGCAGATGCCTTTATTATAGAACAACAGGAATTAAAGGGTAGATACTGGTGTGTACTGTGCTGTGCTGGAGGCACACAACACCAACTAACTCCTGCAGCTGGCAGATGGCTCAATTAGAGAAGAGCAAAATAGGTGGATAATGGTGTATACTGTACTCAGGTCACACAGACAACACCCACAAACTCCTACAGCTGACTGAAAGCTCAATTACAGAAGAGCAATATAGCTATATAGGTGGATAATGGTGTAAACTGCGGTCAGGGCACACAGACAACACCCACAAACTCCTGCAGCTGGCTGAAAGCTCAATTACAGAAGAGCAATATAGCTATATAGGTGGATAATTGTGTATACTGCGGTCAGGGCATACAAATAACACCCACAAACTCCTTCAGCTGGCTGAAAACTCAATTACAGAAGAGCAATATAGCTATATAGGTGGATAATGGTGTATACTGCGCTCAGGGCACACAGACATCACCCACAAACTCCTGCAGCTGGCTGAAAGCTCAATTACAGAAGAGCAATATAGCTATATAGGTGGATAATGTTGTATACTGCGCTCAGGGCACACAGACAACACCCACAAACTCCTGCAGATGGCTGAAATCATGGCTCTCCTCGCTGCCGGTGCTGTGATTGGCCAAGCATGCGGGGTCACAGTGCATGCTTGGCCAATCATTACCAGCAATGCACTGCGCCATTGCAGTGCATTGTGGGCCGTGAGCGCCACACGAATTTGTCGCGAACGGCCCATAACGTTCGGTATTCGCTGAACGTGCGGACAGCCGATGTTCGAGTCGAACGTATGTTCGTCTCGAACACCAAGCTCATCCCTAGTTGTGGGTCTTGATTTCATCTGGAAGAATGATTTTGGTGTAGATTTCATGGGAACAATTAGCACCTAAAGACAAATTTTTCCGCACCTGTTTCACAGGTGCATATCATTGCAGTTTTTGACAGCAACGTCAATTCTTGATTTTATAGTTACATAGTTTTAATGAGTGGCCACGAGTCTTGTTAAACTCTCTTTTGCAAAAAAGTTTTATCCCTATTGTGGGGTCACCAGTATGGTATTTGTATATTGAAATCATATCCTCTCTCAAGTGTCTCTTCTCCAGAAAGAATGAGTTCAGTGCTTGCAGCCTTTCCTCATAACTAATATCCTCCAGACCCTTTATTAGCTTTGTTGCCCTTCTTTGTAATCGCTCCGTTTCCAGTAAATCCTTCCTGAGGACTGGTGCCCAGAACTGGACAACATACTCCAGGTGCGGCCGGACCAGAGTCTTGTAGAGTGGGATAATTATCATTTTATCTCTGGACTTGATCTGCTTTTTAATGCCAATATTCTGTTTGCTTTGTTAGCAGCAGCTTGGCATTGCTGAGTCTATCATCTACTAGGACCCCCAGGTCCTTTTCCATCCTAGATCCCCTCAGAGGTTCTCCCCTCAGTGTATAGATTGCATTCATATTTTTGCCACCCAAATGCATTATTTTACATTTTTCTACATTGAACCTCAATGCCCACCCCATAAATTTGTTCAGATTTTTTTGCAAGGTTTTCACATCCTACGTAGAAGTTATTGCCCTGCTTAGCTTAGTTTCATCCGCAAATACAGAGATCGAACTGTTTACCCCAACCACCAAGTCGTTTATGAACAAATTAAATAGGATTGGTCCCAGCACAGAACCCTGGGGCACCCCACTAGCCACCCATGACCATTCCGAGTACTCCCCATTTATCACCACCCTCTGAACTTGCCCTTGTAGCCAGTTTTCAATTCATGTACTTACCCTATGGTCCATGCCAATGGACCTTATTTTGTACAATAAAAGTTTATGGCGAACTGTGTCAAATGTTTTTGCAAAACCCAGATACACCACGTCTACGGGCCTTCCTTTATCTAGCTGGCAACTCACCTCCTCATAGAAGGTTAGTAGATTGCTTTGGCAAGAACTATTCTTCATGAATCCATGCTGATTACTGCTAATTATACTGTTCTCATTACTAAAATCTTGTATATAGTCCCTTATCATCCCCTTCAAGAGTTTACATACTATTGATGTTAGGCTAACTGGTCTGTAATTCCCAGGGATGTATTTTGGGCCCTTTTTAAATATTGGTGCTACATTGGCTTTTCTCCAATCAGCTGGTACCATTCCAGTCAGTAGACTGTCAGTAAAAATTAGGAACAATGGTCTGGCAATTACTTGACCGAGTTCCCCAAGTACCCTTGGGTGCAAGCCATCCGGTCTCGGTGATTTATTAATGTTAAGTTTTCCAAGTCTAATTTTAATTCTGTTCTCTGTTAACCATGGAGGTTCTTCCTGTGATGTGTCATGAGGATAAACACTGCAGTTTTGGTTACTGAAGCCCCCCAATTCCCTTGTGAAGACTGAGGAGAAGAATAAATTCAATACCTTCGCCATCTCCCCATCTTTTGTAACCAGATGTCCTTACTCATTCTTTATGGGCCCAATATGGTCTGTCCTCCCTTTTTTACTGTTTACATACTTAAAGAATTTCTTGAGATTTTTTTTGCTCTCCTCTGCTATATGTCTTTCATGTTCTATCTTAGCCGTCTTTATTGCACCATTACATTTCTTGTTGCATTCACAAGTCTGAATGCTGATGATGATCCCTCCAGCTTGTATTTTTTGAAGGTCTTCTCCTTTGCTTTTATATGCATTTTTACATTGGAGTTATGCCATCCAGAACTTTTGTTCACTCTTTTAAATGTATTACTCAATGGGATGCACTGGCTAATGCCCTTATTTAATATGCTCTTAAAGCAAACCCATCTCTCCTCCGCATTCTTTGTTCCTAAGATTTTAATCCAATTCATGCCTTCTAGTAAGGTTCGTAGTTTAGAGAAGTTGGCTCTTCTGAAATTCAGTGTCTTTATATTCCCCTTATGTTTCCTATTTGTGTGATTTATACGGACGTCAATTGACCTGTGATCGCTATTCCCTAAATTGCCCCGTATTTCCACATCCATGATCAGGTCTGTATTGTTGGTAATCAGTAGATCTAGTAATGCTTTATTTCTAGTTGGTGAGTCTACCATCTGACCCATAAAATTGTCCTGCAAGACATTTAGGAACTGGCGAGCCTTAGATTAATTTGTGGTTCCCTCCGCCCAGTCTATGTCTGGATAATTAAAATCACCCATTATGATAACACTTCCCATCCTTGCTGCTAATCCAAATTGTGATAGGAGATCTGTCTCCCCCTCCTCCCTCAGATTAGGGGGCCTATAGCATACTCCCAGTATTATTTTCCCCTTAGCTTCATCCCTTTGGAGCTCTACCCATAAGGATTCCACCTCCTCCCTAGCTATCTTAGTGATGTCATCTCTCACATTCACTTGTACATTATTCTTGATATATAGGCATACCCCTCCCCCTTTTTTACCCTCTCTATCCTTGCGATAAAGGGTATACCTTTGAATGTTTGCTAGCCAATCATGACAGCTGTTGAACCAGGTCTCTGAAATTCCCGCAAAATCCAAATCCTCCTTGTACAATAGTATCTCTAGTTCACCCATCTTGTCCGCCAGGCTTCTTCCTTTGTTGAACATGCCACGTAGTTTAGACCGGTTGCATGTTATCCTCTTATTGGGTGTTTCAAGATTGCAACTAGGACTTGCTACTATACTACCCACTGGAATATGTTCCACGCTGACTATCTCTACCTCTGGACCCTCCCCCCCATCGCCTAGTTTAAAAACCCCTCTAACTTTTCGGCCATCTTCATTCCCAGCTGATCTGCACCCTCCTCATTTAGGTGCAGTGCATCCCTTCTATAGTACCGGTTATCGACTGAGAAGTCGTCCCACTCCTCCAGGAACCCAAACTCCTCCTTACTACACCAGCTCTCCAGCCACTTGTTTACTTCCCTAATCTCCCTCTGCCTTTCTGGTGTGGCTCGATGTACCAGTAGTGAGAATACTACCTTGGAGGTCCTTTCCCTCAATTTAGCTCCTAAGTCCCTAAAATCGTTCTTTAGGACACATCATCTGCCTCTGACTTTGTCATTGGTGCCAACATGCACCATGACAGCCGGGTCTTCCCCAGCCCCTCCCAGTAATCTGTCCATCAGATCCGTGATGTGCTGAACCCGAGTGCCCGGTAGACAACATACTGTTTGGCACTTCAGGTCTTTGTTACAGATTGGCCTCCCTGTCCTTCTAAGAATTGAGTTCCCTACCACCAGAATCTGTTTTTCCTTTCCCTTCGCTTCCCCCCACTCTCACTGGAGGAGTTCTTCCCCTGGCAGCTAGGAGAGTCACTCAGCTCCAGCAGTGCTGGTCCCTGACTGGTTTCACCAATGTCACTCAATGGAGCATACTTAATGGGATGCTCCAGCTTTGGATCAGCCTCCCTGGCACTCGAAAGAATGAATGAATAACTTGTATAGCGCTGCAAATGCGAACTGAATCGCCTCAAGGTGCTTAGTCCGTCCTGTGTTGTCCTGCTTCTTAGAAGAGGTGGGTCTTGAGTTTTTTCTGAAGGCCGGATGGTTTTCTTCCATGCAGATGTTCGTGGGTAGCGCGTTCCATAGCCGAGGTCCTTGGGCTGTGAATCTTTGTTCTCCCTTTAATTTGTAACAGGACTTGGGGATGAGGAGGTGATTTTGGTTAGTTGATTGGAGATTGCGATTGGGTGTGTAGTGTTTTATTTTCTTGCATAGGTATTGAGGGGCGTTTCCTTGTGTGCATTTGTGGGTGAGGCAGAGGGTCTTGAATTTGATCCTATCCTTTACCGTTAGCCAATATAGGGTCCTCAGGGATGGGGAGATGGATTCCCAGTTTTTTTTCCCCATAACTAGTCTTGCTGCCGTGTTTTGGAGGGCTTGTAGGAATGCAATCTGGTATTAAGGTCGTCCTATGTAGAGGGAGTTTGCGTAGTTGAGTCGCGAATTGATGATTTTTCCAATACTACTGCTTTCTCCTCTTATGGAATGAAGGGGATGAGTCTACATAGCAGGCAGAGAAGATGGTGGGATCCGCTGACTACTGATCCTACTTTCCCCTCTACCCTTCCCTACTGTCACTCTTTGCTAGTGCCTGCACCTCTTTGTCTCCACCCACCTCTGTGCTGGCCCCTGCCTGGCTCTCCTTTAGTATGGAGGGACTGCTCAGCGCTGACAGTTGCTTCCCCAGATTCAGAACCTGGGCTTCCAGGAAAACAATGTGCTTACATTTTGCACAGCAGTATTCACCCTTGATCGGATGGTCAAGGAATGCATACATCCCACAAGATGTACAACAAGTCGCCTCTCTACACCTGCCGTGCATCGTACCTATTAAATTTAATGAGGATTGGGGATTATACCCTGTCCAAATTACCTAACAACTAGCTTCCTGACACTAATACTCAAGACAATACACAGGTACTCGCAGACCACTCGCAGATCTACGTGCACTCGCAGACCACTCGCAGAACTAAGTGCACTCGCAGACCACTCGCAGAACTACGTGCACTCGCAGACCTACATGCAGACCTACGTGCACTCGCAGACCTGCGTGCACTCACAGAACTACGTGCACTCACAGAACTACGTGCACTCGCAGACCTCTCACAGAACTATGCGCATCACAGACCTACGTGCACTCTCAGACCACTCACAGGACAACGTGCACTCGCAACTACATGCACTTGCAGAACTATGCTTTTGCTTTCATCAAGATTACCTCTATAGGGTTACGGTATGCAGGCATCACCATCGCCCAAAGAACGCTTTTTCCGCACCCGTTTTACAGGTGCATATCATTAAAATTTTTGACAGCAAGGTGAATTCTTGCTTTCATGAAGAGTATCTCTATAGGGTTATGGTGTGAAGGTGCCGCCAACACCCAAAGAACAATTTTTCCACACCCATTACTTCTATCCAAAGTCTGTGGTAGAGACACCAGAATTTATCCAAAAAATCTCTAATCTTATTCCCAGCGTACTACTTTGTGGTCTCATCATACAGACTGGCTCCCCAACCCGTTGCTTACAAAATAAAGAAAGCTTGCAGGGAAAATGTCATTTTTTGGGCTTTATAAATGCAATTATTGCTTCAGATGCTTCTATACACAGTACAGATGTAGCACTTTACAGGTGGACTAAAGGTACCCCCTAGGCACTATATTGAAAAAAAAAATAAAAAAAAAATTATGCTTTCACTTTAAGTATCAATAAATCACTGCTCATTTAAAAATTACATTTAAATGTTTTTTTCACTGATACATTTCCCCCTGGGCAGTACCTGGACCACATAACCATTTCATATATGCCTTCAAAACAGGAACTTTTTAATTTTTCATGTTTGGCTCCCATAGACTTCAATGGAGTTTGTTATTTGGGTCCGACCTTTCGCGGTGTTCGAAAGTTCTGGTGCGAACCGTTCGGTCCATCCCTAGTGGCTGCAGAACGCATAAATAGTCTAGGATCTGGAGCAGTCTGGTTCTTGTCCTGGAGGAGAAGTTCCCACCCTGGAGTGCTACTGCCCTCCCAGACAGCCCAGCTGAAACTTACCTGAGCTCATCGAGATCTCAGCTATGCTTGGGGGACCTAACTGCAAAGAACTTCTGAAGCTAAACCAGAGGGATTTATTATATTTTTTTTATTTATTACAGGTACGTATATAGCACCACTAATTTACACAGCACTTTACACACACACACACACACACACACACACACACACACACACACACACACACACACACACACACACACACACACACACACACACACTCAGGGCTCAAAATGTCAAGTCCTGAGCTACTAGCCAGGTCTCAAGGGTTACTTGCCACCAGTTGATCTGCCCAACCCTAAACCTGCCCGTCCCTAATCACGCCATCATAAATGATCTCATGAAATGACACAAATGTTTTATGCAGAATTAAGTTACAAAAATAAATTTTAACCACAACTTTATCAGTTCCCCTCAGCACAGCCTCACCTGTGCCCATTATTGCAGCCTCACCGTGCCCAACATTGCAGCCTCACCATGCCCCACATTGCAGCCTCACTGTGCCACAAATTGCAGCCTCACCATGCCCCACATTGCAGCCTGACCGTGCCCAACATTGCAGCTTCACGGTGCCCCACATTGCAGCCTCACTTTGCCCCCCATTGCAGCCTCACTTTGCCCCACATTGTAGCCTCACTGTGCCCTGCATTGTAGCCTCACTGTGCCCCACATTGCAGCCTCACCATGCCCCGCATTGTAGCCTCATCATGCCCCGCATTGTAGCCTCACCATGCCCTGCATTGCAGCCTCACTGTCCCCGCATTGTAGCTCCACCATGCCCTGCATTGCAGCCTCACCGTGCCCCGCATTGCAGCCCCACCATGCCCTGCATTGTAGCCTCACCATGCCCCACATTGCAGCCTCACCGTGCCCACATTGCAGCTTCAACGTGCCCCACATTGCAGCCTCACTGCCCCCATTGCAGCCTTACAGTGCCCCATATTGCAGCCTTAGAGTGCCCCACATTTCAGCCTTACAGTGCCCCACATTGCAGTCTTACCACGCCCTGCATTATAGCCTCGCCATGCCCCGCATAGGAGCTTCACCGTGCCCCGCATTGCAGCCTCACCATGCCCACAGTGCAGCCTCACCGCCCCCATTGCAGCCTTACAGTGCCCCACATTTCAGCTTTACGGTGCCCCACATTGCAGCCTCACCGCCCCCATTGCAGCCTTACAGTGCCCCACATTGCAGCCTTACATTTCCCCCATTTCAGCCTTGCCAGGGTGGAGGAAGTGAGAGGGGTGGCCAGATCGGGACGGGAGTTAGAGAGAGCCGAGCAGCAAAACGCGCTGTAACAGCTTACATTGAAACTGTCTCCTCTCTGCTCATTCTCACACAGCCCCACCTCCTGCTAACCTCGCACCTGTAAGGGACAGAACGCATCCCAGCACTGGACCCGCACTCTATCTATTGCAAGCGCGGGGTTAGGAGGAGGCGGGGCTTTGTGAGAGTGAGCAGAGCGGAGACAGTTTCAATGTAAGCTGTTACAGCGTGTTTTACTGCTTGTGATCCCGCAGCTCTCCTCTAACTCCTTGCATTCTTCCACCAGGAGAATGGCTCCCGATCAACCCCGCTCGCTGGCGGTGCTCACCCCCCCCCCACTCCCAGGCAGCCCAGCTCCTCGCCAGCCCTCATTTCCACTCGCAAAATGTGAGTAGGCGAGTGGAAAATTGGAGGGGTGTATATATTATACATTCACATTAGTCCCTGCCCACAAGAAGCTTACAATCTAAGGTCCCTTGCGCACATTCATACATACACATACTACGGCCTATTTAGACAGTATCCAATTAACTTACTAGCATGTCTTTGGAGTGTGGGAGGAAACCGGAGTACCACACAGGCACAGAGAGAACATATGCAAAGTCCAGGATGTTAGTGCCATGGTTGGGATTCGTACAGAGACCCGAGTGCTGCCAGGTGGAGGTGTTAGTCACTAGCCACTGTGCTGCCCACGTTTCACCTAGGATCTGGTCTGGAGAGTCCACTAAGGACATGTCTACCTGACACTGGAGGGAGTCATTCAAGTACCCAAGGACCTCAGGTGAGTAAAGACCTGAGTGCAGAGTCTCGGTGACTGCTGTTGCTGTTAACCCTTGGTGCACTAAAACTGGCCTGGAACATTGCTAATGTCAGAGCATTGCTAATTTCAGAGCATGTCCCCCTAAAGGTGACTCTGACATGCAAGAGGAGGAGGCGGCCCCAAGACCGGGACTGACCTCTCCACCAGGGAACCCACCAGGCTGCTGTGGAAAGACACACAGATGGGGCACCACGCACCAGCGCCTGTCATAAAGGGGCAGAAAGGGACAAGCAGCAAGGCTCAGATACAATAATAATTCAAAAAATAAATAACAATGGGAAATCGAAGGAAATGGGAAAAAAATGTATAAAATAATGATGTAACATAAAGTGTATATAGCTGGTTTTAAGGATGAGCCGAACCACCGGAAACTGCGAACAGACCTAAAACTTGAACTTTCGAACCCTATTAAAGTCTATGGGACTCGAACGTTCAAAATTAAAAGTGCTAATTTTAATGGCTAATATGCAAGTTATTGTCCTAAAAAGTGTTTAGGGGTGGCCTGGACGCTGAGGAGAATGGCAGCTTGACTTGTAAGCTCCCGCTGATACGGAGGGAAAACAGGCGATACCGGAGGTAAAACTGACCGTACAGCTTACTGACCGACATGGGAACGTCTTCTCGCGGATCATCCGCTTCCCGGTCCAGATCACCCAGAGATTTGACACACAGAGTGAGCCAAAACATCCCGGAGATGTTCCGCTCACAGGCCAGCAACATGGCGTCCTCACGAGGCTCACCTCCACCTCACAGCGCAAACTTATCTCCGCGGCCCTCCTCTGCCAACGGCGAGATAATACATAATACTCGCACAGCAGCAACACCCCAGCCTCAATGACCTGAAATCTGTGGCCGATGACATTAAAAACACACTGACGGCAGCGATCTCAGACCTCCGCATTGACATCCAGGCGATTGCTGGCAGAGTGCAGGAGGTTGAACAAAGAACGGCGCAGCACTCTGCTGTGCTCCGACGCTCTTGTCAGGTCATTGACACTCACACCCTGCAGCTCAGAGATCTAAACCGCCATATGGAGGATTTGGACAACCGCGGCAGACGACACAACCTGCGTCTCCGTGGACTTCCAGAATCGATCGATGCGGATCATTTACAGGCCGAAGTGATGGGCCTTTTTAACTCTATCCTGGATCGGGCCCCTACGACCCCCCATTGGAATGGAGCGCATCCACCGAGCCCTGCGCCCACGAGGCAAGGATACTGACCCTCCCCGAGATGTGGTCTGTTGTGTTATTGACTACCAACTCAAGGAGGACATTCTCAGGCAAGCGCGTGTCAAGAACCCGTTACTTTACAAAGATGTAGAGGTTCGCCTATTTCAGGACCTATCCGCCATTACATTGCAACGACGCAGGGAAATCCGCCCACTACTGGAGGTTCTCCGCGCCAAGGGGATCCAATACAGATGGAAGTACCCGTTCGCTCTCTCAGCCTCCACACAGGGCCGTTCCGCTATGCTACGAGTCCCGGAGGACCTACGCCGCTTTTGTGCCACACTGGAGATTCCTTACACTGACGTGCCTGACTGGTACGCGGAATTCCGCCCGCAAGCCACACGACGTTCCTCACAAGAAAGTGAACCCATGGAGACTCAAGACCACCGTCACCGTAGACGGCGCTCGCCGTCGGAAGATCATCTCCACGGGTCACTGACAAGCTCTACTCACAGCTCTAGCCCATTGCAGGCTCCACACACGAGAAGGGCACGCCGTGATCGTTAAACAGCATTACAGGATTCCGCTGCATTCAGCTAAGTAACTATGCTGGCCTTCCAGAATTGTTTTTTTTTTTTTTTTCTGTTGCCACTCCTCCATTCTAGTCAGGATCGAGTGTATATGGCTATACCACTCCTTTTGAACTTCTGCTTCTAACTAGAACTGCCTATCTATGAGAGTATGCCAGAAAGGTCAGATGCCTGTTGCTATGCAGCTAGTCCCTCATCTGACAATCACATAAGGATCTCTTTTTTTTACCTCATTTTAGAGCACATGTTCTATTGCTCACACAGTTGCTACTCTTTGAGGAGATTTCTTCACCCTCTCTCCCCCCCCCCCCCCCACTTTTCTTTTTTTTTCAATCTTCTATGGCAATCTCTAATTTTTCATGAGAGTGAGATCCACACGGACCCTCAGCACTGACCCACACGCTAATCCCCCATGCAGGGATCACACACAGCCATTTTGATAGGTACTGCATGGTACCTGAGTTACGTAGCCTGCTGATAAATGATCCTCTATCTAGCGGTCTGTCATCCGCTTCCCCCCCTATCCAGTGAATTGGCGATGTGGTCCCTGTGGATCGTCCTATCCTCTCTCTGCAATGTAATTATTGGAGAGCATATTATTAGCAACTACTATCTCTACAATATTGTTTTAGCTGACTGCCTTTTATACTGAGTCCGGACGGACTTGACCAGGGATAGCACCCGCTCTCCAATCCCTTTAATGATACCCAATACTTACAATGATGCTTATCCTACCTTGGGGGGAGACTGTTTCCCTGTCTACTGGGATAACAACAACGCGCAGCATGCGGTTTTTTTTGTTTTGTTTTTTGTGACAGTGCACACCAGCCTCCTTCTTCAACAAATTGTGTCCCCACCCCGGGTAGGATACGCTTGAGTACTCTTCATGATGTCTTCTGTACAGCCATTCTGCCGCAGCAGTCTGTGCCAGGATCCTAACGGGATTGGCTCAATTTGTCCCCGACATTAACCTCGCAAGGTCCTGGGGAGAGTAAGTTCTACATTAATGTTAGGGGAGGCCAGCTTCGGCAACTTTACCTGATGAAGTTTAATTGTTTTTTTTTCTATGGTTCATTGTTCACTGTTTGGCACTGTTATAGCTTTCCTTATGTTTCAATGGTTCGTCACGAATCACTTATATGACTGTACTTTCATGTAGGTGTATGATATGCTCCTTTGACCCTTATTGTGTTCTAATAAGATTGCACCCACTGACCATTATCCTCATAGGTTTCCCATGATCTAGCTTCTAGATATATGGCCTAGTACAATAACAAGACAAGCTCGGCACTCATCACCCCACTTATTAAAGCCAATGGTTTGGTATCCCTCTTATTACACTGTGTTTTTCCTCCTACTTCAATTTTCATTTGCTTCCCTCCGTTCAGCTGTTAGCGTCCTTCCACTCACTGTTCCCATCTCTCCTAGCTTCGGACTGCGACCCACGCAGTGGTATTCCGATTCGCATTACTGTATTAAATAATCTGGTTTATTATAATATCACTGATTTTTTTTTGGTTTAACCCTGTGATCAGTACATACTGCACAGGGTACAGCGTGCAGGTTCTCGCTATAAACCATTTACTAGTGACTTCATTCACTGATCTCGACAACACCTCATTTTGAACCAACACTGGTCTGATACATCGAGACATTATTACCCTCTCTCGCCTATTCGTCTCCCTCCCTGCCCTCACCACTGACCAACTCCTCTGTTAATAGCTCTGCACATCTTAATCCATGTGCCAGTCTCCCATCTTAACACTACCCTCAGTTGCCCAGTGCCTAGTGCTTCCCCTCGCGTCACTTGTACCTAAGCGCCTACCACACCCTCCATCTACACCAGGCCGGAATGGCCTCTTTTACTTCAAATCCTCGCTCCACGGCCCTCTTGCTGAAGTTGGCCTCTATCAACGCTAAAGGTCTCAACCTACCGGAAAAGAGGTCTCAACTTCTCCGGGAATGCCGTAAACCTAAAGCCAATATAATCTTTTTACAGGAAACACATTTCATGACGGACAAAATTCCTAAATTATCAGATAGAGATTTCCCCACGAGTTTTCACTCGACCAACAACCACTCCAAAACGAAAGGTGTGTCGATTCTCATCTCTAAAAATACACCCTTTCAACTGCTAGACTCGCTACATCACCCGGAAGGAAGATACCTATTCCTTAAAGGGACCATCTATTCTAAACCTGTCACCATTGCTAACATATATTCTCCCAACACCAAACAGGTTACATTTTTTCGCTCTGTATGTGACCTCTTATCCTCCTTCTCAACAGGCATTCTCATTCTCGGTGGGGACTTTAATACCCCCCTGAATCCAATTTTAGACTCCTCTTCTGGTACCTCAGCCATGCCATACAAAGCCTTAAAACAAATCAAACTTCAACTCCAAAATCTTTTATTGCATGATACCTGGAGAACGCTGAACCCGCAAGGCAAAGACTACACCTACTTCTCACCTCTTCACCAAAAATATTCCCACATTGACTATTTCTTTATCTCACAACCTGACATCCCTCTTTTAACAAAAGCCACGATAGAACCTATGACTTTCTCTGACCATCATCCGATCACCATCCTTCTGGTATTCCCTGAGACAATTACCAAATCTAGGACATGGAGACCTAACCCCTCATTACTAAAAGATCCTGCTAATGTTGCCAAAATTGCCACCTGTCTTACAGACTATTTCAAATTTAATAACATTCCTGAAACCCCCACCTTAATACATAGGGAAGCTCACAAACCCGTCATCCGAGGGGAATTTATTAAATTGTCCTCTATCTTTAAAAGGGAACATCAAGTAAAAATTTCACGACTCACATCTCAAATACGTCTGCTAGAGGCCACGCACAAACAGACTCTTGCCTTACAAACCTACCAGGCATTGACCCAAGCCAAAAAAAGCCTACTGGAAGAACTTAACTTGAAAACCAAGAGGCAATATGTCTTGAGACATAAACTCTTCTACGAAAAGGGCAATAAAGTGGGTAATCTTCTTGCCAGAGCTGTCCAAAAAAAGAAACATAGCACTACTGTGCATCATATTACTGACAAATATGGCAAAGTTCACACCTCTAACGAGGCTATAGCACAAAGATTTGAAGAATATTACCAAATGTTGTATAATATCCCATCTAACTCCAACCATCCTCCTGATCCGGTCATGAGACAACGTCTCATTAAAGACTTCCTTTCCAAATATGGCCCTTCCCCCATTTCGCAGGAAATTGCCAAAAAATTGAATGTTCCCCTATCTGAAGAAGAATATGACGTAGCAGTAAAGGAGATGAAAGTTGGTAAGGCCCCAGGCCCAGACGGCCTCTCCTTGGTATATTTCAAAACATTTCCAGACATACTGAAGCCCCATTTCCTCTCAGCCTTCCGATCCTTTGTGTCCAACTCGCAAGCCCCCTCTCAATTGCTTGAAGCTCACATCACGGTTATACCGAAGGAAGACAAAGACCCCTCCCTAGTAACGAATTACCGCCCCATATCGCTCATCAACGTAGACGTTAAGATCTACGCCAAAATTCTAGCAAACCGTCTATTGCCCCTTCTCCCGTCCCTGATTTCCCTAGATCAGGTGGGATTTATTCCAGGAAGAGAAGGTAGAGACAACACCATTAAAGCATTGAATATTCATCATTGATTAACCTCTACCGGCAAACAGGGATTTTTCTTGTCATTGGATGCCGAGAAGGCGTTTGACAGGGTGGCCTGGGACTACATCGACTCGGTCCTCTTGGCTGTTGGTTTACCGGATCTTTTATTATCTTACATTCGAGCACTGTATTCTCAAACTGCTGCTAGGGTCCGGGTCAATGGCCACCTGTCGAACGCCTTCCGGCTCCACAATGGTACCAGACAGGGTTGCCCCCTCTCACCCCTACTCTTTGTCCTTACTCTAGAACCCCTCCTTAATAAAATCAGACTTAATCCGGACATTAATGGCATAACTATCAAAAACCACACATATAAAGTAGCAGCATTTGCTGATGACCTCCTCCTCTTCCTAACCAACCCACACATCTCTATCCCCAATCTTCTTAGTGACTTAGAGCTGTTCCAGACCATTTCAAACCTTAAAATAAATTATTCAAAGTCTAATGCTTTGAACGTCACCCTCCCCGCAGCGACTATATCGCAATGTCAAACCAACTTCCCCTTAGATTGGGCCAAGCATTCAATTACCTATTTAGGGATTAAAATACCAATAATCCTCTCGAACCTCTTTAAAGAAAACTTTACCCCAGCCTTGCAGGAAACCAAAGCAGACTTTAAAAAATGGAGATCTCTTAACATAGCCTGGTTTGGCAGGGCCGCTCTCCTCAAAATGACGATTTTACCACGTTTTCTTTACTTACTGCAAACCATCCTGATACGCATCCCTGCTTCTTTTTTCCAATCCTTCAGACAAGCCTGTTCCTCTTTCATCTGGCAGCACAAATGGCCAAGAATTCAATACACACATCTTACCCTACCAAAATCTAAAGGTGGAATTGCTCTTCCTGACCTATGGCGTTATTACTGGGCTACACACCTAGCCAGAATAGTGGACTGGAATATCCACCAAGAAATTAAAGACTGGGTCACACTAGAGCACTCTTTCACTTCGCAATCCCTAAGGTTTCTGCCCTGGCTACACCCACGCCACTTGCATATTCACGTCAGACAACACCCCCTAATAGGACCCACATTACATGTTCTTCATAATGCATTGAAGACGATATACCCACACCCATGGCGGAGTCCTCTCACACCATTACGAGGCAACCCAGACTTCCCCCCTGGTCTTAGCGACAAATTTCTGTTCGACATCTGGCCTCACAAAGATCTCTATGCCAGACAATTCTTTACCCATAGAGGTAGTTTCAGATCCCTTGCAGACATGAATACTATGACAACACCCAACCATATCTCTCATTGGACATATAGGCAACTCCACCATTTCCTGATTGGACGAAACACTTCCCATCATTTTTCGAGAGATCTAAATTCTCTAGAGGATTTATGCTCACAACATTCACCTCAAAGACATCTTATCTCTATACTCTACTTGTTTCTCTTCAAGGATAACTCAGCGTTCTCCAGCAAGACTTTCTCCTCTTGGGAGAAAGACCTAGATATCAAATTCTCGGAATCGGAATGGGAAACTATCTGTACTTATATACACAAAGGCTCCCTTAATGTAGCCATTCAAGAATGCGGATACAAAATTCTCTCCAAATGGTACAGAACCCCATCATTACTTCACAAATTCTCGAATACTATCTCCAACAAATGCTGGCGCTGTGGCATGGAGGAGGGAACCATGCTTCACATATGGTGGTCATGTCCTTCCCTCCAAATTTTCTGGAGGGCGGTCCACGACACCATCGCTGCAGTAACTGCCTGTCGCAATGACTTTTCCCCTGCCACCTATTTGCTTCACTACACCAAAATCCCCAAAAGGCGCTACCTTAAATCCCTCAATATGATTATGATTAACGCAGCAAAACAATGCATTCCATGTCACTGGCGCTCCTCTTCCGTCCCGACTCTGGCGGAATGGTTCCGCAGATTGAACAGCATTGAAACCTTTGACGAATTGATCAGCATCTCCAATGAAACAGTATCTACATTTACGGCAATTTGGCATGACTGGCACCGTTTCAAACTTACTGACGCTTATTTTCCCCATCCTGACTAAATGTTTCCCGTACAAGAGCATATGTCTCTTTCAGTATATTCCTTCCACCCCAGTTTGGTCACCTCCCCCCTTCCCCTCTCCATCATAACAGACCTTCCTACATTGACTTAGTGTCCATGGTCTGTTTCGGTAGTTTTGAATAAGTTCTTCAACCAGACGAATATATTCTATTAGTAAACCAACACCAATTGAAAGTTGTCCTATTATTCTTTATTGTATTCTTAAGAACTAGTTATACGATCTGTTATATTGCCTATCTCACTGTTTGACTCTGTACGCTCCTATTTACAAACCTCTACAGTGTCATGATAACTTTGATATGTTACCTTCACTGGAAACATGTTTTCTGTATGTCTATATTGTTTCAATAAAAATTTTGTAGAAAAAAAAAAGTGTTTAGGGACCTGGCCCCAGGGGACATGTATCAATGCAAAAAAAGTTTTAAAAACTGCAATTTTTTCAGGAGCAGTGATTTTAAAAATGCTTAAAGTGAAACAATAAAAGTGTAATATACCTTTCAATTTCATACCTGGGGGGTGTGTATAGTATGCCTGTGAAGGGGTGCATGTTTCCCGTGCTTAGAACTATCCCTGCACAAAGTGTCATTTCTGCAGGAAAAAAAGTAATTTAAAAGCACTTGCGGCTATAATAAATTGTCGGCTCCCCGTAATACAGAGAACAGTCATTGAAAGTCATTCATAGAAAAAAAAAAGCGTGGGGTTCCCCCAAATTCAAAACTTTTTTTGCATTGATACATGTCCCCTGGGGCAGGACCCAGGTCCCCAAACACTTTTTATGACAATAACTTGCATATAAGCCTTTAAAATGAGCACTTTAGATTTCTCCCATAGACTTGTACAGGGTGTTCCGGCTCTTCGAATTTGCAGCGAACACCCCAAATTGTTCGCTGTTCGGCGAACAGGCAATGTTCAAGTCGAACATGAGTTTGACTCGAACTCACAGCTCATCCCTAGTTGGTATACAGGAAGGAAGTAAGTACCCTGTAAAGCCAATGCAACCTTGTAAGTTCATGGCAGAAGCCCAAGGTAGAAAGAGGGCCAGGGACTGGGAAATATGATGGGGTACAACATGTTAATGGTTAGGCGGTAGCCTGTGATATGATCACAGAGTCTACCCAGCCCAAGCATTGGACATCCGTAGTGAATGGTTTCATGGGGCTAAATATAGCAAAGGTTAATTGATTAAACTAAGAAATACTATGTAATATTTTTTTGATTTATCATTATAATTGTAACTGATAGATTGGTCAGCCATATGAAATGATTAACATATTGGTTCTTATCCGCTTAATATTAAATGAGGCCGGTTCATACCTATTCACCAATCACCATCTGAGACTGTGGAAGTGCTGCTGTGGGTTTCGGACGTTTACTGTCCTTTTGGGTGTTTTTGGTTTATCTTTAATAATTTTGAACCGTTATATCCCCCCTTTTTTATGTTTTTGATTTCTATTAATAAAAGCACTTTAAGGCACGTTTGAATGCCAGGTTCTAGTTCCCCCCTTTGGTGGACGTGGTGCGTACGCCATCACATCTTCCCATTGTATGCGATCTTGTGTACGTCTCCCTTTGTGAGGGAGGTGCACGAGAGCAGTACGCGATGTACGTCATCCCAACTTTAAATTTTAATAGGAGGTGACGTGCTTCCGCTATATGCACACCTTGCCATTCACTGATAGGCTGGACGTGTATCTAGCTCTTGCATTCACTTTCCCTACAGGAGAAAGGTGCGGAACGCATGTTCTGATGCATATGCACTCTTCCGTTGTGAGGTGTGGTACGCACGCCGATTCGCCATCTTCATTTCATAGGAAGAGATTGCTGATTTGCACTTCTGAGATTGATGATGCCTCACAGGTCTGTTTCTCATTATTTGGATCATACTTCTTATATAATCAGAATGGCTATGTGGCCCTTTTTTGTTCTCCTTCCTTGATATATATATGAACATATGGGAGAAACCATCCATTTTTCTGACTGGAAACACCTATGGAGATTATCACCCCAATGACTGTGTGAGTACTTGGCTTCCATGTTAAAGGTTTCTAGATCTGCTGTCTCCTATCTTGGCATTTGCCAATACAAGCTTGTTTGACTCATAGGACGTATGTCCTTTTGAGTTCAAACTATCTGGTAAGCCTTCATCCTATTGGTGGTGGACTACATTCACATATTCAAAACAGAATCAATCAGCGCTGAACAAACAAACTAAGATACATACAGTTCGTACTAAAATACTGCGGCTAGAATACTATAGGTCAAAATACCAAATCCCACAATAAAAATAAAAACAACAGTACAGCGCAGATAAAAACCAACAAAATAATACTAACAAAGTAATATATGTAACATATACAGAAAAAATCTTATAAATAACCGAAATATAGGATAGGTAAGATGAGCTTCAAAAAGTCCACAAGTGCAGAGTGTCTTCATTCAGCATAAAAAGGTGATGATGTGATCCCTTCCACCAAAGAGCAAGATGGACTCTCACCTTAAACAATGGACCCCTGATAAATCAGACAGGTCGAAAACGCATATTCCCACCAGGGGTTAATCACAGACATCGGCATTCAGACAAGAGTGCTCCGGGAGTGGATCCTTTTCATATCCCATATACCAGCATAATTCCACATGAAAGCATAAGAAGACAAAATCTAGTGCTCTCCGTTTCCAAAAGATTTATTAAAGAAGTACAAACAAAATGGTACACTCACATGCTGTTGCACTGATCTCCAGTGCCGAGTAGTAAGCAAAATACAAATTCAGTGAACTTTTCGAGACTATGTCCCAAGAAATGTTATGGGCCAATGCAGACGATGTGGCCACAACATGCAATGTGTCTGTCTGGTTAGCTTTGAATTCGGGGAGTGCATCGCCTCGCCCCTAACCCTCTACTCTCCGTTAAGAGACTTTGTTTTTCTAAATAAATAAGCCAAAAGAGGATTCAGTGTCAGTTTCAACATTCTTTGGGCCATTTACCACGGGATCCCCAAGACAGAGAAGCAAACAAGTGAGGTAACGGTAAGCCCAAATAAATGCAGCAGCTCCTTCGGGGGTTAGCGCTACACATATGTCAGAACCCATTTCTTACATCTACTAAGTTCTTACATGTAAAATAATATAACTCTTTTTTTGTTTTTGTTCCTGCAGATTATTGCAAAATGAAATCCCTTGCTGGTATACTCTTTTCTGTCTGGCTGATATTTGGGATTCGGCGGACACAAGCGGTATGTAGACTGAAGTAAATTGTAACCAAATAATAAATAAATGTATTATTTAAATCAGGTTGCAGTTCGGTGAATAAAATAAGTATTTGATCTCCTGACAAACCAACAATAAGTCTGGCTCCCACAGACTGGCTACAGTAGGTGCGCATGTGGTACACAGATGAGTCCTGTCCAGGGTTTTTTTTCAGCTGACTCAGGCCTCTTGATCCCTTCTCACCAGTCATCACTTGTAAAAAAAGAAGGCTGGCTTTTTATCAATGACAGCTTATTTCCCAACAGCTCCCACATATCTGATCTCCTGAGCGGCTCCTGAGTGCAGGATGGGGACAAGGGAGATGAAGGTGCCCGGGGTGCAGTGCAGAATCCAAAACTGCTACTGGATGATCTCCCTGCAAGTGATAGAGGCAGAGCCACTTACAGTGTGCAGGGAGGTACTAGAGCCAGCTTGGTGCTTCAACGTAATACAGCAACACAAGTAAGATATGTGAAAGATGATGGAGCTTCTAAGGAGGGAGGGAGAAGATGGGGGCAGTGGAAGGGGGGTTGCATGCAGAGGCTAGAGCTGAAGAGTGGTGAAAGAGGGGTGAAAGTGAGATGTGGATGGGGGATGCAGAAATAAGCAGCCTTGGAAGAAGGTGAAGTGCACCCCTGAACTCTGCACTCTGTATGCAGAGCACCGCTTAACTCTACACAATGTACATAGCACACCCCTGAACTCTGCACTCTGTGTGTACCCACCCCCCCCAACTCAGCACTCTGTACATAATGCACTCCTGGTATTTAATGACCCTTTAAGACCCTTCCACTATAAACTAAATTTGACCACACCATTTGATGAAGGTTGGATGGACGGTTTGGAGGGTGTATACGTGGGGAGTTTGGAGGGTCATGGTTGAGTTCCTGCACCTATTTTCTGAAAAAAAAGCCCTGGTCCTGTCAATGTAAGAAGGTGCTCCTAGCAACAACTTGTTATGTGTATAAAACCTACCTATCCAAAGAATCTCTTTCTTCCATTAAAACCTCACCATCATGGGCAAAACCAAAGGGATAAGATTGTAGACCTAGTCAAGGCTGTAATGGGCTACAAGACCATGAGCAAGAAGCTTGGTGAGAAGGAGACAACTGTTGGAGAAATTATTTGTAAATGGATGAAATACAACATAACCATCAATCGCCCTCGGTCTGGAGCTCCATGCAAGATTTCCCCTCATGGGGTGAGGATGATCATGAGAAAAGTGAGGGATCAGCCCAGAACTAAACGGGAGGATCTTGTGCATGAGCTCAAACCATTGGTAACACAATATGCAGCTATAGATTAAAATCCTGCAGTGCCTGCAAGGTCCCTCTCCTCAAGGAGGCTGTACATGTACAGGCTTGTCTGGCACTTGCCAATGAACATCTAAATGATTCAGAGAAGGACTGGGAGAAAGTGCTGTGGTCATATGAGACAGAAATTGAGCTCTTTGGCATTAACTTGACTTGCCGTGCTTGGAGGAAGAAAAATTCTGACTATGACCCTAAGAACACCATCCCTACAGTCATGCATGGAGGTGCTAACATGATGCTTTGGAGCTGTTTCTCTGCTAAAGATGCAGGCTGATTTTGCCGCATTGAGGGGCCAATGGACGGAGCCATGTATTGTAAAATCCTTGGATGAGAACCTTCTTCCCCCAGCCAGAACACTGAAGATGGGTCATGGATGGTTCCACGAAAATGACCCAAAACATACCACCAAGGCAACAAAGGAATGGCTCAATAAGAAGCACATGAAGGTCATGGAGTGGCCTAGTCAGTCTCCAAAAACCTTAATCCTATAGAAAATTTATGGAGAGAGCTGTAACTTTGAGTTGCCAAGCGACAGCCAAGAAACCTTAATGATTTAGAGAAGATCTGTAAAGAAGAGTGGACCAAAATCCCTCCCGTGATTTTTGAAAACCTCATAACCAACTACAAGAAACTTCTTACCTCTGTGGTTGCCAACAAGGCATCAAATACTTATTTTACTCACTGAACTGCAGCTCGATTTATAACATTTGTGTTTTTATGTGTTTTTTTTCTGGATTTGTTGTTGATATTCTGTCTCTATCAATTAAACTACACCTAGGATTAACTGCTTGCCGACCGCTGGCTGTCAAATGACGGGCAGACGGTGCGGCTCTTGTAGCGGGAGGCCGTCATATGAGGGCCTCCCATTTAAACCGGGAATGCGTGCGATCGTGTGCGCACATACCTGTTCCTTCGGTGGCGGCGTGTCACGGAGGCACTGCTCGCCACCAAGGGGGGTGAACAGCCATTGGGTAAGTCACGGGCGATCACAGATGGTTACAGCCCCACTGTGCACGGCATGTGCGCGCGAGCGCGCTGCGCGTGCACGGCGGTGGTGGCGTGTTCCCGGGAACACTGCTCATCACCGACGCTGGTAAACAGCCATTAGCAGGCTGTTTACCCACGTGATTGGCTGTGATCGTTTCACAGCCGATCACTAAATGTAAACAAACCACGGTAACGAGATGTTACCCGGTTCTCCTCCTCACACACCGATCGTGTATGAGGAGAAGATTGCGGTAACATCTCGTTACTGCTTACAGTGTACACCAATTAGGACCTGTCACCACCCATCATAGTACCTGTCACTCACAGTCTATCAGAGTACCTGTCACAGTCCATCTGAGTACCTGTCACAGCCCATCAGAGTACCCGAATACCTGTCACAGTCCATCAGAGTACCCGAGTACCTGTCCCAGTCCATCGGAGTACCCGAGTACCTGTCACAGTCCATCGGAGTACCCGAGTACCTGTCACAGCCCATCAGAGTACCCGAGTACCTGTCACAGCCCATCGGAGTACCCAAGTACCTGTCACAGCCCATCAGAGTACCTGGGTACCTGTCACAGTCCATCAGAGTACCAGAGTACCTGTCACAGTCCATCAGAGTACCCGAGTACCTGTCACCAGCCCATCGGAGTACCTGAGTACCTGTCACAGCCCAACGGAGTACCCGAGTACCTGTCACAGCCCATTTGAGTATCCGAGTACCTGTCACAGTCCATCTGAGTACCCAAGTACCTGTCACAGTTCATCTGAGTACCTGTCACAATCCATATGAGTACCTGAGTACCTGTCACAGTCCATATGAGTACCTGAGTACCTATCACCGCCCTTCAGAGTACCCGAATACCAGTCACCAGGCCATCAGAGAACCTGTCACCAAGCCATCAGAGTACCCGAGTACCTGTCACCAGGCCATCAGAGTACCTGATTACCTGTCACCAGGCCATCAGAGTACTCAAGTACCTGTCACCAGCCCATTAGAGTACTCAAGTGCCTATCTGCAGCCCATCAGATTACCCGAGTACCTATTTGCAGCCCATGCCTCATAAAATATACGTTGGGGTGTTAGATTTCCAAAACGGGGTCATTTTGTGGGTAATTCCACTGTCCTGGTGCTCCTGGACATTCAAAAGTGTGATAGGTAGGAATGAAATGAGATGTGTCATTTATGCTCCTAGAACGCCTGAAGGTACTACTTCAATGTTCGGCCTCTCTATGTGAACAGGCTGTGTAAAAGTCCTACACATGTGGTATTGCCATACTTGGCAGGAGTAGCAAAATGTGTTTTGGGGTGTAATTTTTGCTATATACATGCTATGTGTTAGAAATCTCTTATAAATTGACAACTTTGTATAAAAAAAAAAATGCATTTTCATTTTTTTCCACATCTTCCAAAAACTTCTGGAAAAAAATGAACTGTTCAAAAGACTCATTATGCCTCATAGATTATACATTGGGGTGTTTGCTTTCCAAAATGGGGTCATTTTATGGTCAATTCCAATGTCCTGGTACTCCAGGGCCTTCAAAGTTGTAATAGGTGGTCCGGAAATGAGATGTGTCATTTTTGCTCGTGGAACGCCTGAAGGTACTACTTCAATGTTGGTGCTCTGTATGTGGAAACGCTGTGTAAAAGTCTCACACATGTGGTATTGCCATACTTGGGAAGAGTAGCAGAATGTATTTTGGGGTGTAATTTGTTGTATGCATATTCTGTGTGTGAGAAATAACCTGATAATATAACAATTTTGTGGGAAAAAAAATGGAAAAAAATAATCTTAATCATGCAAAGAATTGTGGGAAAAAATGACAACTTAAAAAAACTCACCATGTTACTTACTTAATACCTTGGAATGTCTACTTTCTAAAAAGGGGTAATTTGGGGGGTATTTTACTTTCCTGACTAATGTACTGAAGGCCTGATCAGATGTGATCAATTTTCAGTGATTGGCACCATAGTTTGTAGACTCTATAACTTTCACAAAGACCAAATAATATACACTAATTTGGCTTATTTTTACCATAGATATGTAGCAGTATAAATTTTGGCCAAAATTTCTGAAGAAAAATTACTAATTAGCAAAATTTTATGACAGAAACAAAGAAAAATATTTTTTTTTCAAAAAATGTAAGTTTTTTTTTTATTTATAGCACAAAAAATTAAAAACCCACTAGTGATTAAATACCACTAAAAGAAAACTCTTTGTGTGGAAAAAAGGATGCAAGTTTCATATGGGTACAGTGTTGCATGACTGAGTAATTGTCATTCAAACTGTGAGAGCTCTGAAAGCTGAAAATTGGTCTGGACAGGAAGGGGGTGTAACTGCACTGTATTGAGGTGGTTAAAATTATAGACCCTTAATTTCTTTGTAAGTGGGCAAATTTACAAAATCTGCAGGAGATCAAATTATTATTTTTGCCACTGTATAACTTGTGTAACTGAGCAGGGAACAGGCGTATCTGAAGAGAAGGGGAGGGGTCACTGTGTAAATTTCACCTTCAGCTATTGAGCAATAGGGGAGCCATGAAAATGTGAAAATGAGCCGAGAGTCCAATCTGCTTCCTGCATTTGAAAATACAAACTATTTATATACAATATTTCAGATATAACATATCTTTCAAAACATATATTGCCTTTAATAAGGGAGGGCAAAGCTAGACAGGCAGCCTAAAGGCCAGTGTTGAAGACATAGGTGTGCACAACCTAAAAGCTCCCAAATGCACCCCAAAGCTCAAGCACACATCCATGTGTGTGTGTGTACATATAACACAGTTTACTATGCTTCGGTTATGTATGAACACAGCGAGTGATCGGTACTGATCACTCACTGTATTCATTCAGAAAAGGAAGGGTCTGGTAAATTACATAGGGGCTCAGGCTGCAAGGGGAATCTGTGCCACATGGGGTATTTGGTGTGCGTCTAGGCACACCTGGCACATAGGGTTGCCACATCATCCCTTTAAAACTGAACACATATGAATTACACAGGTTCTGTGACAGATTAAGGTGGTAATGAAGCTCACTTGGTGCCTTATGTGCATTAAATTAGCCTCAGAACCTATGTAATTCATTTGTGCTTAAAGGAATGAGGTGGCAACCCTACTGGCACAACCTGTATACATGCCTATGGTTGAAGGGCTTCAGGCTTGTGTTATGGCATCAGTTTCATATACTTCTGAGATCTTCTGAACCAGAATTTGACCTGCTTTAACTGAGTTTTGCATTCCCATAGACTTGTATTGTATGCGAACAATAGCCTGTCAGTGCAGACCCTTATCCCTCCATCACCCATATGCAAAAATGGAAGCCAGTTAGTCAGCATGTTATTGGACAGTGGGTGGGAAGATGAGAACATGGGAAAAACTCATAGAGATACAAGGAGAACAGACTTAATCCATTCCTGGTGGAAAAGGAACCCAGGACAACATTGCTATAATCCCACCATGCCATTTACTATTGCACCATGCTGGAGTTTGTATGTTCTCCCGTATTTGCTGAGGCTCACAGCAGGTACTTTGATGACTTCCAATATCTAAAAGGGGAACATGCCCATGGGACTTTGTTTGAGTTGCCCAACAAAGGAGTGTGGAGTGTGCTGAGGAGCGGGCAGAGTCTTGGAGGTCGAGCGGAAGTGACGCGTGAACTCAAACGGTGCGGTCCAGCCAGCAGGAAGCCATTCAGGCATACTTTGGGTCCTTTCCAGCGGAAATTAGGCACAGTGCACTTTCTTGATCTATGCTTCATTTTTATTTGGTTTTGGTGCGCATACTTTGTACAAGGGGGGCTTTGTGATTTAAAAACATATTTTTACGGGTTTACACTATGTGGATATTGCATTCTTTTCACATGAACCTGGAGCCATTTTGAAATAGTATATTGACACCTGGTGGATGGTGGGGGGTGAGCTGGTGAAAAGTGGAATTGTTATTCTTTTAAAGGCGCAGAATTTTTGGCTGTTTGGTGAGTGCATCCCCAAAGGGGAGATTTCATTGCACTGGGTGATCCTTGGTGGAAGCTTTTCAGCACAGCAAAAAAAAAAACACATCTTTCTTACCAGTTTATGTCTTTTATAAACAATTGAGAATTCACATTGGACAGTGTATGGGAAGCGCTGCTGCAGTATTATAAAGGAATTTGTTTTTTTAAATATTGCCAGTTTACATGTTGTTTTAGAGTAAGCAACAGCTTCATATGAGACTATAGCTCTAATTTTGTATTGTTATTTTTATCAAAAACTAACAGACGATTGTCCATAAAGCGCGGAGGGGTGTTCATTGTGGGCGGGTTATTTGTACATCGGATTTTACTATAAAGTTTAAATTACATTACAATAAATTAAATAAACATAATAATAAATAGTAAAATATATAATGATAATAACAACTACATAATCATTTTTTTTTAAATACATATTTTTATTCCATATTAAAGCTTAAAAAAAGGTGAACTATAGATATATCTTAGTATAAGAATTAAATAGACATGACAGCGTTGGTGTATGCTTCCACATGAAGACAACATTATGCAGAAGGACAGGTACATAAATGCTAGATTTCATCTCAACACATTTCATTAAGTGATGTTCACCTCTTCAGAAGCAAATGAAATCCAAAAATCCAAGCATACTTGTGGAGATACCATGTCATCAGATTAAAAAAAGAGGAGAAAAACACTCTAAGGCCGCGTACACACGCGCGGACTGTTCGCCCAACCTTGTTCGGCAAACAGTTTGTCAAACAGTCCGCTCAAAATTTGCATGAGCGGACTTGCCCACACACGAGCGGACTGTTTGACGAACAAGGTTGGGCAAACAGTTCGCTCAACTTTTGAAATGAACGGACTCGCCCACGTAAGGAGGAGGCAAATCCGCCCACTTCGAGCGCGTGTACAGGTAGGCGGGGCCCGCGAAGGATACGTCGCGGGCTCCGCCGCCTGGAATGGGCTTAAAGGGGAACCCCAACGCCGAAAAAAATCGGCGTGGGGGTTCCCCCAAGTCCACACCAGACCCTTGTCCGAGCACGCTACCCGGCCGGCCAGGAAAGGGGGGCGAGCGAGCGCGCCCCCCCTCCTGAGCCGTACCAGGCCGCGTGCCCTCAACATGGGGGGGTGCCTTGGGGAAGGGGGGGGCCGCGCGGCCCCCCCACCCCAAAGCACCTTGTCCCCATGTTGATGAGGACAAGGGCCTCTTCCCGACAACCCTGGCCGTTGGTTGTCGGGGTCTGCGGGCGGGGGGCTTATCGGAATCCGGGAGCCCCCTTTAAGAAGGGGGCCCCCGGATACCGGCCCCCCACCCTATGTGAATGAGTATGGGGTACAATGTACCCCTACCCATTCACCTGTGAAATAAAGTACAAATAAAAACACAACACAGGGGAAAAAAATATTTTATTGCACAGCCGGGGGTCTTCCGTCTTCGGGGGTCTTCTCGCCGGACTCCTCCGCTATGTGTGTGTAGCTCTTTTGCTAGCGGAGGAGTCCGGCTTTCTTCCTCCCCGCCGCCGGCCTCTTCTCCCGACTTCGGGGGTCTTGTCCCCCTCTTCGGTTCTTCTGCCGGGCCACCGCGCCTGGTCCGGTGGCCCGGTCTTCTGTCGCCGTCTTCCGTTCTTCTGTCGCCGCCTTCGGTTCTTCTGCCGGGCCACCGCGCCTTCTTGTAGCTCTTTTACAGGCGGTGGCCCGGTCTTCTGTCGCCGTCGCCGCCTTCCGTTCGTGTTCTTCTTCTTCTTCTTCTTCTTCCAGGAGATGTTGACACGTCGCTCCCTCCGGCCGGAATGCCAGAGCCGCCCTGCGTTGCCACTTATATAGTGACAATGGGGCGGGGTCACATGGTATATGTCCTGGCCGGCCGGGTAGCGTGCTCGGACAAGGGTCTGGTGTGGACTTGGGGGGAACCCCCACGCCGATTTTTTTCGGCGTTGGGGTTCCCCTTTAAGCCCATTCCAGGCGGCGGAGCCCGCGACGTATCCTTCGCGGGCCCCGCCTACCTGTACACGCGCTCGAAGTGGGCGGACTTTCCGAGCGGGAACAGTCCGCTCATTTCGAAAGTACAGCGGACAAGCCCACACACGGGCGGACTGTTCGCTCAAACACAGTTTCAGCGGACAGTTTTTCGGAATTTCCGAAAGACTTTGTCCGTCCAACTGTCCGCTGAAACTGTCCGCTGAAAGCCCACACACGAGCGGACTGTCCGCCCAAACACTGTTCAGCGGACAAGGTTGGGCGAACAGTCCGCCCGTGTGTACGCGGCCTAAGCCCTTGTACACACGGTTGGACATTCCGACAACAAAATCTGTCGGATTTCGTCCAACGGATTTTGTCCGAAACTGGTGTTGCATACACACGGTCGGACAAAGTTGTCGGAAAATCTGATCGTTCGGAACGTGATGACGTTATTTCATTGCGACGGGACTACGTTCAGGCTAGTAGCCAATAGCTTTGGTCTAGGAATTTGATCTGAGCATGCGTGGCACTTTGTCCGATCGGAATTCTCTACAAACGATTGGACAAAGTCCTATCGGATCATGTTGTTGGAAAATTTTATAGCCCAGCTCTAAAATTTTGTCGGTCGGATATTCAGACGGAAACAGTCCGATGGAGCCCACACACAGTCAGATTATCCGACAACATGGTCCGATCGTAAATTTTCCGTCGGAATGTCCGACCGTGTGTACAAGGGCTAAGATTTGCAACAGGTTCTTTCTTGTTTAAATATTTTATTGTGTTTTGCAAGATACAATTAATTTGCATTGTAAGAGCTTTTTATACAATATAAAGTCAAAACATACAACAAAGCTTCTCAGATGAATAAAGATTGAATGATTTTACCTGACCAATCTACCGACTGTCTGTATAACAAGTAATGCTTCTTAATATTGATATTTCTATGTTGGCAATGATAACCATTGAATACAGGATAGAGGTAGTGATATAAAATTGTTATTCAACAATGCTACAGTAGGATCAGGAGGTAAAGTAACCTTGAACATTATAGAAAGGATTTTGAAAACGTTTGTCCAAAATGAGTTGGCTATAGG
Organism: Lithobates pipiens; assembly: GCF_037356315.1. Lineage (NCBI taxonomy): Eukaryota > Metazoa > Chordata > Amphibia > Anura > Ranidae > Lithobates > Lithobates pipiens. Next base: position 11,573,461 of record NW_027507785.1, on the reverse strand, counting down.
ACATTCCCACCAAATATGTATGTGGGTGCCCAATGTGGTACAACCTCGAAAACAGTTGGAAGGGTATTGGCTAAATTTGGCTATTCTGGCTGGAACTAAATACCATTTGGTAAGCACTTTTTAATTTGTTTCTAGGGCTACTATATTTGGTGTTGCTGATTTCGTTGCTTGCCAGATCTGAGTCCAATTTAAGTCATCTGTGTGGAGGTAAAGATCTGTCACCCATTTAGAAGTATAGGGTGGGGAAGAGGAAGTTGCATGTGAGAGTAATTGGGCATTTAAATAAAAAAGAGATAAGTCCACGTCTGTGTGGATCCGATTTGCAACTCTGTTCAAAAATAGAGACTGTAAGGCCCCTTTCACACGGGCGGCTGTTCTGCCGCTGTTAAAAGCATGTTTTGTTATTTTAAAATTCAGAGAATCCTGGCACAGCGTTCACTTGCAGTTGTACATTGCGTTTAGCTGCGTTTAGCTGCGTCTGCGTTTAGCTGCGTTTGGAAAATTCTTGCCATTTCTGATGTGCTTCCTATTGTTTTTCTTTCCTTGTTGCCGCTGCTATCTGCAGGAGAAATAGTACACTGCGATTACCTGCGGTTATGTGCTTATAGCTGCGCTACATCGCACCTGGACGCATACAATTCTATTTTTTCTATTCGCACCGAACCGCATGTAACGAAATCGCGGCTAAACGCTGTGTGTGAATGGGGCCATAGGAAAGCATTGTGTGCTTTTAGCTGCGGTAGAAAACTAGAAAATCCGCAGCTAAAAGCACCATTCTATCCGTCCGTGTCAAAGGGGCCTAAGAGGCGTGGTATCCAAAGGTTTGTTTTGGATTAAAATGTTTTTGATTTGAAGATACCAGAAGGTTTCTGTCTGTTGTAGATTATGTTGTTCGCATAAGGTGAGGGAAGGATATTATGTTAGAGGATTGAAAGAATTGGGGGATTTGTATTAAACCAGCTTTAGACCATGATGAAAAGGATGTTGTGGATGACCAGGTCGGGTAGAAGGAAGGATTGTGGAGAAAGGAAAGAAGAGGATTTTGTCGAGATTGGAATCCCAAACAAGTTTTCCTTCTATCCCAGATGGAAAGGCTATGTTTGGTGTAGGGATTAGTGATAGTTTTCCGTTGCTTGGTGGCAAGCCTCAAGAGATTTGCAGTGGATAAGGGATCGCAGTCTACTGATTCAAGTGCTACCCACAGTGGTATTTCCTTTGTGGCATGGTATTTGGTCAATTGAGCCAATTGGGCTGCATAATAGCATTTTGTATAATCAGATACTCCTAGACCTCCTCTGATTTTGGGGGAATACAGAGTATGCTTCACTAATCGAGGTCTAAATTTGTCCCAAATGTATTGAATAGTTTTGCTTTGGAGAATGCATAGAAAGTGTGATGGGACTGGTATAGGAAATACTCTAAAAAGATAAGGATCTTGGGAAGAATGGACATTTTGATAACTGTTATACGGCCCATCCATGCCAGTGGTAGGGATAACCAGGTTGAAAGCAATTTAGTAAGTTGTGTTAATAGTGGAGGGTAGTTAGACATATAGAGATCTTTCAGATTAGCTGTGAGTTGAATACCTAGATATGTTATATGAGTTGTTGACCAGGGAGAGAGTTGTGTAATTGTGATTGAAGTTCAGATGATAATGCTATATTTAGAGCTTTGGATTTATGAGGATTTATCATGAGGCCAGATAGATGTCCGAATTCTGTAAGTATGTTAAGACGGACCGGTGCAGATAACAAGGGTTCAGTGAGAAATATTAGGACATTGTCTACAAATAGGCACATTTTATGATGGGGACCTCCAAGTTCAAGACCCCTGATGATTCCATTGGAATGAATTAGTTGGGCCAAGGGTTCAATTGCTAAAGCGAAGAGGGGGACAAGCTGATGCGTTCCTCTTTTGATGATAAAGGGATCAGAATAGAATCCTAAGTAGGATATAAATGCTTTTGGATGCTTATATAAGGTAGAAATCCATCTCAGGAAGTGTGTGCCAAATTCCCATCGAAGAAGGATCGAGTTTAAATAAGGCCAGTATAGCGAATCAAATGCCTTTCTGATGTCTAGTGAGAGGAAGCAGGTTGGGATACTGTGGGCACATGATGTGTGAGCTAAAAGCAAAGCACAACGTATGTTGTCTCCTACCTTTCTGGAGGGGATAAACCATGTTTGGTCTCGTAGATTAGGGTACCTCTAATAGGATTGAATCTGTTAGAGAGGACTTTAGCTAATAGTTTAATATCAATATTGAGTATTGATATTGGTCTTTAATTAGACCAAGAGGTATCATCTGCGTTTGGTTTTTGAATCATTGAAATAGAGGCAACTAGTGATTTAGAATGGAAGGAGTGGCCTGTGAGAAGGGAGTTGAAGGCTTCAACCACGAGTGGAGATAGTAGTGTTGCAAATCGCTTATAATAAGTGGCTATAAAACCATCTATGCTTGGGCGTTTACGTGGTTTTAGTGACTTTATTGCTGTCTGTATTTCTAGTTCGGTGATTGGTCTGTCTAGGGTTTCTTCTTGAGTATTGGAAAGGGAAGCAAACAAATTGAGGACAGAAGGGTGGTTAATCGTGAATGGTCAAATCCATGGGGATCTCTATAGAGTTCGGACAGTTTTCTTTTAAATTCATGTAGGCTTTTTGTGGATTGCTGGTATAATTATCTTTGGTTAGTTTTAGTCTAATGGGTTTCGGGTTATAGGTTTTCTTTCCTAATGCAAGGGCTAAGAAGATGTCAGGTTTATTAGCCTTCATTTAGAAAGTGTGCTTGGATGAATCTTTTCCGCTGATTCTGTCAAGAATAGATCAACTTCCAAAGGTGCTTTGTCATATTGTTTTTTTGTTGATGGAGATGAAGTAGAATACACAAAAAGTTAGAAAACGGAAAATTGTATACTCACCTTCGGTAATTTTCCTTTCCTGACGCATCTTCATGGCAGCACACACTGGGTTGTGACTCCGCCCCCACAACCTGACAGGATTGGATAGCTATAAATTTGAAGGGGAGACCTCCCGCTGCATTCTCCGTATATATTAACACCAAGAGACAGGGAGGGAATTGTGTGCTGCCATGAAGATGCGTCAGGAAAGGAAAATTACCGAAGGTGAGTATACAATTTTCAGTTTTCCTGACGCCTTCATGGCAGCACACACTGGGAAATAACTCGCCAGTCGGGTGGGTGCAAGTAAAAAATAAACTTTAATTCCTTATAATGCAGAAGAATTTGCTCTAACAGATCTGCCGAAGTCAGTCATGGATAGGTAAGCTGAATCCACTTTGTAATGGGAAATGAAGGTATGTCTGGAGGACCAAGATGCTGCTCTGCATATCGTCTCTGGAGACATCCTACAATATGCTGCCCAGGAGGTAGCCACTGCCCTTGTAGAATGAGCCCTGATGCCTTCAGGAATTGCCAGTTGCTGGGAGGAATATGCTTTTTTAATGATCCTAACCAGCCAGGATGCGATGGTGCGTAAAGAGGCTGCTTGACCCCGCTTAGAACCATGAGGAATGACCAAGAGAGAATCTGTCCTTCTGAACGGGGTAGTAGCAGATAGATAACTGATAATGGTTGACTTCACATCCAAAGGGTGCGGATCCCCCTGATTGTTACGGAAGGATGGAAGAATGATATCCTGGTTATAGTGGAATGGAGTGGCTACTTTGGGTATAAACTGCTCCGAGGGTCTTAGAACGACTTTGTCGGGAAAGAGTACCAAATATGGTTCCGAGATCATTAGTGCTTGTATTTCCGATACCCTTCTAGCTGATGTAATTGCAATCAGGAAAGTTAGTTTCAAGGTCAAGTCCCATAGAGAAATCTTTTCAGATGGAATAAATGGAGGTGAAGACAGGGCATGAAGAACTACTGATAAATCCCATGATGGAAAAAACAGCTTCCTGGGAGGTTTGATTTTCAGATAGGCTCTCAAAAACTGAACAACTAGAGGATGAAAGGCCCACTTCGTGTCCGTTTTGACTGATAGGGCAGACACCTGAACCTTAAGGGTGCTTAGACTCAGGCCCTTATTGACCCCCGACTGGAGAAATTCCAGAATTTGAGCAGGTTCTGGAGAAACGTTATTCCACCCTTTCTGCTGAGCCATGGAACAGAATCTTTCCCAAATTCTAGAATAAACGGAGTTGGTCGTGAATCTCCTAGCTTGCATCAGAGTAGAAATTACCTCCTGAGAACAGCCCTGGGCTCTCAGTCTAGCCCTCTCAATTTCCAGGCCATCGGGTGCAACTTCTCCGGAGCGGGGTGCAGGAACTGTCCTTGGGACAAAAGATCTGGAGACACCCGAAGTGGAATAGGAGGTTGAAGGCTGAGTTGCAGAAGAGTCGTGAACCACGGCCTCCTCGGCCACAGTGGGATAATTGCGATCACAGTAGCTGAGGATCTCCGGAGTCTGGACAGAAATCTTGCTATCAACGGAGTTGGAGGAAAAATGTATCCCAGCCTGAAATTCCATGGGTGACTCAGACAGTCCACCCCTTCTGCCGATGGAAATGACCCTCTTGATAGGAACCTGAGACATTTGGTATTCGCTGGTGTAGCCGCAAGGTCTATCTCCGGCATTCCCCAAATTTCTGTCAGAAGAGCGAAGGTTCGAAGATTCAGGGACCACTCGTTAGAAAGGGTCTCCCGGCTCAGGTAGTCGGCTAACATGTTCTGCGCTGCTGGAACATATATTGCTCCCAGTCCTGAAAGATGAATCTGAGCCCAATCTAAAATGGGCCGAACTTCCTCCATCAGAGTGGCACTCCTGGTACCTCCTTGCCTCTGAATGTAGGCCACTGCCACTTTGTTGTCCATGCGGATAACTACATTCTTGCCTCTCAGGAGAGGCGCAAAGGCTCGCAAAGGCTTGGAAAGCCGCTCTGAGCTCCAAGATGTTGGAAACTAGGCCCAAAGCCTGAAAAAGCCACTGTCCCTGAGCTGCCAGGTGTCGAAAATGGGCTCCCCAACCTGTCTGGCAAGCGTCCGAAGTTATAATCTCTGGATCTGGAGGAATTATCAGCCTGAATCTCCCGAGATTGCTGTGGTGAGTCCACCACCATATCGACTGCTTCACTGAACTGGGAACCCGGATGGTCTGACGCATCGATACTCCATCCCACTGCCTGAGAAATGAGCTCTGGAGAGGTCTCATGTGCCACTGGGACCACTGGACCATAGGTATAGTTGCTGACATGGACCCCAGAACACTTAGGCAGACTCTGGCCGGCAACTGATCTGTCGACAATAGCCTCTGCATTTTTTGTACTAGAGGTCTGACTTTCTCCTGTGGAAGCTGTATCCTGTTTAGTCTGGTGTCCAGGTCTGTTCCCAGAAAGACCATTCTCTGTGTTGGTTGCAAACTGCTCTTTCTCCAGTTGACTATCCATCCAAATTTCTGGAGGGTCGCAAGGAGAATCTCCCGATGGAGAGTTAGAGGTTCTTGATCCTTCGCTAACAGCAGGATGTCGTCCAAATAGTGGTGGACTCGTCGTAATCCTTTCTCCCTGAGGAAAGCTACTAGTGGCAGCAGAATTTTGGTAAATGTCCTGGGAGCCGAGGAGATGCCGAACGGAAGACACTGAAATTGGAAGTGGTGTTGATTTATGGCGAAACACAGGAATTTCTGAAAAAAACGTGTGAACTGGAACATGAAGATAGGCGTCTGACAAGTCTATAGAAAGCATCCAGTCGTTCAGGTTTATGGCTAGGAGAATAGACTGTAAACTCTCCATTTTGAAAGACTCCACTTGGACGCCTCTGTTGAGTCTTTTGAGGTCTAGTACGGGCCGTAAGTCGCCTGTTTTCTTCTTCACCAAAAAAGAGGGGAATAAAACCCTCTCCCTCTTTGGTGCGATGGTACCTCTAGGATTGCACCCTTTTGTCTCAATTCCGTTACATATTTTACTAACAGGCTTCTCTTGGTTGAGGAAGACGGAAGCCTGGTTGCGCGGAAGTAGCTTGATGGAAGAGCGTTCTTGAACTTCCATTTGTGGCCAAATTTTATCGTGGAGAGTGCCCATAAGTCTTTTATGTGACTTGCCCACACTTTGAAAAAACTTTTCAGCCTGGCGCCCACCTGGGCCAGGTGGGCAGGCAGATCTTCAAAATGATTTTGGCTGATCCCCAGTCGGGGTGGCCTTGGACTTCTGTAACTTGAGGAAGGAGGTCTTTGTGCTTCTCCAATCTCTTCTAAACTCCCTACCTGGACGGTAGGATCTGGATTCCCGGTATTTGTCCGGCAAATTACGCCTGAAGACTGGACCTTTCTGTGCCCTAGGTCTTCTGTCGGAAGGGATCATACCTGATTTACCCCCCGGAAACTTTGGAGAGGGCCGAATCTAGTTTAGCACCAAACAGATTTGAACCATCGTAAGGAATCCGACACCAGTTAGTTTTAGAGGCTGCGTCTGCAACCCATGGCTTGAGCCATAGAGCTCTTCTTGCAGTTACTGAGGCCAGCATTGATCTCGCAGAAGATCTAATAATGTCTACCGAAGCTTCTGCTACGAAATCCCCTGCTAGTCTGATCTCCTGCAAGGAGGATATTATCTTCTCCATCTCAACGCCGTCTCTGAGATCTTTTTCCACTCCGGATGCCCATCCTGAGATGGCCCTGGCTACTGCCGCCGTAGTAATCGCTGGTCTACAAGCTCCTCCAGCCGTGGAATAAGCTTTTTTTAATTCCAGATCCATTTTCCGATCCGATCTGAAAGAGACCGCATCCTCGATCGGTAGGGTTACATGACGGGCCAAGCACATCAATGAAGAGTCGACGACGGGGGCATTCATAAGGGGCTTCACCTTCGCCTCCTTCAAAGGATACATCTTTGCTAGTCTATTAGAGAGGCTCGCTCTTTTATCTGATCTCTCCTATTCGTCCTTGATAAGGTCCTCAAGCTCCTCAATAAAAGGGAAGGTCTCTGGATCCCATTTCAAATTCGGAAAATATTTCCGTACCTTAGGAGGATTAGCAGCGTCTTCCTGCCAGCCAATTGCCTCCTTAATGGATTTCGCAAAAGGCTCCACCAGGGAAAAGTCAAAGCCAGCTGACATATCCTGACATTCGTCCTCAGATGAGGATTCTGAAGCTTGGGTGAGGCGAGGTTCCGCAGAGGATGTGGGAACTGCTCTATCCAGAGCTGGCATTGCTGACTCAAGCAATGTTTCTCGTACGGACTGCCTAATGAGATCCCTGGCCTTTCTAGCGTCCGCCTCCTTTTCTCTAGTGGCCTCACTGAAGCAGGAACGACAGGCGAGCTTGTCTGGCAAAGCTGGGGCACCGCATACCCAGCAGGCATTTGGTGCAGGACGGGCATGGCGACTTTGATGTGAAGGAGATTTCCTATGCTTTGACTGGCTACGGTGCGTGTGGCTATGCCGTGAATGGCTATGCCTCCGGTGGTGTGAAGGGGATCTTGAGCGGCTTCTATGCGATTTTCTGCTTGAAGTATGGCTGGATTTTCTTCCCTGTCTAGAACTTGCCATTCTTGACTCAGCTGGGCTGCCGAAAGAAAAAAAAAGGCAGCACTAAGCGTCCAGCACTCTTTTGATCTCCCCTTTAATACGTACCTACTGGAAAAGCCTCTTACCTAACTTGCTGATGGTGGTCTGCATGGGCAGTGGACTCCATAAGGAAAGGGTACAGGACAGTCTAAAAACGTAAGAAGGAACGCATAAGCAGGAAGGGACTACTATGATTCGTACCGAGAAAAAACATTTTTTTTTTTTTTAAACATTTAATTGCTAAAAATGCATAGAAAAATACATTGAAAATTATTAAAAATAAATTAAATATTTAAGTATAATTATTACAATAATATTAAACATAAGCAAAAACAGTTAAAAAACAATTTAAGAAATCCCACAGGGACTTACCTTAGAAGAAACTGAATTTAGAGATGCAGAACAGTTTTTTTCCCTCAGCAGCAGCCATCAAAAGAATATGCATAGAAATTCACACAGGAGCACTGTGTTTTTAAAAAATGGCGCCATACCACCGCTGTGTGACGCTCCGCGCATGCGCAGAAGCGATACGAGCGCCCCAGCGCCATCTTAGAAGAGGGAAACCTTAGGAAAGTATAGGAGGAAAAAACTCAGTACTGGGCATGCGCAGAACGGCGGAACGAACGGCGGACAAGAGGGATAACAGGTGCCAGCAGACCTGTACCCTCCGCTGCAGAAAAAAGGTACAAAAATATATTTGACCACAGGAAACAAACCTAAGGATGCTAGGCACATAAAAAAGGCAAGAAAAAGAAATGAAAAAGCAAGATAGGGGAATCCACTGCAAAATAAGCTTCTTTAAAGCTTGTAAAAATTCCAGGCAGAAAAAAATATAAACACCCCTTGAGACCACCAGAGCGGGGGGCTCCCTCCATAGAAGCTCCTTTAGAGACTGTACAGGAGGGACTTCCAAACAGGAGAGGCTTGAACCTGCTGGGGCGAATGCGGTAGAGGCTTAATTCATCTGTCACATGGAAACGCGTCCGACCAACCTGTCAGGTGAGGATAAAAAAAGAGAATGCAGCGGGAGGTCTCCCCTTCAAATTTATAGCTATCCAATCCTGTCAGGTTGTGGGGGCGGAGTCACAACCCAGTGTGTGCTGCCATGAAGGCGTCAGGAAAATGCATTCAATGAAGCTTCGTAAAATTTCCAAACTGCTCCCTCTCCGTCAACAAAAAAACAATATGACAAAGCACGTTTGGAAGTTGATCTATTCTTGACAGAATCGGCGGAAAAGATTCATCCAAGCACACTTTCTTAATGAAGGCTAATAAACCTGACATCTTCTTAGCCCTTGCATTAGGAAAGAAAACCTATAACCCGAAACCCATTAGACTAAAACTAACCAAAGATAATTATACCAGCAATCCACAAAAAGCCTACATGAATTTCAAAGAAAACTGTCCGAACTCTATACACATTTGCTTCTGTTTATGAAAGTGAGAAGCTTGACTTATACAAATCCCTCTGAAACATGTTTAAGAGCTTCCAAACAGCTCAGGGGGTTTGTATCATCAGTATTGTTATCCACAATGTAATCTTTAATAGCTTTCTCAATTATCTGTCTATATGAGGAATTTGCTAATAAACCATAATTTATGTACCAGGTTCTGTGGTTTGGTCTTGGGATTAGTGAAGAAATAGATGTCATGACCACATTATGATCAGACCATGCGCATGGTAAAATGAGAGAGTTTTGAATATATACAGAGAGATTGACGTTGATAAAGAGGTGATTTATGTGTGAGAATTGTTTGTGAGGATGAGAATAATGGGTATATTGTTGTTTTTTTTTTTGTTTAACCACTTAGCAACCAGCCCATAGCCGATTAACAGCTACAGGGCGGTTGTTTAACTCTGAGAGGCCGTTAATTAATGGCCTCCCAGAATTCTGCTCTCGCGCGTCCCCTGGGGCGCGCACTCGAGAGCATCTGTGACCTACGGACCCGGCGCATCACAGATCACGGTAATTGGCCGCTCATCACGGACGTTTACCACGTAATCGCTCCTTCAAATGACGGAGTGATCACTTGTAAACAAACCGGCATCATGTTATGACGCCGGTTCCTCCCTCCCCTCTCTGTACCGATCGGTACAGCGGAGGGGGGAGAGATCGGTGTCAGCAGCACTGTGGGCTGCATCTGCAGTGCCCACATCGCTGCTCACCGAATTTAACCCCTCAATACCCTGGCAATACTCTGCAATACCTGCCAATACTCTGCAATACCAGCCAATACTCTGCAATACCCAGCCAATACTCTGCAATACCAGCCAATTTTCTGCAATACCCTGCCAATACCCGCCAATACTCTGCAATACCAGCCAATACTCTGCAATACCATGCCAATACCCGCCAATACTCTGCAATACCCGCCAATACTCTGCAATACCCCGCCAATACTCTGCAATACTCTGCAATACTCTGCAATACCCTGCCATAAATTGCCATACCCAGCCATACTCGGAGATACCCTGTAATACCCAGCCATAGACGTCCCCCCCCCCCTCGCTGCCCTCCGTTGCTTCTATCGACTCGCCAATACGATCAAAGCCAGAATCTTTTTTTTTTTTCAGGCTTCCCAGCCTTGAGGTGAGATGCGGGGTCTTATTGACCCCATATCTCACTGTAAAGAGGACCTGTCATGCCATATTCCTATTACATGGGATGTTTACATTCCTTGTAACAGGAATAAAAGTGATCAAAAAATTTATTTTTGGGGAAAAAAATGTCAAACTAAAATAAATAAAGTAAAATGAACAATAAAAAAAATAAAAAATAAAATTTAAAGCGCCCCTGTCCCCATGTGCTCGCATGCAGAAGCAAATGCATACACATATGAAAACGTTGTTCAAACCACACATGTGAGGTATCACTGCGAAGGTTAGAGCAAGAGCAATAATTCTAGCCCTAGAGCTCCTCTGTAACTCAAAACATGTAACCAGTAAAAAAATTTAAAATGTCGCTTATGGGGATTTAAAAGTAGCGACGTTTGGTGCCATTCCACGAGCGTGTGCAATTTTGAAGAGTGACATGTTAGGTATCTATTTACTCAGCATAACTTCATCTTTCACATTTTGCAAAAATTGGGCTAACTTTACTGTTTTCTTTGTTTTTTAAGCACAAAACTGTTTTTTTTTTCCAAAAAAAAGGCGTTTGAAAAATTGCTGCGCAAATACCGTGTGAGATAAAAAGTTGCAATGACCACCATTGTATTCTCTAGGGCCTTTGATAAAAAAAAACATATATAATGTTTTGGGGTTCTATGTAAATTTTCTAGCAAATAAATGATGATTTTTTTACATGTAGGAGAGAAATTTGGATATTGAATCGAGATCTCTGGTCTCCAATCAGAGATATCAGAAAGGTTTGAGCAAGGGGCACGTAGATTTGTTACATCAGAATAAGAAAAAAACAAATATTACATAAAAATACAATTTATTAAAATAAAAAACATTACAGATTCAAATATATATCACAATTTCATAAGGGAAGGTGAGGTATTTCGACTAGTTTCGCTTCTCAGCTTCTTCAGGAAATTACCTACATCTAAAGATACATCAATTATTCATTGGTATAAAAATATACAAAAATCATCATAAAGTAAAAGATAACAATTAATTTAACTAATCAATAAAGGAGACAACATTACAGTTCATAGTGAGAGCAAAGTCTTACCTATCTGCCCTTGCCCCTGGACAGGCCGGAACCAAACAGGGGGAAAGAAAGGCCTTACCCGGCGACTGGGAGGGGAATTAGGCCCCGACTGCCGATCAATATATATACAGAGGTATTTGTTTAGTTTGTTAAAAGGTGAAAAAAAGAAGAGAGGGAGAAAGAGCTCCTATCCGTGAGTGAAGTGGTGATGGTCAAGAGCATTCCTTGCCCAAAATAAGATGTTAAAGATCGATTAATTCTCTAGAGAGGGCGATCCCGGGGTATAGACAAGGCTCCCAATTGGGAGTTGTGTCTACTTCACACACCGATGTGTTCTGTGTGGCCATTTCTGGTTTTCAATTTGATTCTGACCAGCCTTGTCTATACCCCGGGATCCCCCTCTCTACAGAATTAATCGATCTTTAACATCTTATTGGTAATTATATCTCCAGATAGACTGGATATTTTTTCTTCACGTTTTGTTCCCCTTTTTTTAATTTCATCCTTTTTCTAATCACTTTTATCACCATAGATGTAGGTAATTTCCTGAAGAAGCTGAGAAGCGAAACTAGTCGAAATACCTCACCTTCCCTTATGAAATTGTGATATATATTTGAATCTGTAATGTTTTTTATTTTAATAAATTGTATTTTTATGTAATATTTGTTTTTTCCTTATTCTAATGTAACAAATCTACGTGCCCCGTGATAGTCCCCTTGCTCACACCTTTCTGATATCTCTGATTGGAGACCAGAGATCTCGATTAAATATCCAAATTATCTAATTGGGATGAGGGTGCACATTGAAACTTTATAATTTTTATTTACTCATGTGAGGCCACCCATTTCTTATGTAGGAGAGAAATGTCAGAATTGGCCTGGGTGCTCCAGAACGCCTGATGGCGCTCCCTGCATGTTGGGCCTCTGTATGTGGCCATGCTGTGTAAAAGTCTCACACATGTGGTATTGCCATACTCGGGAGTAATAGCAGAACGTGTTTTGGGGTGTAATTTGTGGTATGCATATGCTGTGTGTGAGAAATAAACTGATAATATGACAATTTTGTGAAAAAAAAAGGAAAAAAAAATCTTGATTTTGCAAAGAATTGTGGGAAATGCCTCATGCCTCTTACTAAATACCTTGGAATGTCTTCTTTCCAAAAAGGGGTAATTTGGGGGGTATTTGTACTTTTACGGCATGTTAGGGTCTCAAGAATTGAAATAGGCCGTCAGTACTTCAGGTGTGATCAATTTTCAGATATTGGCACCATAGCTTGTGGACTCTATAACTTTCACAAAGACCAAATAATATCCACCAAGTTGTACTTATTTTTACCAAAGATATGTAGTAGTATACATTTTGGCCAAAATTTGTGAAGAAAAATTACTAATCTGCTAAAATTTATATTAGGAAACGAAGAAAAAATCATTTTTTTACCGAATTTTCGGTCTTTTTTCTTTTATAGCACAAAAAATAAAAAAACGAGCGGTGATTAAATACCACCAAAAGAAAGCTCCATTTGTGTGAAAAAAAGGACAAAAATTTCATATGGGTACAGTGTTGCATGACTGAGTAATTGTCATTCAAAATGTGAAAGCACCAAAAGCTGAAAATTGGTCTGGTTATTAAGGGTGTTTAAGTGTCCAGTGGTCAAGTGGTTAATCTTTGTTTATTAATCAAACAATAAAAGCGGTTTACAAGGATGTGTGACAACATTATATGCATGTAATTCTAACAGTTATATTGTCCAAAGACACACAGGGCCGATAACACAAATGATATACAGCAAACAGTTTTGTACAGTGGCCTGGGTCTGGGAGGGTGTGTAATAGATGGATGCATATTAACGGTAAGGCAACTGGACAAATGGTAGGTCATTTTAAGGGGGGTAAGGGAGAGAGGAAGGGGGAGGCAGTAAGGGGTTTAGAGAGAGGGAGGGATGAGGTAAAGGCAAAAGAGGGGGTGGTAAGGAGGGGAAAAGAGGGTTAAGGTAGAAAAGTGCTGATAGGGGATGCACTACATAAGACAACTTAACGCAGGCTATATACTAATATAGCATTACTTTTGGCTAAAGCTACTTCTACTTGCCCATGCATCATTTGGATATGAGAGGGGTAGTTTGTTGTGCAGGTCCACGAGACACGTACGTGATGTTCTTGTAGGCAGCTGAACTTTTGAATTCTGTCCATTGGGCCCAGATTGCGGTATGACGATTAAGTTTGTCTCTGGCTATAAAGGTAAGTTCTTCCATAAGACAGGTATTTTCCACCACCTTTATCCAATTTTCCAAGGAAGGAGCAACAGATTGACTCCAAATGGCCAGATGAGCACTTTAGCAGTGTTCAGCAGGTGTGGTGTAAGAGAATGTTTGTAGGAGCCAACTGTTTCCATAGTGTCATGCAAAAGTATAGTTCATAGATCCATGGGTAGAGAAGAGCTCGTTATTTGATTTACAAGTTGGATGATGTTTTCCCAGAAAGGTTGGAAAGCTGGGCACGACCACCATATATGTGCGTGAGATGCTGTGTTTCCACAGTTCCTCCAACACAGCGGGGAATTGGAGGGTAACTTAGCTGGGGTATAGTGCCACCTTGTTAGCAGCTTGTAGTTCATTTTGGCTGTTTTAGAGGAAGTAGAAGAGACATAAGCCAGCTGTAGGATTTTGTCTCTCTGGTCATAATTGATATTAGATTGTAAGTCGGACTCCCATTTGTTGAGGAATTCTGGATAGGAAGGGTTATGTAGTTGTATAATGGCTTTGTAGAATTGTGAAATACAATTAAGGGGTGGATACTTATGCAAGAACATATATTCGATCGGCGTAAGCTCCTGTATATTCCGTATTGGGAGAGGGAGGGAGCAGACGAATTGCTGTATTTGTTTGTATCTCTATTTGTCCATGAAGGTGATCTATTTGGAATCCAGTATATTGGATAGAGTTCTGAGGTTGTTCGATTGAATGAGATGGTGGAGGAGAAGAGGGCCTTCAATTGACCAGGATTTAAAGCCACTGTCCAATGTCCATATGGCCAGGAAGAAAGAAGTCAGAATCGGTAGTAGAGGGGAGTTGTACCACTAAGAGAATTTTCTATGCATAGAGTCCCTCATTGCAAGCGTGGAGGTAGTTAGTGGTGAGGTATTGGGTAAGAGGGCTCTGGAGAAAGGATGAGCCGAACACCCCCGGTTCGGTTCACACCAGAACCTGCGAACATATTTAAACTTCGTGTGAACTTTAGAACCCTATTAAAGTCTATGGGACTCGAACGTTCAAAATCTAAAGTGATAATTTTAAGGCTAATATGCAAGTTACTGTCCTAAAAAGTGTTTGGGCACCTTGGTCCTGCCCCAGGGGACATGTATCAATGCAAAAAAAAGGGAATGGTGATTATAATAATGCTTAAAGTGAAACAATAAAAGTGTAATATTCCTTTAAATTTCGTACCTGGGGGGTGTCTATAGTATGCCTGTAAAGGGGTGCATGTTTCCCGTGCTTAGAACTGTTCCTGCACAAAGTGTCATTTCTGCAGGAAAAAAAGTCATTTAAAATCACTCGCGGCTATAATGAATTGTTGGCTCCCGTAAAACAGAGATCACTCATTGAAGGTCATTGATAAAAAAAAAAGCGTTGGGTTCCCCCAAATTCAATTACCAGGCCCTTCAGGTCAAATTTAAAAAAAAATGACGTGGGGTTCCCCCTAAAAATCCATACCAGACCCTTTATCCGAGCACGCAGAGGGGAGGACGAGAGAGCACTCCCCCCGAACCCTACCAGGCCACATGCCCTTAATATTGGGAGGATGCTTTGGGGTCCCCCCCAAGCACCATATCCCCATGTTGATGAGGACAAGGGCCTCATCCCCACAGCCCTGGCCGGTGATTGTAGGGGTCTGTGGGCGGGGGGCTCCCAGGTACGAAATTTAAAGGAATATTACACTTTTATTGTTTCACTTTAAGCATTATTAAAATCACTGCTCCCGAAAAAACGTTTTTAAAACTTTTTTTTGCATTGATACATGTCCCCTGGGGCAGGACCCAGGTCCCCAAACACTTTTCAGGACAGTAACTTGCATATTAGCCATTAAAATTAGCACTTTAGATTTCTCCCATAGACTTGTATAGGGTGTTCCGGCTTTTCGAATTTGCCGCGAACACCCCAAATTGTTCACTGTTCGCTGAACAGGCGAACAGGCAATGTTCGAGTCGAACATGAGTTTGACTCGAACTCGAAGCTCATCCCTACTCTGGAGGAGTGGGGGATCCATGGTATAATAGAATGGTCGGAATCGCTCAGATCCCATTCCAGTTGAACCCATAGATTAGTATTACTCGCATACTTCCAATCGGCTATCCTAGAGATCGTAATGGATTGATAGTACACCTTAAAGTTTGGGAGGGCAAGACCACCCATACTTTTGGAACGGAAAAGGGTCGTTTGGGAAATCCTAGGGTGTCTGCCCTTCCAAAAATGAAGCGGAATACCATGGTTTTTAAGATGGAGAAGAACCCTATACGCACACCCATTTGAAAGATAAAGAGCACTCGGGGAAGAATGTTCATCTTTTTTTTTTTTTCAACGTGTTTTTATTGAGAAATTAAACAAAAGACATTTATACAGGTTTCCATCAGTCTTTTTCCGGGTAGTACATCAGTGAAGTAAATGAAACAGAGAAAAGCACAAAGGGTATCATCTGAGCAGAGCACGTAAGGACAATTATCGTGACAGGTGTACAAGCCAGAGAAGTTAACCACATAGGAGGATAAACAGCTTGAGCAGCACAAGAAGGCTCATTTAGTGAGACTAAAGTAGTTTTCTTGTGAAAACATAATCAATACTAGAATACCGTAACTAGTCAAATAAATAATACATAGAAAACTGGATGGATCTGTGTACTAACCACTTCGAAGCGGGAAATGATTGACATGATGGAAGAGGTTACAACTGGGGATAACAGGGAAGGCGGGGGGGGGGGGGGGGTTGCCAAACGAAAAAAAGTCCTGATGAAGTAGTCCCGAAGATATGCAATGGGTGTTGAAATGACTACCAGAGACAGCAATGGGCAGAGGGAAATATGGGTGGCTGCTATTTTTCAGAGATCGGCTCATCAAAGGAGAAGGAAAGAGTAGGTAAAGCTCGTTGGTCGTCTGAAGAGAGGGCGTGAAGAAATAAAAGCTTGCCATCGAAGAAAAAAACGGGATCTGGATTTGGGATCTATAAAGTCCGTAAGGAGACGTTCTATATACAGGAGGGTAAGAGATTCATGCTTGAACTGGGAGACAGTTGGGCATTGAGGAGAGATCCAGTTCCTGGGGATAAGACGTCTAGCTATGAGTAGGCAAATCAGGATCCAATCTCTGGAGGAAGGATGGACGGCCGATCTTGTATGGGTAGAGGCCTTTGAGAATAGAGACCAGGGCAGCAGAATAGGGTCCCAGTAGCCAAAGATAAGTAGGAGGGGGTCCTTGGGCAGTTTCAATAGGGTGATCTCCAAAATGAAGGCTATAACCTGATCCCAGAAAGAGGAGATGAAGGAACATGACCAAAATCGGTGGGATAGAGAGGGTCTAGAAGCTGAGCATAGTGGGCAGAGGGTTCCTATTTTTAGCTGGGTTTCTCTCCAGGTTTCATTAGGTGTGAGGCGGAGGACCTCCCGGAGGCCATGTAGGAGTTTCTCGATTATGCCCGGATCCGAGAACTCTTTGCGCCAGTTGGCAACAGACGAAGACAAGAGCGGTGGAGAGAAGTCCCATAAGAGAGGTTTGTATATATCCGAGATGTAGTACTGTCCAGATTGAAGCAGACGGTCCAGGAAGCTAGGTTTGAATCTCAGAGATTCCGCTTTACATGTGCTGGAGAGGAAGCTGATGCATTGTTTGTAGTAGAAAGCATGAGAGGCAGGTAAGGATAACAGAGATGCCACGGATGAGAAGGGCAGCGGTTTTCCAGATGAGGGATTACATAGTGTGGAAAATTTGGAGAGTCCATGTTGCTCCCATAATTCGTAGGATTTGTAGTGGAGACCAGGGAGGAAGGCTGGGTTCCCTTGAATCGGCAAGTGACACGAAATAAAAGCTGGGAGTTTGAGAATTTTTCCAGGCCAGTGCCGTGTCCCGCAGCAGAAGGTTGTGTTGAAGCGGGGGAGGGACAGCTTTCCACTTGCAATGGAGGAGGGCTACTAAAGAATAAGGGTGAGCCATAGCAGATTCCAGAGTAAAGTTCGAGTGACGTGATTGTTGGGCAATCCAATCAAGACTAGTCCTAAGCAAACAAGCAAGGTTATACATTCTAATATGAGGTAAACTAATACCCCCTTCACTCCTAGGAAGGTGCAGTTTCTTGAATGCTATACGGGGCTTTTTGCCATGCCATAAGAATTTGGAGATTTGCAAGTTAAGGGCCGAAACATCTTTATGTTTAAGCAATAAAGGAATAGTTTGCAGAGGGTATAACGGTCTGGCGAAGCTAATCATTTTGAAAAGGTGGCACCTTCCCAGGAGCGACAGGGGGAGATCCGTCCAGTTAGACAACTCCTGATTAAGTTTAGTAAAAAGAGGGGGGAAGTTGAGATGGAAAAGGGAGGAGGGCAATTTCCCTATCTTTATTCCCAAGTAAGTAATATGTGTCAGAGCCACCTGGAATAGGGATTGGTGCGTCCAAGGGGGTGGGGGTTGAGTACCAATAGGAAGGATTTCGCTCTTGGCATAGTTGATGCGGAGACCTGAGCATACCCTGAAGGTGTCAAAGATATTTCTAATGTGTAAAATGTCGGCAACAGGACTTAAGGTGAAAATGAGGATGTCGTTTGTGAAGAGAGATGTACGGAGCTCAAAAGATCCAACAGAGATGCCTCGCAGGGGAGCGACCTGGGAGAGATATCTGGAGAGGGGTTCCAGGGCGATATTAAATAGTAAGGGGGACAGAGGGCAGCCTTGCCTAGTACCCTTGTGGAGGCGAAATTCCTCAGAGAGGAGTCCCGCTGCCACCACCCTGGCTGAGGGGGCCGAATACATGGAATTAATGAGATGACAGAAGGGACCCGAGAAACCCATTTTGGTGAGGGACAGTGAGAGCCAGTCAAAGCTGACATTATCAAAAGCTTTTTCTGCATCTAGGGTAATGATGGCGTAATCTCTCTTTGAGTCTCCTTTAGCCTGTTCAAGGGCCAAGAGCACCTTACGTATATTCAAAGTGGGCGTGCGCCCTTTAACAAAACAGGATTGGGCAGGGTGTATGAGGTCAGGGAGGATGTCCGCCAACCTGGAGGCCGCGATTTTCGATAGGATTTTAACATCCAGGTTAAGCAATGAGACGGGCCTGTAGGAACCTGGTTCCAAGGGGTCCTTTCCTTTATTGGTAAGAAGTTTGATAATAGCTTGGTTACACATAGGCAAGTATGGACCTCCCGACCATATGCCAGAGAAAACTGAGTGCAGTATGGGTACAGTAATATTAAGGAGAGTTTTGTAGAACTCGCCGTTAAACCCATCAGGGCCAGGGGCTTTGGAAGGGCGAAGGCTTTTGATGGTGCGTTCTATTTTGGCTAAGGTAATGGGGGAGTACAAGGATTCTAGCTGGGCAGGGGAGATGTGAGGTAAGTGGACTTTGTCAAGGAAAGAGCGGGCAGTAGGCTCATCTATCGGGTCTGGGCCATAGAGGGCTGAGTAGAATTCCAACATGGTCTTATTAATAGCAGGGGGGGTGGAGTGGATGGTCCCCGACTTGTCCCGAAGGGAGGTAATGTGAGTTGGCCAGGTGGGGCCTTTGCATAGCCTGGAGAGGAGCTTTCTGGACTTGTTGCCAAAATTGTGTAGGGTGGCGTCAAAGTGTGCTTTTTTAGTAAGCTCAAGGGTAGAGGCCCAAGAGTCAAAGGAGGATTTGGTGGCGGCCCATTCATCTCTGTCCGCAGAGGAGGTAGAGGTGTTAAGGGAGATTTGA